>NW_027176229.1:11601077-12041077 GCF_023055335.1 Clinocottus analis | reverse complement strand
CAGGATGCCTGTTGAGGAAGGAGGGAGGGCAAACATGATCGCCTGCTTTTAGGTTTTCACAAAGTGAAAAGAAAAGAAAAAAAAATGCCTCCGTTATTTACTTATACGTGTGCATTACTTTCTCATGACAGGAGGGAATATTGGATGGTTTCAACTGAAAGCTGTGAGTGAGGCCACGTGCAGTAGTGCATCTGTTGAGCAAAATAAATAAAACAAATAATGTTCAATAAAAGATAAGAGTAGGCTGCCTGTGCCATCTGCCGCCCGCCATGAGAGCTCAGCGGAATTTCAAGCATCAGAATGAGGCGGGGAAGGCATGTCAGTGCTGTATAAGTGGATGTGCTTGCATGTATATTTTGTATTAAATGCAACAAATGCATTGAATGGAAAGTATATGTGATTCAGGTCTATACAATGTGACAGAATGTACACTACTGGAGTAATTAGAACCATAGTAGCCCATTGCATTGACTGCAGACTCTTTAGAGCAGCCATGTTTGTGTGCCAGCTGGATGCCAGGGAATGCCAGCAAGTGACAGACAGGCGATTAGTGAGAAAGTGGTTCCCTCTTAGCCTGGGGTAATATTCAACACTTTGAAGATCTTCACTGGTCCCTGTAGTGTTCCTCCCCTCCGTATGACTAATGCTGGGGGTCAAGTTCATCTGGTTGCCTGGGAGCTGGATTTCATCAAATGTTCAGGCTTGGTGGCATGGGACATGGGTCATAACTCTCATTTACGCTTTTTACGGCAAAGAGCGGAAGAGAGCCAAAGAACAGCTAATAACAGTGTGGCAGCTTGGGGAGTTGTGTCACATGTACCTTAGTTCACCTATAGCTTTGCCTATTGTCTTTGAAACTGAAATTTCACAAGTCATTTAAACAAGCTGCATCTTAATCCCTCAACCTGTGTTGTTACTAAATGTGTCAACAAAAGAAATAGAAATTGAGAAGTATACAAAGATGTGAAAAAAGCACAGCAAGACCACAAGAAAATCTAAATAAAATCAGAGAAAGAAAAAAAAGGAGACAGGATGAAACAAGACTAATAAATTATGTTTTGTCTTGGTGCAACAAAGAAGTGCTTTCCTGTTGGCTTGCGCGAAGATATTGGCGATGTTGTTTGACTGTGTCGCTTTCAATAAGCATGGTTCATTGGCAGATGCATTCTAGGGTGAGAATCAAAGCAGGGGGCAAATCCTAACAGCAGAGTGGCAGCTGGCACTGCCGCTTGGTGTTAAAGCTGGCCTTCTTACACCTGCAGCTGAAAAGAAGCTACAGCCTCAAGGCCTTTTATCCGCTTTAATTAGAGCAAACAAGTGTGTGCGTTATTTAGCTATTGAGCTATTTACGTCCTTATATTTACAGTACGTTACATTTTGTTAATATGTTGGTCCATCTTTAAAATTACATGACATTTGATTGGTTTAACATCTAGCATTCATCAAATTAATATTAAATATCACATATATCAAAAAATATTTGTGTTATTATTATATGTTTATGCATTTATTACAATAACACATTCTAGGTGCAATATTTCACAGAAGCAACTTTTGAGGTAAAATGCTAACAACGTTGCAAAAAAACCTTGTTGCTTAAATCTGTTGAATAAAGGACTGTGAGAAAAACAAGAAGATTCAGCAGTTATTGGCTGAAGTGTAAAGTTGTAAGTCATTTTTTGTCACCAAATGACCAACTGGCATAATTTATTTTACTCAAGTAAAAGAGGGAAATTTGAACCTACTCACGAAATGTGATTGCTTATATGGTGCCTGTCACCAGAGAAAATAACAAAAAACAATAACAAGAAGACATGATAGGAACAAAATCAATTTGCAATTAGAGCTGTCGCACTAGCAGAAAGTCAGTCCTTACCTGCTCCTGGAGCCAGCAGCCAGCTGTACAGGTAGCCAGCAGCCATGGAGAAATAAAGCACCAAGGCTCTCTGGCTGTTGACGGTGTCCAAGATGTGCTCCACTGTTACTGGGGTGTAGGGATCTGAGTCCTGCTGGCCGGTCTGCCGCTCCACCAAGAGGTCAGCAAAGGCTCGCGTTCGACCCCGCTCTGCCACTGCCAGTGCCTCATCATGGTGGCCTGTGTGTATGCAGAGTTCAATGAAGATTATTAAGTAAATGCTAATACTTAAACGTACAACATATCGAAGTAGTGAGGCTATGATAAATGTCTATGGGCATACCTAGGCTGACAAGGACCCTTTGGAGCGCCTGGTAGCAGGAGGTTTGCAGATCAAACAAGGAGAGTTTATAGTCTGTGCTGTGCTGGACTTCATGGCGGATGGTCTCAAACAGTGCAGAAGCCCGGTAGAGCTGAGGATGAACAACAACAAGGGGTTTTCAAATAGCCTTGGCTTGTTTTCGTAAAAAGTATAACTATATTGTTACTTGTTATGTCTGATTATTGAGGGAAACATCACTGCCTGTTTTATAGGTTACATTCCGCCTGTGTTGACTCGTGCTAGAATGTAAGCAGTCATGCTACACTAAGACACTATGGATAAACATGTCCAACAAATAATCTCCTATATTCATGTTTGATTAGAAGAGAAGATTGATTGGTGAGAGGATAATTCTGGCCGCTAGATGGCACCATCCCACCTCAACTGGTCACCACTAATGAGACCTGCTGTATTCCAATTCAGCTTCTCTCTCAACTAAATAAGGTACTGTAATGTAGCTTGATGAATCACCATTCAACACAACTAAACCTCTCTTCAGCTATTATTTGTCTGGACATGGGAAAGGGCAATGAGAAGCTAAACCATTACCAGGGGAACCTTGGACAGACAGCGGTCCAAGAAAATGCATTCTTTGTGAACTCAGTAGGCCCGTCTGTGTTATTAGACCTTTCCATCCAGTGCCAGACATTGGATCGAGAGACGAAGAGAGACAATAAAGAGGTGGGGCGACAGCAGTGTTGCACAATGCCCAAGCGGAGCTAGCTAGGAGTGCTGATTCATGGGAGCCTTTATTGATTTCCTATTTCTGCGCCTATGACAGCCCTGTAGGGTGATTGGGACTGCTATAGAGCCACTCTCTGGGAGTCCTGGGCCAGCAGAGAGGGTAAAGCCTTCGGCACACACTGCTTGACCACAGTACATACAAGACAAAGAGCTGCAGCGAAGGAAAGGTTGTTTGTGGGATGAAATGGATTCTATCAACACTGCGGGTTGGGTTAGAAAAAAAGAAAACGTGTGCAATTCTTGTGCGCAAGCATTTATGCATACACGGTAGCTCGTCTGGCATGTCCCAAGGTCATGCAGGAAAAGTGTGTCAGATGGAGTGAATGGGGAGAGAAGAGATCAGCATAGAATCTGTGCGCACATTAGTGCTAGTAGACGCTGCTCCTAGTCTCAGGACGATTTTGCTGATAGGACTGTCGACGGATTGCTGCAGTGCTAGTTTAATCTGTTAGGTTTGCAGACATCCCTTTAAGAGTTAAACTAATTTCTCACAGTGCCTTTCCTCTGGCCTGACCCCTCCTGGCACAGATGAAAGGGAAACAATCCCAAATGTGCTGCGTCTGCAGTGACTTGCCTTGCCTGTGGTATAGGTAACATCTGCTAAAATCTTCAGCTGCTATGCATTCAGATAGCACTTGTATGTTTTATCGTCACTGACACTAACATGGCTGTTAGCTGACAGGTTAAGCGAATGTCAATGTCACACTGCATTGGTAACACAAACGGAGCTTGATACAGTCGTCCCGCTAAAGATCGTTGTGAAACAACCTGGCCGGTAAACCCTCCTTCTGTCTGACAGATTAAGTCCAAGGTAAAAAATAATAATAATAAAAAAAGATCTACAGTAGGCCACTGATATTAAACTATCTATTGACTAATTTCTCCATAGATATGAACGTGAGCATTTCTCAGAAGAGCCAGTGCTGATTAGTATCAGGACAAGTCAATCAGCGTGTCAAGGTGAACACCGAGATCACAGCTACGTTGTTGAACTACAATTGGGTTTAAATATATAGAGAATGAGGAACATGAGGTCAAGCACTCGCAGTCATCAGCTATGGATGCTTTATGAATTTCAAGTAAAGCCTCCACAAATGAGGTTTGAACTAAGTGAGTCAGGGTATTTACCAAGGTCATGTGTAGCAACAGGCTGGCTCATGAATAACCATTTGAAGTGTACTCTGAGGACGACAGTGTCCTTTCCCACCACAAATTCACCCTGGGGGCTACAAGCTGACATGAGGGGGAAGGGAGAGACACGTAAGCAGTGCTGTGGTTTACGTCGGCAAAGCACTGGGTCTCTGTATGTCGCAACAAGGACAACACAATGTTAATATGAACTATTGAGGTCTTAAGGTCAAGCATTAAACTGGATAGAAAACATGCAGTGGAAAATATGTTGCTTTGGCTTGCAAGCATAATATTTAGCTTTAATTGAACATAAATTCCTAAACATGACTCATGAGCCTCTGCTCTAGTCACCACCTTAGTCCAGTCTTTCTTTTCCAACTCTTGTTGCTGATAATTGAAAACAGACAAAGATACGTTTTTACAGAAAAAAAAAGCTATCTGGGTCACATAGATGTACGTAGTCTGCGTGTATCATAACAAAAATGTTTTGGACTAGATTTTCAAAATGAAAGCAGCTGAATAACATCCCTACAGACACACGTGACAGCCACTGCTGTTGGCTGACTGTTCACAGACTTATATGTAGATATACAAGCTAAGAAAAAATATAAAAACTCTTGAGCTGTGGTTTGTGGATAGACTGTAAAGAAAGATGTTAAGGGGATATTCCATGCTTGCCAGATGGGCAGTGGGCTGAAGAGGAGTGAGTGTGTATGTGATGCGGAGGCTTGGGACTCCTGAGACTATGCACATACAAATACGAAAAAAATCTTCAGTCATCTCCTGTCGCCTGTCTGCTCAGATGATGGCATTTACCTGCTCAACTCAGGCCCCAACATATTGCCAGCAGAGGTGTTTAAACTCCATAGCCACCCCTTCTTTTTCTTCTCTTTCTTTTATTGTTCTTTCTCCTCTGGGCTCTTTCTTTCACCATAAGGGCATTAGTGAAAACATATATTTCACCAGGTCTTTGGACATCTACTTCCCTCTATCGTTTGTATAATTTACCGACCAACAGATGTGTGCTTATTAAAGGTCAGTTTTATTTACAAGAGGTGCTGGATTTTCTGGAAGGAAGCCAGATGGAGGAGAGGAGACGAGGAAGGAGAGGCTCTACCTGATGTTGGGCCTCCTCCAGATTCCCACTGGCCCACAGAGATAGCCCAAGACGATGGCGGATCTTCGCCTCGTCCTCACGCCGAGCCAGCTGCTCTGCAAGCCGCAGGCCTGTCAGAAGGAAAGGAAACGCGGGAGCAGATGAGAGAGATGAGAGTAAAAATTATTCAAAGCAGGCAGACTTTTAGCTATCTTTCAGAGTAACAGATGTAAGCATAGCGTGGTACTGATGTTCTGACAGCGAACAGGTTTGGATATTTGGCCTCAGTTGCAAGATAATGCTCACATTGGGACACATAGCACATCCTCTGCCATCGAGGAAAGCTGTTAGAGGACTAATCGTACTGCATAGTAATCAATGCTAAGCATCGACTGACTGAGCAAACACGTGTTTAATGCTTGCATAAAAGAAGCCACACAATATCATTAAGACGTCGACAAATATTTGCAAACACATTGATGTGCTAATAATAGACTATATGCAAACTTACAGAGCAAACTCTATTTAATTCTGA
This sequence comes from Clinocottus analis, assembly GCF_023055335.1. Lineage (NCBI taxonomy): Eukaryota > Metazoa > Chordata > Actinopteri > Perciformes > Cottidae > Clinocottus > Clinocottus analis. The sequence goes on along the minus strand of NW_027176229.1, from coordinate 12,035,334 downwards.
TACTTTGTGATACGCTCAGAGTTGTTTGCAAAGCCAGAGGAGAATGTGCATGCATGCGTGTGTGTGGCTCTAGGTGTGTATGTTCAGTGAGTGTGCCTGTGTGAGATCACCTGGCAAGCATGCGGTTTGTTTTTCACTTCCAATCCCTCAAGCAGTGAGGCGTATGTCACATCTTTGCATGTGTCCTTAGTCTACCTGCCCAGTACTTGGTTCTGCCCAATTACTGAGATGAAAATGCCACTCCACAGAGGACAATGATGAAAAGAAACGACAGCTGCTGGGTCACATATCACCCACAAGGTGCTAAATGCACAGCAAGCAGTCTGCAGTTTGCAATAGGCTATTGCTCATGCACAGTCTCACATAACACAGCTCTGTATTTGCACGTTTTTTCTCTCTACTCAGTGCTGCGATGGAGGGGTCTAAACATGCTTTTGTCAAAGAAAGAAGAAAATGGGCCAAGCAACCCTCACCCGAGTCTGCTTTTCTCGGCATTCCTAGAAAACAGTCTGTGGCTGGACCAGATAAGCCAGGAACAGATTGCGTGACCTGAAACAGCCAGCCTATTCCGCAAGACCCTGCACACCAGGCAACCATAGACTTCATGGCTCCTCCATGGCCACGTTACCCGGCAGTCTTTGAAGCCTGAAACAGTCTCCCCTCTCGCCTTATCTTTCCACACACCCTCACTCTGCCTGCCTGCCCTCTTCCCCCATGCATCTGCTGTGCTCCTCTCTCCATCTACCTCTCGTATTCATTTTCTCATCTCCGTGCCTGTGTCTCTGGCCCCCCTCTGCTCTCACTACCTGTTTCATCTTGAATGTGGTGGCAGTGCTTGCGGGAACTCGGCACTGCTTAGGGCTCATTAGGCGTTGGAGCAAGAGAGAGGAAACAGATCTAAATTATCCTTTTCATTCTCTGACAGTCTTACCCCTCACTCATCTCTATCTCTGATCCTTTCATCTGCGCACACACGCCCACGCACACACCTACATACGCACACGCACACTTTTCTTTCTCTGAGCTGCTCTGTGATAGTTCTTTCTGATCAAGCTTGAATGTCAACCAACTCTATGTTTTCTTTATTCTCCAGTTGACAGTGAAATAATACATGTGAATCATGACTCCTGCCGATTTCTGTCTTTTTCTCCATCCCTCCCTAACTATCTTATTCCCTCTGTTCTCCCGCCCTGTATCATTCAGTGTCTGTCACTGTCACCGGGCGTGCGTGCCTTTGGTACGCCCCGCAGGCACAGTCACGTAGCAGCAGCTGACACGAGGATGTGGCCGTGGCTGGCTGCACCCTGAAGAGCAACTAGAGAACACTTTAAAGGCTGCTTGACAGCTGGGTGAGAGATTTTCTGCAGCCCCTGAGGCCCACGCACCTCTGGCTTCAGACATAAGCTTTACGTGCAGACACCACATGCACGTGAAAAAGAAATCTCATGTGCGTTGTGCCGGAAACAAAAAATACCCCGGCACTTGCGTACTCATGACACATGACAACCCAGCACTCTTTGATCATGACCACATGCAACAAAGAACAGTATGTCATATACAGTAAGCGTACCATCAACAATGTTTGTAGAAAAAAAATCTAGAGACACTTTCAGGATACAAACTCTCACTACTGTGACGGCCTCTTCACTGAAAAACAAAATCTCACAGACCTCTGACATGTAGAATAAATAGAAGCATGATGGGGACTGTGACACCCTCACCAAATGTATCTTACATAAAATAATGGACACAACATAACATAACGTAGTGTCAGGCTAATATTTTGTTTTCAGATTTTCCGTTCCAAGCCAAAGAAATAGGAAATAAAACGAGGGAAATAACAAAAAAAGTTACAAAACGCTACAAAAGTTAAAAGCAAAAATGTATATCAGAAGCTCACTATGCCACCAGTCAAACCCATATTGTCATTTTAACAGCAACCAACATTGAAACTCTCACAACTCTCTCCCCAAACACATCCGAGACAGCGCTGACATTTCCGTATTAAAATCAAAACCCACCTCTTCAGAATGTGATTGTGTGCTCTATGTTCTTATTTGCTTTTATTGTTTAGCTTTTAGGATGACCATATAAATTCTTTGTAAAGTGTCTTTAAATACTATGAAAAGCGCTATATGAATTAAATGCAGTATTATTATTCAAGATTCATAACATAAAAATACAACTAAAAACTGCTAAAAGGTCCAGCAATTTCACACTGTGATACTGACAATCCAACTACATTTTGTTTGATATGCCTCCTGACAAGCCGTTCAAAAGCATATCTACTCAAATGTGTTTTCTTTCAATTCTCAGTGTTTATAACACTTCATAAAATATTATACTGAAAATGCACCGATGACATACTCTGTTTACAAACCTACAATGTTGGTCTAGTTTGTCTGACACCTGATTCAGAACCCTTTCTTACAGATCGTGCAGATTTCATACAGGCCTATACTTAATTACTTAACTAAGTATAGGCTTGACTTGAATGTAATGTACATGTAAGCCAAGATACAATTCTAATTATACAAAATCTACATTTTAAACTGATACAATTCAATTTTATTCTCTCACTGAGGTTAAATAAGATTATATTCTGCATATTCCACATACGTTGTATTATTTATGCAGATTGGAAATAAAATACCAAATGTGGACTATGCAGAATATAACCTTGTTAAGAGAAACAATATACCGCCTCAGTTTTATCGGTTCAAATATTAAGCATCAGGTACATTTGGCCTGCGAAGGTAAATTTTGTCATTTCATTAGTTGTGGTTCCATAAATGAAGTGTAGAGAAACTTAAACACCTCCATTAGTCGCTACAATGAAGGCATTGATTTAATGACACCATCATGTTAATCCTTGGAAAGTGCATCTTGGTATCAAATGCCTCTTTTGTAAAAGTATGAGACAGCGATGTGCAATGTCTTTTAATATAAAATTACAGAAAAATAACTTGTGGAGCAGTGTGAAGAACACTTAAAGTGACAGAAATTATGTCTGCCCATCAGCAAATTAATTGGTATCTTTATGTGTCTTCCACCGAAGCCTTGTCATTCTGTATGACTCCGCAACACACACACACACATGCACGCACGCACGCAGGCACGCTCACACGCGCGCAGGTCACATGTCAACAGTATCTGCACTAGTTTAGAGCCTTTCTATCCCTCCTACCAATTAATCTTTTCCCGATAAACAAAAAACAAGCAGTGCAGCATGAAGAACAACAATAAATTATATATATTATTTTTCAAATCACAGTACTTGAGTAGAAAAGCTGAAGGAAAAAAAAAACGTGCCAACTTTTCGGTCTGGGTAGGTTGGCCAGAAATAATTGGCTGTCAAAGATAGTGAAGGCACTGTTCTTTTTCACTGCCAGACTGAGGAACAATACAAGGACAGTGCAGGGGACAACAGGAGGACAGGGCAGAGACAGAATGGCCTGTCGCCTTTGTTTCCATTAAAGCTCAAGAAGAAGTCCTGCAGAGAGCGTTGGGTCACTGCAGGCCTGGCTAACTCTAATAGAGCGATAAAGGAGATATATTCCTGTTCTCTTGAATTCACTCCCTGCTGTGTGAAATATACAACTGTCCTCTTATATAAGCTGCAATTTTCCTGCATTCAAACAGGGTTTGGGTCGTAACACTGTGGGTGTTCCTGAGAATGAGGTGTGTCGATGGGCACGAGTGAAACGGGTGGTTTGGACAATCAGCTCACATCTATGGATGCTACCACTTAACACATCCGTGGTGTCAAACCCGACCTCACTATGACTGACATAATTATTTTTTTAGAGGCAAAGCTGCAGGTTTATATTTCACCATAATCTGCTGGGGACAATAAAGCTTGTGAAGAAGGAGCCTGTCAGCCACTGTGTGAAAGGATCCTTTGGCACCTCACTGCAAAGAACCCTCTGAGAAAAGTAGATATAGAGGTGTGAAGAACAGCTAGCAATAAATAGGAAAAAAGCCTTGGCGTGCATCCTGATAGGTTGGCACAGTAATACACACACAAATGCTGGTATAGCTAGCTATACAGAACAGAAGACAACACAGACGCATAATATGCGCATACAATCCCCCTGTGCACTTATAACACATAAGCACAAACACAATCACAGGGGGTCGCACACAACCTAATACAAATGTGGCAAAGGCTTAGCAACAAATAGGCTCTGAATTTCATATTTATGAATTCACAAACTCTAAGCCTATCAGCTCAGGCAACAAAAGCAATCCTCTCTCCCTGACTCACTCACCTTCCTGCAGGTACATGACAGCCTGTGAGTAGTTTTGCAGTGCGTGGTGTGTTCTCCCTAGACTGCCATAGGCCAGCGTCTTGGCAGCCAAGTCATTAGTCTGAGCCGCAACACTCAGGTGCTGTTCCTGGAACACGACTGCCCGCTCGTAGTTTCCAAGCGATTCATAGGTAAGGCCCAAGTTCCCATAGGCACGGGCCTGGCGTGCGGCGCTGCCTGCTTCCTCTGCAATCTCCAGGTCACTTTGGTGGCATCGCAGGGCTGTCTCATACTCTCCCATAGATTGATATACAACGCCCAAACCGCAGCTGGCATCCCCCTCCAGAAGTCTGTCCTGGGTGTCACGGGCGATGGCCAGCTGACGCTCAAGACAGGAGATAGACTGCTCATAATTTCCCAGCTGGCTGTGCAGTGCGCCCAGTTCACCATAAGCCTGAGCCTTGCCTCCACACTCCCCCAGCTCATGAGCCACTACGAGCCGCTTCTCAAAACACACCAGCGACTGCTGCAGGTTTCCCATGGCCCTGCAGGTCAAGACAGAAAACCAATGAGATTAGAAGTGAGACATGTGAGATAAGAAATCAACAAGACAACCTTAAAAAAAATCTGTCATTGGCTTTTTCCAACCGAATTTAAAAAATACCAAGAGATTGTTAATGCTCACAACCTTCAAAATAAATTTGTTGCGCTCTGCTTATCACAAATCTATGGAAAACTATATTCCTGATTCAAACAGATTCATATTTTCTGCTGTAAAAAGCACCATTACGACGCAACAAGGAGTACATATTTCAAGCAACACTTGTTTGCTAAGCACCAAAAACTTTTAGTTTTGGTTTTAATGAAATATAGATTTTGATGTCGAACACACTGCTGATAGCTGTTGATGTGGACAGACTGCAATGTGTGGAAGGCTATACATGAAATGTGTGAGCGCTGATATGAAATTCTAAATTTAGGCTGTGTTTGAAGAGTAATATCATCTCTAATAAGAGATGGTATTAGAGACCTGATCTGTCAAAGGATCCGCGCTTCCATCCTCTTGTGTTTGTGTTGAGGGAGAGCCATTCATCCCGTCTAGTAATTTTTTTGCTGTCACAGCCTTGAAAAATACTTTATTCATATGCTCAGGCACACCAACAATTGGCAAATGTCGGTTCAAATGGAGCATTAAAAAGAATAAAAGCCGTAAGCTTAATTAATGTTGTGTGATAACGTGTGTGCTTGACTAAGAGCTGTTAGAAGACGAGAAGGGTTCGAGTGTGATGTCTATTATTCCCCTCGGAACTCATGCGTGAATATTACTGGCATGTGTGATTGCCGTGGTGCCGTGCTGATGATGCACAATAAGAAGAAAATCATCTGCGAAATGAGGATTTCAGCAAGTCTTTCGTGTTTTATTTTGCAGTGTTTTCTCCTCGGATGCTATCAGCTCTTTGAAGCATAAGGATAAATAGACGGGGAAAAGAGACACTAGATGTAAGAGGTTGCTTCAAAATAACTGTGCTTCCCTCAGTTCAGACGTCTGTGTGCTAAAGCCTCTTTGCATACAGATAAGGCCAGGGCCACTCGGCTGCTGCTGAGACAGCGAGCGCCAGGCTCACATCCAAGCTCCAAGGTGTCTCTAAACTACGGTGGTCCTTTATAGTGAGCGTACAGAGTAAAATAATATGCAAAGCAGGATTACTGTGAATATTAGTAATACCCAGTCAATACAATTATTCCCTAGATGTGGTCTATTATATGACAACAGCTTGGGGATATTGATTTTGGTGTGTTATACAAAAACTGAAAAGTATTTTCTAGCTATGTGAAATAGTCAATCTAAAACGAATAGCCTTTTATGCAAAGCAAACTCACCTGTGCCCATTGCCTAAGCCTCTGTAGGCCTTCTCCTGGTCCTGCATGCGGTTAAGGCTCTGGGCCACTGACAGATACTGGTCATAATACTTGATAGCTTCCTCAAAGTCTCCCAGAGCCTCGTAACAGTCTCCCAGGTTTCCATAGGCCCTGCCCCTGTCCATCAATGCCTCGTTGCCACTCAGCTGCTGCAATGTGGCCAGCTGCTGCTCCAGGTAGCCAATAGCTTCCTCCATCACGCCTACATTCATTTTAGTGATGCCCATATTTCCATACACTTGAGCCTCCACGACAGGATCCTTCAGCCTCCGCCCGAGCTCCAATTGCTCTTCGTAGCTCTTAAAGGCCATGGCGTACTTTCCCAGGGCCATGTAGACAGCTGCCAGGTGACCATGGGCTTTGCACTCTCCCGACAAGTCGCCCAGCTCTTGATACACCTCCAGCTCCTGGGTGTGGTAGCCCAGAGCTTTGTCATATTTCTGCACAAGTCTGTAGGTGGCCCCAAGGGCAGCATAGGCACAGGCCTCCATCCTACGCTCCTTAACCTGAAACGAGATATAATTTCATAATATCAGCATGAGGGATGTATGTGAGTGATATCAACATGACATTTCCTATTCATACGATGAATTGTTCTAGTATATGGTATATGTTATAGTATTGCTTTCATTGTGTGCGGGTGTACCTGGTGAGCTAAGGCCAGCTGCTGCTCGTAAAACTGAATGGCTCCAGCCACATCTTTTTTACAGACAAATATGTCCCCGAGGTTCCCTAGTGCTCTGAAGCGAGCCTGTGCATTGTTCAGGGATTGGGCCAGTGACAGCAGGTATTTCTGACACTCCTCTGCCTTAGTGAAGTCACCCAGAGCCTTAAATGCTAACCCGAGATTACAGTATGCCTTGGCCTGACTCAGTTTATCGTGAAGGTCCTTGGCCAGAGCTAGGTCCTGCTCATAGTACTTGACGGCATCCTGGTAATTGCCCAGACAGTAGTGGGCATAACCCAGATTGTGACAAACTTTCCCTTCATTCTCCATGTCTTGGAGGTCCGGGGACAAGCGGAGGTACTGCTCATAGTAGGGCACGGCCTGAGGGAACTCCCCTCGAGAGCAGTGGAAGTTGCCCAGGTTGCCCAGAGCCCGCGCCTCGCTCTGGACATCTCTGAGTTCACGAGCGATGTTGAGGTGGTTCTGGTAATGTTGCAGAGCACGATCATGGGCTCCCAGGGCTTGGTAAGCCACAGCCAGGTTTCCATGTGTGGAGGCCTGCGAGGCCCGGTCATTGACTTCCATGGAGATCTGCAGCTCCTGGCGGTGGAAGCGAACAGCCTGATCAAAGGCTCCCAGGGCATTGTAGGCATTACCCATGTTACCATAGGCCCGGCCCTGAGCAGCATAGTCATTCAGCTCCTGAACAATGGCCAGGTGAGTTTTGTGGAGTTTCAGTGCAGTCTCATAATCCCCTTTCATCTGATGGATTATGCCTGTGGAGAGAGGTGTGAGAGCCACAGAATAAAGTTAAAGACCCATTTGAAGGAACATTGTAATTCAGGAAAATTCAAGTGCCTAGTCAGTTTACAAAACAAGTAATTTAGTTGTTAAAATATGCTCTCTGAGCCATCTGTTCTCTGCTTACACAACACTCTCCCACAAAATCATGGTCATTAAAACGTAGTGCAATCAAACAGAGTTATTATAACACGAAAATAGAATCTTTTGACTGTCTAAGCTGTCTTTGATGATTGTGTCTTAGAGGGATTTTTAACAAAATAAACAACTTTTCCACAGAGTTGGAAATAGTTATGAGGGAACAAGAAAGAAAGACAGAGGAAGTAAAATGAGGTAGAGTGTGAAGTGCTGATGGAAAGCTCAGCAAACAACTTAAGAAAAATGAGATAAGTGTGAAGAAACAATAAATAATGGAGAACCCGGTGCATTGAACGTATTATCTCTAATAAAATACCATCCTCTGAAAAATAATAGCTTTACCCCACAGCCAGGCAGCCATTTGGCTTGCACACACTCACACTCACACACACACACACACACACACACACACACACACACACACACACACACACACACACACACACACAGTAAAGAGACATCACAGCATATCGTCCATATCGCTTCTTCCTCCCGAGACTCAATACTAATCTCTGGGTCTGGGTCTCTCTTTTTGCTTTGTCACCCAGGTTGCAATGATTATAATAATATGAGAAAGAGAACAGGATGACTGCAGGCTGTTGGATGAGACAGAGAAACGCAAGGTAAATAACTTAGTCCTTCATTCACCAGTCTGGCCATCGCTGCTTTGCTACATCAGCATTGAGAATAATGGCCGACTAGGACGAGGGTTCAGCCACTGATGGGACACCAGGGATGGAAACGGTCTGAATGGGTGGGAACCAGAGTCGCAGAGGGGCTTTGCGGCTTGTGGTGAGTATGTGATGGTGCCACCGGGATTAGTTACCGGCATGTGTGCTTTCCCATTTATTTCATCCGAAACTTGCCGCAGTTTGGGTCTGAACACAGGCTACATAAACAGAGGGACTAAAGCTAAACAGACGGTTCAAATGACTGCAGAAATTATACGATAGATGTGGCTATACTTTTTGGGCTCAATTGAAAATCAGCACATTAGCCCAATGAGAATTAAAAAAAAACCTTTGGTACCTCTACAGTATGAGCCACTGAGACCTACCTACCCACCTACGTATATACACACTTGTGTAGATTGGTGGACATGGAAGAAATCCACAAGTGTGAAAGTTGCATAATCAGTAGTTAACTTTAAATGAAGTCGAAACGAGAAGATTAGTTTTAAGCCAAAAATCCAACATCTTTTTCTGCAGACAGATTGGACTTTGCTGGGAAAACATCAACAAAAAAGCCTATTTAATTCCGACCATGATTCTGCACGCTGCAAACACCTACTGACAAATAGAAAACCTGACTTGCTGTTTGTTTTGCTGCTTGTATTTTCAGGTTAATGTAATACAACCTGAACTATGACCTGTTAATTATCAGGTCACTGCCGTGATGAATTGGTATGCAATGTGTATCACAGAGTAGTACAAGGAGAGACACAGTGCTGCCAAATAATACTGACGTATTCAGATTAAAAATTATACAGTGACTGAAATCCATGTGCTTCTTTGGACTATGTACAGTACAAATACAGTAAAACAGTATTTTGCTTTAGCCAAAATAAATTAATGAGGCATAGAACCTTTTGGATGTTAAGGTTCTACTGGCACAGACTCAGTGCCTCAGTTTTGCTTTTCCTAGGAGTATTTTGTAAGAGTGGAAGCATGTTGGGATTTATAGCAGGCTAGTTGGAAGGGAACTGACAGCTCTCGCCACAAATTCACTCCCAAGGTTATTATTTCCCCAATGGAGGCTGATCTTACTGAGGATATAATGCCTACTGATGTATTACGAGCAAACATGTTCCATGCTGCAGGCTAAAAATGGATCTGGGGCCCGGCAATGGAAGGTAGGCTAGAAGAGACAGTCAGGACAGAGGCTGGGGTGTATGGCAAGGCTTGTGGTTGGGCATGGAAGCTGCAGCCAAAATTGCCATAAGCCTTAGGCTATGCCCGGAGCCACACTTGAAGCATTATTTTCAGCCCTTTCACAATACGGCAAAAGGGTTAGGGAACCCTCTGGGTACAGTATCCAGCTGGATAGTGAATAAAACCATACCAAACATTGCTGCAATCCAAAAATTATGAAATTGTACGGGTATTCTGGCTGGAGTCAAAATGACTCCAATCAGATTCAATGTAGGTAAGTCTTAACATTATAAGTCTCTGGCGCATACACCATGCACTTGACTGGAACATATTAAATAATATGGCTCAATTATTTCTCTTTTGTACACTGCTTGGGACAATGACTGTGAAAAACATTTAATACAGGGCCCAATCCATCCAAAGCTCTCTCCATCCCCCCATAACCAAAGACATTAAAAGCATGGCAGTGTGTTGTCACTTTTCATTACACAGCTGGCTGTACATAGAGGGATATGCAGCAGTGATGACTTTGAGGGATGGTGACTGGTTCTGAGTAAATCAGTGTGTCATTCTTCCAGGGAGCTATGGAGGTCCAAAGCACTGCTGCTGCCTACACTCAGCTAAGAGGATTTTTACCAACAATGGGGCTGCTGCCACTGGGCTGGCATGATAGAAGGAATAGGTTAGAGATGACCAGCCTGATCCTAAAATAAGGACCTGGGTGTGTTCCTCATTTAGATTTTAGGTCAACATTATAATTAACATTCATGTTTGAGAAGTAAAGACCACAACAGGATGCTGGAATTGTGGTGTTTGGGGAAATGCCTATTCAGGTCTCAGCTCCATGAGTGTAAATGTAAAATACCATAATAGGGAAGTCTTCTTCTAAGGAACTCCATTAAGACAGTATTCACAGTAGCTAGCATGTTTTGTTTAGTACTTTTGAAAACCTATTATAATTTGTAGATCATTTTGTCACTGTGAGAGTATTTACAAAGCCGCTTACACAATGTGTTGATAGTGCTCATGGTTGCAATGAGACTCATAATAAAAGCTGTATCATTCTACATTATGTTTTAAAATGCACAATAATTAATTTATTTGAAGGTAATTGCGAAATAAGAGAAGGAAGAAAAGATAAAGGTCAGACACCTTTCGCAATCATATTTATAAGTAGATGCACTGGTTTTAATTCTGTTTTAGCATAAATTTGCACGAGACTAGCAGAATATTGAGCAAAAACAAAACATCAAATTTAAAAGGTTCCTATCAAGTATTTACAACCTCTAAATATATGAAATGGATGAGTATATCATAATATGGAGGATTACTTTCATATAGACTTCCAGTCCAATCTTGTGAAAAGTAAAGGGTGAATGGAAGTCAAAAGACTCAATTATAATATGCTAATAATTGTCTTAGTGCATGAGTTGTGAAATATACAGTAGTGTATGTCATGATCTGTGGGGGGAAGTAGTGAGCTAAGGCAGAGCCTAGAACCTGCTGGAGTTTGCAGGGGAGGAACTGGGGGTCTGGTCTTAAGGTAGCAAATCCTCACTTACCGACACAGACATCTCCTATCGTCTGACTGACAGAGAGACAGGAAGGAGGAAGATTGAAAAAAAAAAAAGGACAGGGTATGGCTATGTGCTGCCTGGGTGGTCTGCCAAAATAAACCTAGTTCTGAATGTGTCCTCAAAGCACGAGCTGAGCTTCTCTCCTCTCCTCCTGACCCTCACCCCGTCATTCAAACCAACTGTCGCTGGACTGTCCATACACATGACATCTGATTACTCCAACCACATAATCCAACAGTGTTCAGTCTCAAGGTCTCCACTTTCTTTTTTGCACCGCACAATCACCTCTCCATTTAGGAGCAGATTACATTTCATGGCATATCTGCGGCTGTGGTTAATGCAGGGCACAGTTGCTTGATGCAAAAGAATCCTGCAGCTCTTTTGTTTCATTTAATAGCTCTGCAGTGTGTAGAGTAAGTCTGCATACAGTGAGCCGAACATCAGCGTAAGCACAAACACTAGGAGAGTGTGTTTCGCAGGGCCTCGAGTCCAGTTTCTGGCATGCTTCTCCGTCAGGACATTGAAGGGGGCCATGCAAGGGGAGGCAGTGAGCGTCTGCTGCTTTTTCAACAAACAGAAATGTGGAGCCAGGCAACAATGATAGGCTAGCTAGCAAAGATTTCTCCAGGACAGCAACATAACACTGGGACCGTAAAAATCCCATCACCTCTTTTCAAACCATTGTTTCCATCACCTTTTCTCTCCTTTTAAAGGCCTGCTAATATCTACTTAAGTTTTTAACCAGTTATTAATGGAGTTGAAGATGCCACCGAACTCAGATAAATGCACTTTTGTATGTATTTGTTTGGCTCTTTCCCCGTTTTCCCTCACAGCATTCTTTCAATCATCCTGTCTGGGCCATTAGGCTTGCTAAATTCCTTTTTAAATTCAGTCCTCTCCTGCTCGCTTTCCTGGTCAGACTAATAATATACAATCAGGGCTGTTTCCAAAGGCTTAGGTACAAAACTGAATAATCTCTATGCCTCATTGCCCAAGGCAAGTCTGCTCTCTGTCAGTAGTTTGTCCCTGCTGTGGGGAGTCGGAAATTTGTTATGAAAATGACTAACAACTGGAATTATGTTCATGCAACTATTGTTGTTGTGATAATGATGATAATGATGATGCACTAGTGGTAAAAGCATCATGAAAAAGGATGTTTATCTTACTGACTAATTATTTGATGATTCTGGCTATTTAATTGCTGCTTACGCTGACATACTTATTATAGTGTTACTATATTTTAACTTCCAGCAAACACAGCTAACAACAATAATAAATACAAATCATGATGCTGAATCTACTGGTGTGCCATTGTTACTGTCATTTATGTTGCAAAACATAGTAGTCAGACGCCTGGACAAGACAGATTCCCAAAACAGATTCCAGTGCTCAATCTTCACATGATCCTAAAAGTATGTGGAAAAAGTTGTGAGTGCGAAAGGGGTTTAGCATAAAAGGTCTGAAAATAATTACATACAGAAGTTATGTCGCGTTTGTTTTTAGATACCAGTGCTATTTGAATAATAAGCATTGCTGTGCACATTGTCTGATTGTGTGTTGTCTTTTTCCTGTTGCTTTGTTTTCGTGAGCATCAGCAGAAAACATTCCCTGGGGATGCTCGATAAAAGGAAAGGAAAAAAGCTTAATTAGGACTGTTACCTCCAGCCATTCTCACAGATGGAGTCGACATTTCAAGAGCTTTCTTTTAGACATATGGTCAAATGAGGAGGTGTGAGTTGAGGAAAAGTCAGCACAAGAGAGACCAGGCTAAAACACAAACGCGATCAAACAAACTTATTGAAAATCTCTTTGAAGTGGAAGGCAAGGGAAAATAATACAATTTAGATTCTGTTTCATGAATACCAGAAATGCTAGCTACATGGGAACCCACCACTTCAGTCCTCGGATATTAAATATTGCTGACTAGGGGGTAAGTTAGCCAATTAATGAATAATAAATGAGCTGGAAAGCAACATTTTCATATCCTTTATAGGTCAGAGTGTGCCGAGCCAGGGCTGCTGGTACCGCTGGGCATCTTGGTTAGATATTACAGCATGGCGATCTCTATACTACTGTACCTCAGAGCCATGTCAGCTGCTGCTCCACTTACACCACACGCAACATTAACGACAAGCTGAGAGGGCATAATAAAAGTTTGTTCTTTCCTGTTTCTGCAACTTCTTCTTTCCATCTCTCAGACAGTGTTTGTTGCTTTTATCGCTGCTCGTTAATCTTCACTCGATCATCTCTCCCCTATTTGTGCACAGCATAAAGGCAGCATTTTTTGAAGTCTGACACAACATCCTGTTGGTTGTAGCACATATCTTATTGTGCTAAGCAGGCTTGCAGGCATTGATGATGGGGTAACAACCCACACAAACTCCACTGCCGCAACCAAAAAAACAACAACAACAACATTGGGGCAATTACAGACTGATGCTTCACAACCTCCACTTCATTCTCTGTTATCTTCATTATTCAGCTCCTCTTGAATCAGCTATTAAAGGTAATTAAGCGATTCATCAAGTCAGTTTCAATTACTGGGAGCTTGACAGTTGCAGATTACAATCAGTAGGGGTGAGGCGAGAAAGGGAGACAGGGAGCCTTCAAAAACAGAAAAAAGAGAAGAGGAAATAGACAAGAAGTAATAGATGAGGCAGTAATTAGATGGTCAGGAAGCTCCTTCAGGTGTCAAGAGGTACTGTAGCCACATGCTTGCTCAGGCCGTCTCCATGGACCAACAGGCTTTATCGCGATCACCCACTCTTTCAGCTTCTGCTGTCACCAGCTGGAGGTCTTGACAGTGCATCAGCTGCACTATCATTACCCTATCATGTACTGGAAGAACTGTAATGTCGCAACTAATAATGAAAAATAGCCATCTTGCCATCCTAATGGCAATCCCACTACAGAACACATACCATTTACTGGCTGACATATCGTTATAAAGCTCACACGTACTGTAGGATCATAAAATGTTCTCACTAGAGCCTCTAAATTATGACAACCAGTTACCAGCTCACTTTTAAAATCAGGTGTGTGTTGGTGCTCAGAGCACTCAGGGATGTGCAGCCATCAGGCTGGTCAAAGGACAACTTCAATTTATGTTTAGCTGATTAACCCCACTTTTACACATTAGGTTAAATAATAATTCATCTGGGAGGAATTATTATGCCTCTTAGTTATCCATTAGAGTCAGGTTTACTGCCATCTTGATGGCTATCGTAAGTCACCCAGTGAAGGTTGTAACTGCTGAACCAAATACATCAGAATTGACCATACCATTTATCTCATGGGGTTTTAAATATCCAAAAGCTACAACTTTATCACTAAGGTTCCTTTTGTCCTTATATTTTCACTCTACAAGGTTACCTATTACCAACAATGTCATTATAGCCAGATTTAGCTGTCAGATATTGAATTGTAAAGGGTACGATAATTACATTTTAAGTTTCAATCTAAAGACCGGATTGTATATGATTAATTTCCCTGTCTATTTTTTTATTTACGAGGACATCACTTTTTATATTAAGACATGATTAAGTCCAAGCCAGTATGAAGGTGAGAGCAGAGCAGATTTAATGTGAAGAGATTTCTCGTGAAAATGTATGAATTTTTTATGGGGTTTATTTATACTCTGACAGAGTACGTTACATGTTGGCATTCTATCACCACATAACTTCCTGGGCTCACACATTACTGTTGGCTCTAAAATGCATCATCTTTTGTCTTGGCTCCCAAGAAGGCTTGCACTTCTCTACCTTATGCTCACATAATATACTGGTTACCAATCACTGTGGAACATAATGCTACCATTAAATATGGTTCCTAAAAAACACTTTCATAAACTAGTGATGATGATACAGTAACATACTGCCGGCCTATGCCTGAAGGTAACAAAAATACTCAGCTCTCAACCATAAATGTCATTGAAAACAATAGTGAGCAAGCAGCTAATTTAAATGAAGACGAACAAAGATCTGTAGCCAGCAGGACTGTCAAAACACCATAGCAGAAAATGGAAGCAATCATACTGTATCCTCAGAACAATAAAGCAGGAGCCAGAACCCTTTTACTCGTGTTTTTTTCTGCCCATCACTCTTTGATTAGGTCAAATTAAGATAAAATACTTACCTACTTTCAGTTTGCAAGATATATTTCTATCCAACCAGCATTTATTACAAGCTGCTGGACACTAATCTTTACATTGTCCTAAAAAGGGTCTATGAGGAATCTTAAAGGACAACATACTTTCCATAGACACTGGTTTGAGTGGATTCCCATAAGCTGAAACAATGTCCAAATCTGTGTAAAATGGGATTGCAATATTTTGGTGGATCCCACTAAACTATTCTAAAGAGAACTCTTAATACTGATGTGTCCTTGTGAGATTCTCTCCAGTGATCAATACCCAGACATTAGAAAAGACAACTTTTGTTGAGGTTGTGCCCAGAGCCGCAATAGAGTGGCGGGAAAGAGAATGAGAGAGAGATTACAGATATTACTTCACAAAATGTGAGGTAATGATAGTGATATATCCAGATTATAACAGTATGCTATATTATCTCATAAGTCATTTTGCATACATACCCAGATTGGAGGAGGCCCTTCCTTCTGCAGCCCTGTCCTTCAAACCCTCAGCTATAGACAGCTGCTGTTCATGGTACTGCTTGGCTCTCTCCAAGTCCTGCATGCAGCGAGCAGCATGACCCAGTCCTGCGTAGGCTCTCATCTCAATGGACTTTTCTTCTAGCTCCTGGGCGAGCTCCAGAACGTGAGTATGGTAGGACATGGCCTTGTCAAAGTTACGGTGGTAGTGGTAGGCACTGCCTAGGTTACTATAAGCCCGAGCTTCCTCTCGTTTATTTTCCAGGACCTTGGCAATGCCGAGATGCTGCTCGTGGCACTGGACAGCATTGTCAAAGTCTCCCATGGCAATGTAGACGGCCCCCATGTTTCCCAGCTCACGAGCCTCAGACAGCTGATCCTTGGACTGCTTGGCCAGGAGGACACACTGTTTGTGGCTGGCCAGGGCGTTCGGATAGTCTCCAATGGCTGTATATACATGACCCAAGCTGCTCAGCGCCATTGAAGCAGCCTATGGATAAAGAGACAGAAAAAGATAGGCATCAGATAAGAAAAAAAGCAAGGTAATAAACTGTGGACAAATGAAATAAATATATTAATTACATCCACATTGCATCAATAGTGAGTCATGTTGTTGCCTTTACATCACAGATTCCCTAGCCACACTTAAACTGCTCCTGAGCCAGAAATATTGTACATTAAAGAAAATTTAAATTGTCAAATCTGTGAGGGGGCTTACAGCTCATAGACCGAACAACAAGCAAAACCTGATTTGATTGTGTCTTTGCTAAGCAGTGAGGGGGGGTAAAGTGTGATGCAGATCAGAGCAGCAGTAGGCTTGTTTTAAAGCCGACAGTTTGTCCACTGCAATCACGCTTCATGCCGCGCCACCATCAATGGAACAAAGACACTGCTAATCAGGAGGGAAACACGTGAGGTTTTAGCTTCACAGCAGAGCTGTGGGGGGCCAACTGGCTGGCTGACTGACTGATGGCAAGACCTCTCAGGCTTAACACAGAGAGAACAATATTCTGTATAGTCTCTTCTTCCATTTTTTTAAGCACTGTCCACCTGTGAAAACACAACTGCACTGAACACTAGCTACAACCGCAAAAGGAGAGGTCTTTCAGTACAATGGAGAGTTTCCTGAAAATGCAGTCTTGACCCCATATGTGACACATTTACTGCAGGCGTATTACCCATTTATACAAAAGGTAAACAGCTGGGAATTGGGGTCAACTGTCTTTGTGTGACCAGATGTTCAATTAATCATGCACAGCCAGCTAATAAAGCGTCTACTTCCTGAGGTCCTACTCT
Source organism: Clinocottus analis (assembly GCF_023055335.1). Lineage (NCBI taxonomy): Eukaryota > Metazoa > Chordata > Actinopteri > Perciformes > Cottidae > Clinocottus > Clinocottus analis. Next base: position 12,018,206 of record NW_027176229.1, on the reverse strand, counting down.
GCATCCTCTAGCCAGGAAAGAGGTTTGGACGCAGGCCAGCAGAGAGGACAGACACTGACAGTGAAGGCCACAGTGCTGCCCATCTTGCCCAGCTTAGAGCCTCAGCAACAGGGATGACCTGGGTCACGCTGGGAGCATTTTGAACCAGACGACTTCAAAGTCAAAAACTACTCAAAGTGGTTTAAGTAGCAGTTTTCACATCCATAGTTTGCTAAACTCCCACTGATGTTTGCAATGGGCTTCATAGGAGGCACAAGTGCCATCCTCTTAAATGTGGAATTTGCATATGTTTTATCCAATATATTCATCAATATGTCATTTGAATGTCCCTAAGATATTTAAACTTTTCTTTAGCATCACATCATGAAACTCTGAATAAATGCAAAAGCAAAGTTTCTAGTTGAGAAGAAAGAACACTCACAAAGACATGTTTCCTTGAATCGTTCATACATTCTTTTTCTAAACACACACATACATACAAACCCTACCTAACTATCTTTCCTTTATTTCACATGGTTGCTGATGCCTGGAACCAATTACCTGCTGACATAAGGACTTCCATCAGTTTGCTCAAGTTTAAAGACTCGACAAGGCATTATACAGGCCCAGGGAGGCAATTACCCTTCGTCACAACTGTTGCCGTTTCATGTTCCCAGATAGCCTATCTAGGGCTGCTCAATTACATGTGCCTTTTGAAGCTCTGCTCCATCTCTCTGTCTCAAACTTCCATTTTTGTGAGCTGAAAACAGAGATGATTTCTCTTCTCTGTGTGTCTGCAACCCAGTGCGGTGGGAGACACAGGGAGAAAATGCGAGATGGGGGAGAGCAATCTTTCTCCAGTTGGGATGAGTTGCTCTTGTGATCAGTGTCCCTCTAAAGGGAGACTGCAACGCTGCATTTTCTCCTCTGATGGACGCCAAGATAATGAGCCAGCCTTGCTCGTCACACAGAATGCATGCATTTGGCTGAGGGACAGACACTGGGATCATATCGCTCACTTCTGACTGCAAACCTCTGCGACCACTAGTCATTTTGACTTCCCACCAGTATCGCAAAATAACATTCGGTCTGGGAAAGAAATAATTGCCCAAAATACATAATTTCTGCCAAATTGACTTCATCGTAATTTGATTCGATTTTTTTTCTACACTTATCGTTCCTTCCTTCCTATCCACACTCTCTCCTTCTCTCAATCCATCTGCAGAGTCAGATCTGATTGTGTTTACAGAGTCCAGTCCTTCGCCGGATGTGTGCTTATTTGATTAATCTAAGCGCCGTGCTTTATAAACTGTTGATAAACCGCTGGCTCTTATCAGCAAACACATTTTGCGCCGAGGGTCTCCTAATGAAAGGTAAACTAGTTCTGTCTGAGAGAGACGAGAAAGAGAGCAGGGAGGTAACAGGAGAGGGCTGAGATGACATGTTAATCAGAAATGCTTGGCTCCAACAACATTATTCCATTTCTTTCCTCTGACAGGGACAGTGGTTTAGGATTCCTTGCTTATTCTCCTTTGTCAGCCTCCTCTACTAAGTATGTTCATATTCTGTAGGACATTAGAGATATGGCTGCTTTCATAGCACCTGTGAGAGAGGTAATGTATTGTACTGAGCATAATTGGCGCCTTATGCCATGGAGTACAGCTGCTCTTGATGTCAGGGTTTGGTGCAAGATCTGTTACTCTGAGCCACTGGTGTGTTTAACGTTATTATTCTTGACCACCACTTCACTTCTATGTTGAGCTATGTGGTTGTGCCTCTCAGCTGTGTGAATATGCCTTTATTTTATTTGAGACAAATGTATCATCTGTTTTGCAGATATACCCAATGAAACGCGATGTTAGTAAGGCAACTGTTAAATTATAATATTTGTACATTTACAACAAATATTATAATTCATTATAATTATTACAGAAAACCTCATGTTTAGGGCAAGAAAGTAATAAGGACGAGTGAGCATAAGAGAGAGGCAGGGAGATGTAAGGTGTTAAAGAGCCTGAAGTTTGCCCTTTGTCCAAAAGCCATGTCCTGCCGGAGGGTAGGGCAGCCACTACTTCAGTAAAGTGCTGTTAATGGGATTATGTGGGCGAGGAGAGGAGTCACTCTCTCTTGACAAGAAGGGATGGAGCACAGGTTTGATTCCATTACTGCAGAGGTGGGAACAACAGTGTCTTTCACTGGATACCAAAACAGATGCTAGGCCTAAAAAAAAAAAACATTGTTTGCAAGAATGCAGTTTGTTGAACTAACTGCATTCACTGGAATAAATGCATGTTACATTTCTATAGATGACTTAATCAATGGTTAAAACGTCAAATAATTTGAATTAATCAATTAATTGTCAATAAAAAGTCAGTTAACAGTGAAAAATTACCATTGCAACTTCCCAGAGATGGAAAGGACAACCCTAAATATATTTGATTTACAATAGTACAACATAGAGAAACAGCAAATGTTTATTTGAAGAAGCTGGAAACATCAACATTTGTTAAAGATTGCTTGATAATTGACCAAATTAAGTAATCAAATATGTGATCAGTTATCCAAATAGTTTTCGGTCAATGACTAATTCGTCATTTTTTTTCATCAATGATAACAGACTAAATTGATCAAATATATTCCAGCGTTATATATTTGATTTGTCCGAGAGCTGCATGCAGTAAGTATTGAGTGCAGACTGCTATTTAATGACGGGGTTGAACAGCAGAGAAAGAAACAAGCCCCTGTTTTACCAATCACTTCAAAAAGATGACACACACACACACACACACACACACACACACACACACACACACACACACACACACACACACACACGTCTAATTAAAAGGAAATGCAGAGGGAAGGTGAGGAGGACCATGCACCAGTGTTTCCCTTAACGAGCTGGGCTCAGGCAGCAACAAGAGCTGGTTGGCAGGGAACAGAACGCCACACTGGAGGGAGAGGGGCGAGGGGGGAGAGCAGGGTGGAAGGAGGGGGGTGGGTGGAGATAAAAGGCTACAGGAGAGATTGTGTTTGAAGGATGAGAGAAGAGAATGCTGGAAACTTCCCCAGGGCGAGGATGTCTTTAGATCTGAATCACCTGCAGAGAAGCATTTTGACAAAAAGGGAAACATCTCAACTGTAATAAACCAGTCAGAGAGGCTTTCAAAGGTGCTTGAAAGATCCTTTCTAGAGAGGCATGTTCTTGTCTATGTGCATGTGCAAAGAAACATGTACAGAGGGGGAGTAAAGAGAAGGGATGCTGATGATGTGGGTGTACAAGCTGGGGTGGGAATGGATATGATAAAATATTCATCTGTATACTCCATTATTTTCCCTCGCTCAGTATTTGCATACATATATACAGTAGATCCTGTGGGAGCCACCATTAGATCAGCCAAATGCCTGCCTCTCTGCCATATCAAAACCTTCTGCTTTTTTAACCGGGCAAATGCTGTGCTCTGCCAAGTGAGGACAGGTTCAGCTGTGCCTGATTGCTCTCTTTAATACATACACTCACAAGCATACACACACACACACACACACACATGCACGCACAAAAGGATTCAGCAGTCCACTATGGCAAATAAGCCCGGCACAGCCTCCAACAAATGTAACTTTGCTTCCTCTGGAGCCAAATGATACACCCTGTTATCTTTTGGTTTTGAAATGATTTTCATGAATGTCATTACTTTGTTATTTCCAGAATCACAAATCAATACAAAGCAGGCAGTGTCAGGTATTAACCTTGTTTTGAAAAGCTGTTTCAGAGAAAAACAAACACAGATATCATAAGTTACCCTGCTGCTAACTGATTTCAATAATCAATCATCAGAGCTAATCAGATATATTAACACTGGAGCCACTTCTTTCTCCATGACCTGTGTGACATCCAGCTAATAGGTAAATGACGCCAGAAAGCCTGTAGCTTGATAATTCCTTTAGCTTTCACAGGACATGTTCACAAAGGACTGATTGTCACTAAAGGTCAAGCTACGGTTAAGGGCACTCGTGACAGCTACTACGCTGTCTGTCAGACCGTCTGCTGCTCAAACGGTCACACACTCCCGAACACACAAACACACCAACACCCATGCAGCATTTCATGAAGTGAACCTACTGTACATACAAGCTGCAGTGCAGGCAACGCTTGCACGAGTGTAAAAACATTTTTTTTGTGGTCTTAACTGTGGGTAGTCAGTGATCAATTCAGAGACTCCACAGACCCAGTATACATTCTCTCACATCCTTACACAGAGAAACAAAGTAATACGCAAATTTTCCGAATGTATCCCAGAGCTTTGTCAATTCTGTCTGTCACGGTGTGTGCGTGTGTGGTTGCCTTTTTCATTTGCATTTGTGCTCGGGCATGTATGCTTGTGTGTTTGTTTGAGGCCATATGATGTGAGTTGGTGGCAAACAGGCAGTCAAGAGGAAGAAACACAAGAGGCACCGAATTAAATTTTAGCTGAAAATTGGACTATTCCCTTCAAGTGGTGAGGGGGTTTGATATTTCAAGCTCCCCCTCTCTGACGATACGATAGACAAAACAAGGTTTACAGAAATGGCCAAATGTTAAGTGAGAAAAGGAGAGGGAGGGAAGCACTGAAACTGAGCTGGATCTATACTCCACCTCTCCAGCCCCTAAAGCCCCTTCCTCAGTGCTTGTCCCCTGTGACAAGATGTCAGCATTGTGCACAAACAAATGCACAAACAGCCCTCCTGCCTTCTGATATAAACACATGAATCTGAAGTCTGGTTGAGGAGGAAATTGAAGAGGTGGCACACCGGGGAAGTGGGGGGCCCTGTGAATGAATCTTAATGTACTATAAATCAGAGCAAAGCCTTGAAGGGCTGCACGGGGCTGCTGTTTATTTCTGTACTGAAGTCAAATCTCCACGGGCATAGCTGTGTGATGCCTGCTGGTTCAGGGAATCAATTCTTGAGAGACCTTGTGGTGGTGACAGAAGGGGAAATCACAGTGGTGTTTGAAAGTCATTCCAGGAGGGGTTTGAGGTAAACATCAAGGTTTGCCACTTTGCAAGGCCTCAAGCTAGGGACAACGCAGAAAGAGACTTAATGCTGCAAGTGGATAAGTCCTTCTTTAAACACTAATAGGGGTTAGAGGCAGTTAAAGTGACTCTGCTGAAAGTAATCAGCACGGACTGTAGTGACTAAAATGGCCATACCTGTTGGCAGCAGAAATCATCTGAGCCATAGTAAAAAGAATATAAAGATCTCAAAGTTTATCCATTATAAGCTAATTTTTACGGCTTCCCGCTGGGTTGGAGAACACCGTGCCAAATATTGAATTGCTTGCAGGATTCACTTGCATCTGAGAGCATTCAGCAGGAAGCCAGGCAGTCAATCCAAGGTAACAGGAGTCCAGGGTTATTCAAGGGCATTTTGGAGGCCCAGTGGTGGGTGGTGCTGTCACTGTAAGCCCACAAAACTGAACAAATCAGGCCTGACATAAAGGTCTACACATAGTCCAACCCTTTTCAGTGCTACACGAAAAATTCCATTTCTTAAGTGGGAGAGGAGAGGAGAGGAGAGATAAGAGAACACAGGTTAAGGTCTGAGGACCCAGATCAATATGAGCTGGCCAGAGCTGTTGCCTGCAGCAGCCTGACACAATGAAATAAATGAAGAGTGACAAGCAAATGTCCAGACTCTCAGCACCTCAGTCAGAAAGGAGAAAGAGCTTTTGTGCTGCTCTCCTCTAATCCATCTGCAACAGCAAGGAACTCATGCTTAATAGGTTTAGACCAAATCAGATTTCTGTGAAATAGAAGGACGCATGGCTGCTTTCAATTGCCTTGTTTTTAAGTGTTTTTCTTGTGTGATATGTAAAGGCAAGCTTCATAAAACAACTGAATAAAAAATAGATCAATGTTGAAAGGATTAGAGGGTTGGTAAAAGGGTTGATTGGCTAAATCGACTCTATGCATTATATCCCTCGGTCAACTTTTCAGTCGAAAAATATCCAGCACTGCATGCAGTGTGTGTGTGTGTGTACTTCTGAAGCGGTGAAATTTAAATTGATCTATTTGCACCTCCTGTCATGTCAGTATCAGGTCAACAGCAGTGAAACACAGGGGATGTTTCATTCCTGGTTAACATAATGAAATGGTGGCTGCCACGGGCCAGGAGGCCCAAGTTCTCTCTGTGGTTTTGCTTTAATTATGTGTTAGAAACGGTCCTGAACAAAGTGAATAAATGAACTATTTGACTGTTCAGAGACACCAAAGATGGCCTTTGTACTGTACACAAGAGAAAGAAAAAAAAGTGCACAGCATCCGATTTATATTAAGACTCTTGTAGCTACACAATTCAATTGTGTTTTTATTAATATTTGATCAAATATGTGAAAGGTGTTACTTGTGGTGACAAACTCACAGAGATTTATCATCCTCCTCTGCAACTCTGCAAAGCATTGGAGTTGCATCTTTTGTGGTTTCCTGACCCACTAATTATTCTCTGATAAATTTTGTTGTCAGCAGCAGCAGGCGGATGTTGTCACTTTATGCTACGAGGACAAATAAAGTTGGCAAAACTGTTGAAGGAATTGTAATATCTAGCAGTTGAAGAGCCACATATTTTTCTTTGGAGTTGGTGGTGAACATGACAAAATGAAAAGAGCAATGAATATTTGACTAAATGTGTAAGCTAGACAGAAACATTACTTCAAATAAGGGCTAATATTGCTCTGTGTCAGCTATAAGCCTCGATTTGCTTAAACTTTTGCCGTGTAAAATGGTTTTTAAGACAATATCAGATGTTGTATTTCTTTTTTGTTAAAAGTGATAAAATAAGGAAAATAAATGCCAGGGAACAATTTAAGTCTCACAATATATGTTCTGCACACTATATGCATGCCATATGCATGACAGATCAAGGTATACCCCCATCAAAACAAACTACTATCTCTCACCTGTAAGTTAGATAGCCAGTTCAATCAAGCCTTATACAGACTCTTGTTAACATGCTCTGAAGTGTTGGGCAAATAAATCTGCATTGCCATGCAGCTTGGAGAGTAAAAGGAACTCAGTCTACCTGCAACCCAGCACACAAAGCATTTAAATCCCTTCCTCCCTCTGTGCTTTTATTCCCCACATGTAATTACAAGCCTGGTGAGGGTGGCTACTGTTGCCTGAGAAGTCTGCAGAACACAGCATGAACATCAGCCCTGGGTGGGATCAAGAGACAGGGCTGTCCCTCATAAGCACATCAGTGCTCCATAGACTGTGGCTTTTCCGAACTGCACCAGACTAACGCTTTGCTTTCAGCACCACTGGATCCTTTGCTTTGGCCCCAGGCGGACAGAACTGGTCACACTGATAAAGACTAAAAAGAGGATCTCACTAGTGGGCTGTATTATCACATCCATGAACGCATTATGCAGACATTTACACACACACACACACACACACACACACACACACACACACACACACACACACACACACACACATACATAAGCACACATATTTGCACACACTACCTCCCACTGTGACAGAGATTTAAGACCATGAGGATGGTAAGCTCCCTTAGTGCAGTATGATGGAAACCAAATTCCAGCAACATTCCTTTCCATGTCCTATGTAAGACACATTTGCCTCCTGGAGGGACTGTGCATCTGTATTTTTAATGAATATGTGTGTATACACAACTAGACCCTTTACATAACCCTTCCTGTATATTGCATAACTCTTAGTTACTCTTTAGTTTTCATGTCAAGTTGGGTACTACAAAATGTGTATACATCAGGCATGAAAACGGGTCAGGGGTGAAAAAGGTGAGAAGGTTATTACAGGGGGCGGAGGGGTGATGCTAAATATGAAACAGATTGCAATAAGGAGAGAGCGGGGATATTTAATTGGGAGTATTGAATATGTACAGTTGATTCTACAGGGAATAAAAAGCAAAAAATAAAACAATAAAAATAAGGATAAGTAAAATGCATGGGATGCATGAACGTGTGAAAGTGACACGTGTAAAAGAGTTTTACAATCCTAGATGGAAACACAACTCTACTGCTCAGGAGATGCTCCAACTGACTCTTGCTCAGCCGAAAGTACAACTGAAAGCTCTCGTCATCTAGACACAACTCGCGGATAGGTATTCGCCGTACTCTCTTTAAAAATTTTTTTTTTTAAAAACGCCCGGTTTTTGTCAAGGAGTTTTTTAAAGCGGCTGCGTAATCGGCCCTTCAGTCCCCTCATCTCAGAATCTACCTCCTCATTAACAGAAACGTTAGCTAATAACTTTCCACCAGAGCGTTAGCTAGCTGCATTAGCTAGCTCCGTTAGCCAGCTGCGTTAGCTAGCTGCATTAGCTAGCTGCATTAGCTAGCTGCATTAGCTAGCTGCGTTAGCTAGCTGGCTAACGTCGCGTTCTCTCCTACGTTCAATGACTCAATTCATCAAACTGGAGCTAACATTAGCTAAGTCTATGTCAGCAGAGGTCCTAGGTAACTTAACTTAGATATACCATCACATATTATATTACCATGCACTCGCGCTCCCTTCTGGTAAGCGCATCTGTTCGCAGTTCAATGAATATAAACAACCCCCTATTTTGGTTTCAAAACGGCGATTTTATATTGTAAATGTATATTTATATACATAATTTTCTTTTTTTTATCATTAAAAGTTGTAGCTTTTTTATAATGTAATTGTTTTTCACAAATACACTCCATGTATTATAATTATTTTTGCATATTAGCTCATTTTCTCATTGCACAGCTTCCTTCATCTGTTCCTCTGCTCCTTCAGGCCTCTTGTATGGCTCCATGGGACTTGTTTAACAGTATTTTTTATCCAATCACATGTGTGTGTGTTAGATAGTTTTGTTATTACTAAATGTGACTGGTTGCATTGTTAATGACCCGACGGGTTTGATCTGCAGCTGCCGTGCAGCGGCTATGCACGCTTGTGGATGAAGTGGCTTTGTGGGTCAGGCACTTCTTCCCCACAGTCCGGCCGTGATGTGGACGATACGGCACTTATTGAAGGCCTATGGCTGAAAAGCACGGCCCGTCACTGCTGGAAAACATAACCATACAAAAGTCATAATCTCTGGCAACGTGAGATTCCAACACAGCACGGATAACAACCATAAAGCGATTCCTTTCCATGTCCTATGTAAGACATATTTGCCTTCTGGGGGGACTGTGCGTCTATATTTTAATGAAATGTGTGTGTGTGTGTGTGTGTGTGTGTGTGTGTGTGTGTGTGTTATTAAAGGCAGAAGGATCAAAATCGGAATTGCCTAATTAGTTTCCATAAGTCCAACATTTCCCAGGATGGTACAGCAGATCTCCACTGATGCTATTAATTTGCAGGTAATACAGACTACCGAGAAGCGGGCAAACAGAAAGATGAAGATGACAGCAGATGAGGGATAAAGGGCGTGCCAATTTGGGGTGTGACGCGGTGCGGATAAGATGGGAAGGGATGATCAGGATATACTGGCTGCTTTTAAGGTATGTTTTTTGGAAGATGCTAAGCCACCTGCCAGTGATGCCTCCAGCTGTGAGCACACGCCACAGGACTCTTGATTGACAGAGAGGGTAAATAGTTGCTAGCAGGGGTCCTGATTGTATCGCTCGCCTCTGGCAGCATGGAAGTCAGGGTGGAAGGGTGATGGCTTTTGTTACAGCCCTTCAGCCACCAATTAAGTTGGCATCTCAGCTGAGCCACCTAAGATGCACATTGCTTAGAGCAGTTGTTTGCTTCTAAAACCCACACTGTGCCCACAAAAAAAGTCTCTGCTACTTTAACAGAAGCCTTTTGATGAACACATCTTAATGGCTCAAGATGCATGGAGGGATGAGGGTCTTCAGAAGGGAGAGATAGAGGTAGAGCATACAGGGGAATATGTATACAAAATGCTTTGCAGGAACAATATTGGAATTTTTCTGGAAAGCATTTCGTGTTTCGGTCACGTAATGTAAGAAGGAAAGTTTGCTAGTGTGGGAGGACTACTTGGCTCTGCTAAACTATCCACAGAAGCCAAAGCTAAAAGAAGGTGATCCTGTTGGGGGGAACTTTTTATGTTAAGCAAAAGCTGAAGAGTGTCAGCCGACTCAAAGCAGACATATATAAGTACCAATCAAACTCTACTTCCACCAGTCAAGAGCAAAAATGATAGGAAAAACACCAGTTTGGCTTTAAACAAAGTGGATTTCTGTCTGTGCTAGATTGCCTCTTCACACTGGAGCAATAGAGCAATCACAGGCCACTCTTGAGATGCCATTAAGTGAGAGGATGCAGGTTTCACAGCCATAACATATGCCTATCTGCTTCATAACAAAGGCGAGCGGCCGAGTTTGGAGGAACTAAGCAAAACAGAGCAAAGAAAGAGGCGGAAATGAAAAGGGTGAGAAGGAAGAGGGGGTTAGAAGTAAAGCTGAGCCAACACCAACAACTATTACATGACTCATCCCACATCTGCAGCCATGAATAGCGCGGGCTGAGACTAAGGTGGAGTGTAATCAGAGCCGAGCTGAGCAGTACAGCCAATGGACACAATGCTAAGTAGGCTGAAGACTTTACACGACTAGACCCTTTACATAACCCTTCCTGTACATTGCAAAACTCTTATACCTGTCCAGTATGGCTTTGACAATGTTCTCTTTGAATTTCACTTCTGTTCATGTTTAGTCTTCATGTCAAGTTGGGTACTACTGAGTGTGTATACGTAGTATGTAATAAACAAGCGGAGTACACACTGGAGACGTACTCATACAAAATTCATCATCTCTGGGAACGTGAGATTCCAACACAGCACGGATAACAACCATAAAGCGATTTTTCTCATGTGCATCTCTTCAGAATTGCAGGTCTCCATGTGCAAACACACAAACTGCACACACATGAAAAGACAATACTGAAAAGGTCCCTTTTGTCTGCTCAACACTGATGAAAAGCTACCCACTGCGAACTTCAATCACATTCGAAAATGAGTTTGAGACGCGCTGTAACCCCAGCAGTGTCATTAAGCCCGTCAGTCAGACCCCTGGAGTGTGGGGAGGAGAAAACCGCCATCGGCCTTCCTCAATGTGCTGTGTAGCCATGAACTAGACCCGGAGGTACCAGAAGCCCCTCCTGGGCTGGATCCATGTCTGACACGAGCATAATGAAGCTATATGATTATAAATTCTGCTCTGTATGTCCATAAACCCCCAAATGTCAAACATCCAGACAAAGGCATCATACATATTCTAATGGCGTTCCTGGTAGATAATAACAAACACTTTCAAGCAAGAAATCATAGCTGAATTCCCATCATATACATGTTCCCACGCATTAAAACCCATGAGGTGCACACACACTCACGTACACACACACACACACTTACGCATTTACAGACAGACACACCCACACGTACACACTTACGCGCACACACTTACGCACACACACACACACACACACACACACACACACACACAAACACAATACGTAGAGCAAGATAAGCCTCAGCATGCTGTCAGAGGCTGGTGTGTGATTGGCCTCTGTGGAGCTACTGCTCCTCTCATCATTAACTCTTCAGAGGATCACACTACTCTAATCACGTTAAGCCTCACTGAATAGCGATGAAGTCAAAAACGTGCCCATGCACATATTCACAGATGCCCAACTCATTACACGCAAGCACACAACGGTTTCTTCCTGCCCACAATCAGAAAATGGAATACTCACAAGCATCTGTGTACAATCTGTAGGAGCAGGTCTAAAACCAAACACTACATTAACCAATTAAGGCAATTATTCAGGGGGATTATAAAACTAAGAATCACTTCTATAGTTAAGGGCGTAATTTACACAAATTGTGGGAAGTACCGTGAGAACAACTCACTTTTTACTTCTGACATTTCAAATTATTACTATGTACACACAGCAGCAGTGAGTAATGTGCATACTCTTTTAAACCTGGGCAATATCTTATAACTAGAGGTTGTTGGGGTTTCACATGAAGTATTTTTTTAAACTAATATTCCTCGAAAAACACACACTTAATTAAGCATCAATCAAAAATAGACAGTAACGCTTAGTGCTCTTTGAAGAAGAGATGAAAATACATTATTTGTCATTGCATTTTAGGTCTCGATCAATAAAAGTAAACATGACTTCAAGTTGGGTAAGTGAATTCATAATGCAGTACATTACACCGTATTTGTAAATATTATGAAACAAAAACCTAAACAGTAGTAATCTCATCAGTGTATGTGTGTAAATGTGCGTGGCACCAACCTGAGATGGCCACACCTTGCCAAAAGCAGAAGCCAATGGCTGCAATTAAATATGCGGACAGCACCAGCAATAGCTGCTAACTTTTAAAAATGAAGTCTGGCTACATAACATATCAGAGCAGTCTTTACCTCTGGGTCCTCTCCTGAATATTTTACAACCTTGATTTTACTTGGTTCCTTTCTCAATTTAAGACTGAGGTTGACATGTAGCCAGGGAAGGTCTGTCTCCACTGTTATTTAGAGACTGAACTGTGTGTGCTGCAAGGTCAAGTATAAGAAGAACCCTTAGGCCTCCGTCCCCTCCTAAGATGGAGTACTTTCATTTCACTCACTCGGGGCCTCATATTTTCTCTCCTTTTTATTGCTTTCTCGGAGCGCTTTTCACAAAGACACATTCCACCTCCTCATACAGACACAAGGCTCCTGTCCAAGAGAGAGTGGGGAAGGTCTGGATACTGTTCTACAGGGACAAGAATGCTGACATTGCTGTAGCTCGGGACAAAAGCTAAAGATGAGAGTGGAGAGAGACAGAGTGCAAAAGAGAAAGAGAGCGTCTCAGTGTATTGGAGTTGTTAGGAGGCCTCAGCCGAGCCAAACTGAGGACTGTAATCCCTGTCTTTGGCATGATGTCAGGGAGTCTTGCAGAAGACCATTTCCTCACTCTGCAAAAATGCTGTCTCCTACATCCCAGTGTGCGCCTCGGCTATATATAATGCAAACATCAAACGCTTGTAACTGCACTGACCTCTCTCCCTGGGAGACCCCTTGTTCCCTCGTAATACATAAACCCCTAACACACACACACACACACACACACACACACACACACACACACACAAAGAGAGAGTCTGGTTAAAACTCTACCGCACCATCTGAAGTTTGCCTTATCTCTAAAGCCAAGCGCATTTCTATTTGATGGGTGAGTGGTGAGGACTAATCTGGTCCCTGTCTTTGATTTTACTCTTTAAAAGAGAAAGAAGGAAGGGAATGACGATTAGAATATACTGAACCATGAACCTGATCATACAGTAGACCCTTTGTCATTGTGTCTTTAATGCAACTACTTATGTATCGATAGGAATCAGGATACAAAGCCAACTGCACATACAGTACATTCTCAGATCATCTCAAGAATGATGCACACATTGTTGATTTGTCTGACATTATTTATTGCTAGCTCAGGGCCACCGAAAGGAAATCATACATTTCTTTCGAAAAAATGAACACTAGTATGATCCAACACATTCTCACTCCTAACTCGTCAAATACGAATGGACATTGAACCAGCATTTGTATTTAACGAGTCCAAACCATCACAATCTAGGTACCCATCTAGTGTCAGTTAAGGACGTGTCAATTTCTGCTCATTACGCATAGTGTCTTTTCAAAGTAAACCTCCAACATAGGTTTACTTAGTTTTCAGGTGTACTTATGGAAGAAAAATATTGTGTTAGGCTTGTAAGGCTTGTAGATATGTAACAATGATTGTATCCAAACAGGACCAGGCCTGAATTAAGTGCATCTCCATAATGCCCATCTGCTCTTGTGCTTGATTTAACATTTAGGCATTTTGTTACTTTGGGCATATATTTTAAATGTTAATATCACAGCTAATCATATTGTGATCGTGATTAATATTCGATAAATTGCGCAGCCCCATGCTTAAGCAACAAAAGTACTTGTGTTTGGTTCGGCTTGGGGAAACTACAAGGATGGGGATAAAATAAGTATGTTTGTTATATTAAAAAATGCACTTGATACCTAACAGGTGTGTGAAATGAACTGGGGTTACGCAATAAAACTACTGTAAAATAAGTCAATGTTTGCTTGGTTTCACAAGGGACTAGAGCGGTCTTCTGGGTGAGTGGACTGTGTGTATTTGACCCGTCCAGCCTCCTCTCCCATCCGGCCTAAGGGGACTTTCTTGCTCTTTATACTACAACAGTTACTCTGGCCATCTAATACATATGAGTACAGGTATACATTGGAGTTAACTGAAAGCCTATGTGCGTCCCATATAGACATTAAAGGGTGCTTCTATGCATCGGTATCAGACGCTGAGGGGCACTGGCCAAGCAGTGGTATTGGACACGTTTGGAGTGAGACCGGGGGGTGCACTTACTAAGGTAAGACAATTCTCCTAAAACAAACAAACAGAAAGTGTGAAATGTGGCTTCTTTTACAACACTCATCTTTATTCAATGTTTTGTTTCAGGTCCCTGGACCAGTTTTGTTTTTTATCTGTTTGGATGTCAGTGGTTTTATCAGGCACTGAGCACTCTCCACGTGTAGAGCTCTGGCTGACTAGAGTAGTTATTTGGCCATATGCATAAATCGACAATCATTTCCACAGCCACACTGACTAATCAGGGCCAGTAATTGCTCGAATGAGAGAAAACAGGGTTGGGCTGGGCCATTGCCCAGAGGAGATTGTTGCTCTACAACACTGGCTGTGCCTAACCTCTGACCTCAGCTCCTAATCATCAATTAGCATGCAGCCCTTTTCTGCATACTGATGTACGGTAAAGGGTATCAGCACAGAATGCCTATTAAAAAGGCTGAAAACAAACAAAACTACAAGATAAACAGAATCCCAAGTTAAAAGTCGGCTCCAGAGGACATCTTCTGCCTCTAAATGCAAATGTACACACATCTTAGGATTCGAGCCAGTGTGTCAGATGAGGGCAGTTGTGTGGAGAGTTGCCTTGGATGGATTTGTAGCTTTCCCTTGTTACAAGATCCTTTTACCACAGAGCTGCTGACATGATTCATGAGCCAGAGGACTTGATGTGGTGTTGGTCTGCCGGCCAGATGAAATCCCCTCAGTCCACTAATATAGGTTTCTGTGTTGGGTGTGCTTTACAAGTTCCCTTAACTAAGGACCTATTTCAC
Organism: Clinocottus analis; assembly: GCF_023055335.1. Taxonomy (NCBI): domain Eukaryota; kingdom Metazoa; phylum Chordata; class Actinopteri; order Perciformes; family Cottidae; genus Clinocottus; species Clinocottus analis. Next base: position 12,003,079 of record NW_027176229.1, on the reverse strand, counting down.
ACTGCTGAGCTAGAAATAGATCTTACTGTAGCTAAATCAACCCAGTCCACCCCTCCCGTACCCTTGTCACTAGAGACAGTATTACACAGTACACACATCATTCTACACACAAGTTCAATAAACACATGCACATTCCTTTGCTGTGCTGCTTTTTCCTTTTCTCCTTCAATTCATAACTACCTTCAATGGCTCACCCTCTCTCCTTCCATCCCCCTTTTCCAAGTACTTCTCTTTCCCTTGCTCCTTCTCCTTCATTAAAATGGACTTCCTAAAGCCTCCATTCGTCTTGCTGACAGCTCCACTATCGATTGGGCTGGAGAAAGGGATGCAGTTCCAGAGCTTTAAATGGCTCTCTGGCCAGCCTGAATGAGGGCTGGGCTGGACTGAGGCTGGAGGAGGAGGGTGAGGGAGTGCCAGGTTTAGCCGGGAGGTCTGCCTCGAATCGAGCCTCTGATGCCTTTCTTGTCACCTGTGAATACGTGCTAGATAGCTGTGGTGGCTGGGATCAGAATTGACATGAAAAAGACTCATCAACTCTGTAATGGGGATTAGGCTAATGAAATCAGATAAGTAATTCATCACACAGGTTGGGAGCTAACGCATCAGCCAGCCTCTCCTCTGGAAGTCAAAACTATTATGGGACAACTCAAAAGCCCGGGAAGAAGAGGAGGTGGGATTGTTTCAGTTGGCTACATTGACACGCAATTTATTTCAATTCAAACCATGAGAACTAGCATTACGCTGGCTGGCACATTTAATCGGGCTCCGTCCCTTATCGTCAGCCATTACCTAGGGAAGATGAGTTGGCACATTCTGTCTTCATCCCTCTCGCCGCGTGACATCAAACCCCTCTGCCAAGATTAATGATCGGACTTTCGATTTTCATAATCATTAAAATCTCTACGGCGTTTTCTGTGCCCTGTGGTGCAGTAGAAACCCCAGGAGCCAGTTGGACTCCATCCTCCCTCTGATGAGCACTGTGTATGTCATCTATAATCATATAGTGCACCACAGCAGCAAATCAGAAAGTGAAGGAGTCTCCTGTGACCATGTCACTGTTTATTTGTTATCTACTCTGTCCCTCTGTATTGCCCTTGATTGGAACAGCTTGGAAGAAGAAGATAGACAAGGTGTAATATTAAAGACAAATTACTCAACTTCCAAACTGTGAGCGGTTCAATCAACACAAGCCACTGCAGTGTTTAGATTAGGGTTGGAATAGCATTAGCGGCAGGGCTTATGATGCTTGTGTATTGACGCTTTGATCAGGAAATATACGAGTCCAAACAGCATTAAGCTGTGTTAGAAGAAGAAAAGCCGATGCTCCCAATAGCAAAGAATCCTTTAACATTGTATTGTGTCTACTCTTTCGAAAGACCACTCTCACACACATTATGGGAACACGGTCTGAGATTCCGCAAAATGGAGAGGATGAGACATATAAACATGGAAAGGAGAGAAACTAAATAAAGAGAAGGGGAAAGGGAGGTGTGCATAACGCGGTGAGATTTAAGAGAAGTAAAGAAAGGAAGCGGAGGTGGTGTGGAAGGATGGAGGGAAGGAGAACTGGAGCATGGGGCACTGAGGAAGGAGAGAGGGAGGAGGTAGCAGAGAGCAGTAGTCGATGTTACGGCAGTCATTCATCTCTCTGACAGCCTTCCAAATGCTCCACTGGGGGAGACACAAGGCTGCGTCACCTCGAATGCAGCAATTGCACAGCGCGCACACATTTGCATAGAATTCTACACGCACACACATGCGCATGCGCACGCACACGCACACACACACACACACAGAGGAAATGCATGTCTATGAACCTCTGCTTTGGGTGTGCGTGCACACACACACACACACACATCTCCACGTTCTGGGTCAATGGTATGTTGCGGGAAATAGAAAGTCAGAACACACACCATTACACTGCAACCAGTACGAGCACAAGTCATAGCCACAGGCGTCAGTTAGACGTACAAACACACGCTGTCTCTTACTCATATGCACACATAGAAGCACATCTGCAGATGTTTTTAAACTGATGCATATGTGTTTTAACAGCAATGAGAACAATTAAATAAAACTGTTACTTAATCTGGATATGCTTTTGCATGCATGTAAACATAGCGAGTTTATAGATACAGTAGTTTATTTTACTCTGTAATTTAGAGATATAATTTAGAGATATAATTTTTTCGCGATAATTTAACTTGTGAAATGAGAAACTACTAAAATTGAGAAACTACTCAGTTCTTTAATTTGTTAGGCATATATTAAGTATACAAAAATAGGCTTTACCATGTGGTAATTTTATATAGACGTATTTTCTATTGAATAACCAGAAAACATACAACGTGATATTTATCAGATTGAAGATTTTGGCCATATTGCTCTGCCCTTAATGAAGCAAACCTTTAAGGTAGAAAACAATCTTACAATTGTACACACATGTTAACATCCTACATGCTTCTTAAAAAAAGTGCTAATATTTCTTTACAAAAACCTGCAAAGGAACAGGACATTGGACTTTGGGATGGGTGCTCCCTTTAAACACACACAAATCCTTGTTTCCCAGTCCTGGTCATGGCCCATTGGCCGATGCCTGTCGTCCATCTCTCATGATTCATGGCTAAGCAAGCTGCTGTAGAGCAGTTCTAAACCACTGGGCCGAGGAGCGCCTGTGTGTCATTAAGGCACAGCGGGCTGGACATGCTGTTAGAGCCGCTGCACAACGGCCAGCTCTGTGCCTCAGTCTAGCACACCAGGAGGTGAAGAAGCAGTGACTTCTATACATGTCTCACAGTGCTTTTACTTGAAAAGTAATATCAACAGCTGAGTGCACTCAGAGACTAAATCGTAAAGTAAAATGTACTCGGTGAACAAGAGGAGTGTTGCCTTTTATTTAGCTGGACACCGCTCTCTTCGGGCCCCCACCCAGCATTTTAGTTAAATTAGCTCCTCTAATCATCCCTAAATCCTCCCTCATAATCAGCAAAGCCGTGGAGGCTAAAGAAAGGAGACAGGGGTTCCAAGTTCCCCCCTCTGCCATCCTCTATTAGCATGGGCCCCGAGAAAGGCAGTGGAGGCACACGTCCATACCCTAATGACTCCTTAATGATCCCCTCCTCTACTAGTGCTGACAAACACTGACACACCCTGACCCTGACAAGAGGAACACCCACACTTGGCCCTCTTCCTCACCCCTTATTTAGAGGCTCATCTCTCAGCCATCCGCCTCATTATACAAGATAGTGTCCAGCAAAATCCATCCAGCCCCAAACTGGCTGCAAGATAAACACACATGATAAAATAGTCTGTGTCACTTTCAGAGTGAGGGGCAAAGTTTGAGTAAATTCCTTTTGGCAGACGGAGTGAGAAGGAGAGAAAGTATAGAAAAAAAAGAGCTAGAGTTGAAAAAAAATAATGTCAATAAGAGACAGAGTCTCTACCACTTTTTTTTTTCCTTTTTCTCTAATCGTGATTTCCATTTCAACTTGGGGTTGGGGGAGTCAGCAGCGGAGCCTCTTTTTAACATCACACGAGACATAATTACAGAGCAGGCCACTGCCATCCCGCCTCAGTTTCTCCTAAATACTCACACCCCAAAATTAGGGGTTACCTCGTTCAAGTTAAACCTACTATTTGAGATGAAAACATCACAGACAAACAGAGGGGACGGGAAAGGGAGTTGAGAGAGGAAATACCGAGTTTAACAGCTTTCTTTCACAATGACAGAGAAGCCCTTTGTTAAAGATGACTACTAGCCAGCCTTGGACAAAGCCAGGTGTGGAAACTTTGACAAAAACAAAAGTTGGAAAAGACACAAGACTAGACTATGTGTTTATGTTCTATCTGCAGTATATGTGACAGCTGAAACTGTGCGAAGGATGTTTCCAAAAGGCAGCAAGCTAAAGAAAAACACTTCACGCTAGCCTATGACCTCATAGGTTTGGACCGTAGCTTCCAGTCCCAGTCGCGGATGACAAAGCGCTCACTCTTTGAGCCTAGCCGCAGTTCCTTATTTTCTGTTTTTTTTCCCCTCTATTTTCACAGCTCTCCTTCTTAACATATTCAGATTCAGGGAGATTTAATATTGTCACGAAGTCTGCCGGTCAGCTACAGGCAAGTAGCCAAAACTAAAATTGCCTTATTTTGCAGCGTTGTGCTTTATAGAGCCATAACAAAGGTTTTCTTCCCTGGTAATTAGAAGAAGAAATGAGATCCTATGCATACCTCCTTTACTGATATTACAGGACCCAGGTACTGTACTTGATTTATACATACATTTAGTACATTTATCTGGAATCTCTTTCTGCTTCGTCATCACACACAGGCCACTGTTCCCCTTGGAGTAGTGTAAACCAGGGCTTTGAGTTATGATACTAGTATTGGTGGTAGTATCAGTTTAAGTATTAGAAGACATACACAAGGTAAATGTTGCCTAGTGACAAACAGTATGTCTTTAAGGGATTAGGTAAAATGTATTAAATAATAATCCCAGTATTTAATTCATTCTTGTCACCTGTAGTCTACATGTTGAAGTCCTTGGTCAAAACACTGAAACACTCATCGGTCCTGATTCCTGTGTCATAGGTGTAGAGGTGTTTGTGTGAATGTGTATAGCTTCTGTTGAGCTGGGGCATCTTTCATGTTAGCCTCAACCACCAGAATGTGTGAGCGAATGTATGAACTCGCTAAAGTTTGTGGTTGCTAAGACTAAAAAAGCATGACATAAACGCAGTTCATTTACTGCTTATTACACTTTTGTACAACATTTTTAGAGATCATGATAACATTGCACACATATATGTAATTCCTAAGATCTGGAAATGTAGCGACAACACCACAACAATGTCCACTTTGGCAAGAAACACAGCCAGTAAAATGATCAGACAGGTTGTAAACAAGCAAACAAATTAGTTGGATTATAAACCTTTTAAATTTTAAAGGAGACTGAAAGTGAGTGTACCAGAAATGTTGATAATATCAGTATGGTTAATTTTAGCATTCATTTGTATTTCCTCTTCAGTGATATCCCCCCACATGCCTTAATGAGTACAATCTAATTATCTAGAACAGATAGGAATGATGGCCAAAATAACATATACAAGTGTTGCAATAAATCTAATTTTCCTCTAATGGTGGATCTATCAACAGCCAAAAATGACAAAAGCTGTGTAGGGTTGATTCCGCACACACACACACACACACACGCACACACATGCGCACACACACACACACACACACACACACACACACACACACACACACACACATGCACAAAGCGTAACAAGTTCAAAGAGTTCATTTAAAAGTGTCTGTCATCTTCCAAGCTTTTTTCACCCAGGCAACATAATCAAAACCCACATCCCATATCAAAGACACATGATCCACCAGGACCTTTCATCACATCAAACATTTCACTATGTATATGATTTCATTAAAGTCTCTAGGAAATTCTCTGTCACTGCAATGCAATCTCATTAAACTTGTTACAATTCACATATGGCACATATTCCTTTATCACTGGAATCGATGCCACTTCGAGTCTCTCTCCTCTCCACACTCTTAGACCTTAGGCTGCGTACTGGAAATCCAGTCAGAATCAACATCCTGTCCCCAGCCTCTAGGAAGTGACCTCAGCTTCAGAAAGGCCAGATAAAACGTCCACATCAGAAACAAAAACATCAGGCATGCCGTAATGAGCTATCCGCCAGGCTCCAGTGTGTTCTGAGGGAGACCAGGTGGTGTTACACACATATGACTCTGATTAGGGGGCCTTCAGAGGAACAAGAAGGAGTGGGGGGGGGAATGCAGGGCCAATCAGGATGTTTTCTACAGTATTGATGCAACTATTAAAAGGTGTTCAATGACCTCCACTGGGCCCCAGGACACTGGCACACATAAGTGGCCCATTTGGCATTTGTGCACAAGCAGGGAGGTGCAGTTTGGGTAATGTTTTCCTTTAAGAAAAAACTTGTGAGCAGTCTAGCTCCAGTGGCTGAAAGAGTGGTCCACTACGGATTACAGCAGCTTGAAACTGATATACTGCAGCTTGATACAGATATACTGATACCATACTGCTTGGTCTTTAAAAACCATTAGGAGCAGACTCATAATAGTCTGTATATTGGATATGGTAGTGGGCATATACACAGTTGCACACATACAATAACAAATAAAAAACACGTAATCAGACATTTGACTGTCCGATTACTGCGACAGCTAACTGTGTGCAGAGCAGTCAAATTCTCACAGCAGACACCAAGGACCTTGCATATGTCCTCTATGTCTCTCACCCATCTCTAACCTTATTACATGGCAGAATGTTTTTGGCAGTGTTGTCTGTAAACTCATAATTATATGTCTACTCTGCACATATCCTCAAACTGTGAGAGGGAGAGATGTCAAGGGGACCTCTGGCCTCATTCTTCAACTGCAAGTTTCATCCTGGTGCATTGTGTTGCATTTGACTGGACTGTTTAAATGTCTCCTGATATCAGGGAACACAAACAAGCAGGCCGGCTGGCCTGTTGGGGAGGATAAGGTATGAAGGGGAAACGAAGGCCATTCTTCTCCTTGTGACGGGAATTGTGTTGGAACAAGCACCTCCCCCACACTCCCTCCAATAAACTGGTTGGCCAAAGAGAGCGAGAAAAGCCTGAGATAAAGTGAGGAGAGAAAGAGGGCATCAGACAGTAAGAAAAAGTAGATCAGTCTGTTTAATTTTTCTTCCCTCTTCTTCATTTTCCCAATTCCCTCCCACTTTCTCTGTCCCATATTCAGAACAACCTAATCTGTGTAAATTAAATTCCAAAACCGCCGTATGTTTCAAAGCCCCAGACTTACTGCTACATGGACCAGATAAACATCTGCCTAATATCTGCATAAATGGTTTGCATTGATAATAAGGTGAACCAGCTGCTAAGGCTATCCTGTTGGCCTCTGCTACAACTGCCTCACTCTCTCTCCTCCCGTTTACCTTCATCTGTTCTCCGCACCAACTTGACACCCATGTTTTTAAATAGACGAAGAGCAGCAGCATCTCTGTGTCCTTCAGCCTCCACCTTGAGATACCCTCTAAAAAGCCAGAACAGAGAAATGCTGGGCACAGCACAATCCCAGACCTACAAAATGATAAGAGACTCAGGGAAATGTATACTTTTTAACCTCAAGTCATCGTCCTCTGCAGTTTGTTTGCTCTAACCATTTAAAGACTGCTGTCTTTAAATCGACACACACATACAAACATATTACCTCTCTGTCCTTTAGCTTCATGGCGAGAACGAGCTGGTTGCGATGGTTGGTCAGTGCTTCTCGATAGTTTCCCTTGGAGAAGAATGCAGAGCCCAGATTCCCATGAGCACGGCATTCCCCTGTTTGGTCACCTGAAGACGAAAGAAACAAAAGAGATGAGAAGAGCCGACAAAGTATATTTACAGTACAGACATGGTACTGGCGTTTATTTCACATCATCCCAACGCGACTGTTGAACAGCGATGCGATGAACCACATCTATGCCACTGCACCCTTAAAAGGGAAAGTGGCCATTCTAAGTTCTCCACAGTAGAGCGGCTTCTGACAGCTGGTAGTGTTGATCTCAATGCTCCAGAGGGTGAAAGGGGAAAGCCTTATTATTTCTGCCTGACAGAGAGGCCCCACAGACAAGGCCAAAGTAAAGCGCAAGCTCTGTGCTCCACCTGAGAACCTCAGCTCCTTATCTCCAGCTGTTCTACCCAGTCATGTGTCAAACTGTGTGGGGGTGAGGAGAGTGGATGGAGCCAGTCTGTGCTTCTCTCTGTTTTCATTTCTTTCCCTACATTACACAATTTTTTTTCTTTACTTAACCGCCTTTCTCTCAAACCATCCTGCCTCCACCTATATGAACACCCACGCAGTATATTCAGTATACAACAAAAAAGTTGATTCATTCCTGCAATTTTCTTGCACAACAGTAGGGTTCAACCTCTGGGGAATAGAAATGTCCCAACAAGATTTCACGGCAATTCATTCAAATGTTGTGCATCACTGGCTAAAGTTAATTGGCAACCATTTTTATAATTTATTGGTACATCATTTCTTCATCTTCAAGACCTTAATCTCTGGGACATTGTGTTCTGAACATTCAGATAAATTCTAAACTATTATTTATAAAAAATGTTCAACTTGCTAATTAAGTGTTATTTGATGCCCTAATCTACTTTATTATTCCTCCCTTACCAGTTCAGGCCTCTTACCTAAGGTCTTGGACACCTCCAGGTCCTGCTGCATGTAGCCAGTGCTCTTCTCTGTATTGCCCAGGGACCAGTGGGCGCTGCTGAGGGCTGAGAAGACGGAGCCACGTAGCTTGAGGCTGCATGTGCCGATCTTCAAAGCGGCTTCCAGCACTACAACAGAGGCTGTGTGGTGGCTCGCGGTCAGCAGCTCCTGGCCAATCACAGACACCACCACAAAGGGACTTTTGTCCAGCTTCATCTTTTGCAGCTGCTGATAGGTGGGCTCGAGAGACTCTGTACAGGAAGAACATGAGTAGAACAGAGATTAGAAACAAGCTCCAAAATATGGCGAAAAATAACATTGTGCCAACGTGGCGACTGACAACAGTATGTGACGTTGATTGCAGTAAATGTGTTACAGTGGTTGTGTTTTGTCTGCCTGGACAGCCGCCCATAACTTGGCTTTCATTGACAATTTGACAATGTATCAACATGTGAGCCATTTTGTCTGTTCCATCCACTCTGATGGGGATAATCTTTGGCAATTTCCCACAGCAATTTAGAGTATTGTGGGCAACTGTCTTTACAAACCACAAAGCAAAATTACATTTCTGCCTTCTCTTCGTGTCAGTTGATATGGTTGTTTGAGAAGAATACAGAGGGCTGAGTGGGTTTTGAGATGGAGTTTAAAGAGTGATGGGGAAACTAATGCAGCTAATGTACAACAGTATCAGCAAGACAAAAATACAAAGCAAAGGAGACACACAAGGTGACCTTTGAAGAGGCTGAAAATGCACACAATGACATAAATCTAATGGTAGGTCGCGCAGGATTTGGGATGCACAGCCCCTCCAGATTACAAAGCCCTCTGGCAGACACCGACATCGAGAGGTTGTGTGGGGTGGGGAGCCCGCCCAAGTGTGTGTTTGTGTGTGTCTGTGTATATTTGCACTCATGTTTATGAGTGTATCTTGGGGATGCTTAATTCTCATGACCCTGTATCTGCAAATATTTTGAACAGGATTGCTACTAATTAGGTCAAAGCGCTTTACAAAAGACTGCATTGCATGGTGTTACTGTGCCTGTACAAACTGGTTACGTGTGGCTGTGTGTGTAGTCAACAACTAGCCACACATTTAGGCACAAATGAATAGTCACAATAGTTCTTGGAAACACACGGATGATAAGTCACCTAGACACACACAAACGCACGCACGCACACACAATATGAGATGCTTCCCCACACAAGCACTCAAAAGCATAACTGATGATGCTTTTCAAGAGCATAGCTTCTGTTCCAGCAGTTGGCAGAATGTCGTGCTTACGGAGTCACTGTGTGCATATTATATCCATTCATAGCTTGTAATTGCCTTTAGAGTGACACCGAGAGCTGAGGCATAAATCAAACTGAGAGAATCCTTTTTAAAAAGGTGTCATGACTGCTGCATTCACAAACGGGTAGTTTTGACAACATCAGCGTGTGTTGTTTCACAGGCACACAAAAAGTCAAATGCTAAAGCTAAAGTGTTTACAAAGGCCTGCATCAAAATATAGACCAACAATTACAACCGCTACCTCATTGATATGCACACAGCCAACAAGGAAGTCATACCAGAGTCCTTTCGCCCTCATCTTTCTCCCCTTTTGTCTGGTACTGTAAGAGGCTTTTGAAGGGTGCACTTGCAGCCAGGGCCACACCTTACTGTAATGACAGTACGCTCATGGACAAAAATACATATATGCAATGTACCAAATAATTACTCAGCTTAAGATCTCATATAAATAAAAACACATGCCATGCACTCTCCTTCCTGTATTTTAGTAAAGTGTCTTTCTGACGTCCCCACTCATCTGTCCATTGGTTCTTCCTGAAGCTATACTTCTAAGTCACAAATATATCCAGTCAATAAGCAAATAGGACTTTTAATCAGCAGTGGATTTGGGGCTATAGTTAGTATTTATGGCTCAAAAAAAATCTCAAAATAAACTACAAATTGTTTTGATTGTAATGTCATCCAGTGCAACACTGTGGAGCTTTGTGGCACAAACTATATTAGGCTTTGGCTACACAGACTTTCTTAATAATAGGATAAATTCAATGTAGGACAAGAAAGCTAGAACAAAATCCTTATCTTTTAAGTGATGATGTGATCATGTATTGATTGAAATTATCCTCTTGCTTGTTGTCTCCAGGGAGGTTACATGTCAGGGCAGCACTCAAGGGTTCCTCAAAAGGCAGACGCTAATGAACACAGCCTACCAATCCAGTTTAAGGACAATGTTTTTAATGGCAAATGATCCAGCATGGATCAATAGCTGCGGTGCTGTGAAATCATCTCTTCTGTGGTTTATCTGGAACCATAATGTGTGGGAAACAATCTGAAATTTAACGGCTAATGAAGTAAAACAGTACTCATGTGATTACATACATTATGAAACACAGCTTCCGATACATAAAACTGTGTGAGGCTGATTTCCCACAGCTAGTTCAATGCTACAGATGGACAATGCTGATATTGGGAGGAAAATTGCTGCTGGGATAATCGGAAATGGCAGATGGGGAGAGGCAGTAAGTTTCCACCTGTGTGAGAGTCTTTTGTTGAGGGAAAGTACAGTATGAATCACATGAGAGCACAACAGTTGCTAGACTCTGGAATAATGAGAGGAAACCTTGATCTATGCAAGGAGGAGTGGAAGTGTGTGGGTTAGTGTCACATACAATTCAACCCTTTCTCCCTAAGAACTGCGGCATTATACATGTAATATTAACTTTACTGCAGAAACAAAAGAAAGCTTTGATGAATTAACTCACTGTGTCCTTAAATACTATATTTTGACTTGATATATACACACACATATATATATATATATATATATATATATATATATATATATATATATATATATATATATATATACACACACTGTATATTGACTTGAAATTGTTCTCCGAGGTTCATTATTTGTCTTCCTGTATGGTGATTTATTATTTGTTTATTTGATATGGATGTCTTTGGATGAATCTCCTTGCTCTGTGGCAGAGAAAAAACATAAAGGTGTTTTTGGGAGGACAATAAACAGCACAATGTGCCGAAATGTCTGTGTGTAGATAAATGAGTAAGATAGGTGAACACTGTAATCACAGCTAGATACAATCAGCTCTTTCTTGGCAACATGGCAGCAACATTGAGTTTATCCACAGAAGGGAATAATGTGCTGTTTGCAGAACTGCTATAAGAGATTAAAGCATAATTACAAATAGATTACAAGCGTAATTACAATGCTGTTACAACCCACAACAAGAAGGTGGAAAAACAGCTGAGTGCAATGTTTTCTTGTATATGGGTCTTCTAGTTATTTGAAATGATACATTTGTGAAAGCTTTCTAAAAACTTTCTAAAAGCTTTAGCGTTGCTAAACTGCAATCCAATAGGTGGGTGAGGTACCTTAGGATGAGTGTGCTACTGTACATGGCGGACAAACAACAATTGTCAGGAACGTGGCGCTTTTCCTCCATGAAGGAAATAAAGCAACGCACGCCTACCTTTCCCTTATCAGGGGACTTTGGCTGAGTAACACTGATTATCTTCCCTGTTTGCTGGCGTAACATTGATTATCGTCCTCCTGTGCCAGGAGCCCCTTTGAGAGGATCATCATTGCTCTTAATCCTTTGACCTAGCTACCTCTCCTCAACACACCTTGGATTAGGTCCTCTGCTGGTTGCTTGGCACCGTGGGAAATAGGGTAAACAATTAAGAGATTAAATGGCTTGGGCTAAATGTTGTTCTTCCCCTACAGAGAGAATCCATTCTGGTCCATGATGCTCAGGTCTGGGCTAGCACCCAAAACCTTTTCTTGTTTTGGCTTCAGTGAGAGGCTTATACACTCAGTGTTGCTCAGATGTGCTCGCCATTCTTTATTCTCTTAGCAATATTTTTTTTCATCTGCATTTGCACACAAATATTCAGAGCTACACTGTATTCAATCAAAGAAAACCCGATTCCTCACTGAACAAAGCCCTTTAGAGCTGCTGATCTCATTGTACAGTTCAGTCAATTTTGGATTTATAAAACAAATCCACATATATTCACAGGCACAGTTATCACAAAACTTTGGAAAAAAGAGGATGACAAAGTGAGACAGCAGGATGACTCAGTCTATTTTGGCAGTCACTGCCATACAGAGCTGAAGAATCTTAAATGCTCTGCAGTGGTCATTTTAGGTAAAATTGTGGCCAGTTTTGTCTTAAGGCTCATTGGGCTGGCCCACAGTGATTATTCATGCACAGGTCACTGCAGTTGGCTGATACAACAGATAATAACTCATAACAGAAAGAACACATTTAGTAACAATCTTGGCTTGAATGCGCTACTTATAAATCCACTCAGCTTTAGGAAAAAGGCTTACACAGGGGCAGACACAGACAATGGCATTAGTGTTGGATGCTCATTAAGATAACAGGCTATCTATGTGTGTGATCAGCTCGTCTGACAATACGATATGCTGAGGCTGCAGGCGTCAAGCCTCAGGGTCCAGCAGTAAGTACTTGACACCAGCAGTCAGTCACGAAGACAGACAGACAGACAGACAGACAAACAGACAAACAGACAAACAGCCTGCTGGATAGATAAAAAAACTGACAGGTAAAGTCACCCCAACACGCTTATTGACTGACAGAGTGTGAGGAGTATTTCACAGACAGCTGTTGGGGGACAAAACATGTGGAGGTGGTGAAGCATACAAACGGAGACACCAAAACACATGAACACGCCGTCTACACACACATATGCAAACACATTCCACAACTAAATTTCTTACCTCGTAGCGGCGACTTCATGGCGGCTTCGACCATGCCCACCAGCAGCTGGAGGCTCTTGGGGTCTTGGGCCAGCCCGGAGGCGAAGGCGGCCAGTGCGTCGGCATGGCGACCAAGGTACTGAAGGGCAACACCCTGTCGGAAGTATGCCTGAAGAAGGAGAGAAGTAGGAGGCATCAGGGATCCAGTCTAGTGACCCAGCATGGGGCTTTATACAAACACATCACCAGACACACTCATTTCACGCCATTTACAATTTTTCCACATGAGCAGTTTTCTGAGCATGGCACCTCTCTCCTCTGTAGTCCCATAATAAAGTGATCACTGGGGGTTTGTACTTGTTAATTGGATTAAAGGTTTTACATAAATACACGTTACACTGGCTGGATGCCTTCTCAGGAGAAACTATTGTTTTTCTCTTTAATATTTTGTATTCTGTTTGCTGTGGGAGTGAAGTGCATGACAAAGTAGGGGAGTGGCATTTCTCTTGCGTTAGAAAAAAAGTTGAGAGAGTAAAAGAAAAAGGAGAATGAGAGCGCGCTACTTACTCAAGTCAGTATGTGGCGAAATAAAAGAACACCCATGAATACTTCAGATTGTGCATTCCCTTTGTCGGGTCTCAGTTATAAAATAATAACAACTGGCCGGAGTCTGTTTTTGCCATATTTTCACATCAGATGAGTCATGTTTTGGGCATGAGAATCGCTCTTCAAGCAAACAGAAATTAACTACATTTGCCATCTAGTCTGTTATTCACAGAGCTGAGAAAGTCACATTGTTGTGGAGTATAATAATTCAGCCCCACTGAGATAAACTGCATGCGAGTGCTGACATACTGTATCTTTCTGTAAGAGACCAAAATGTTTTGGAACATTCTTCAGATTGAAAAACTAAAACAGACGCCGTCTCTGGGATCCAAAGCTCTCTCAATAAGTGTGATTTTTTCCCCCTCACATTGTGTGTTTGGACTAACCAGAGAAGAGAAATGTGTTATCCAAGCAAGTTTGTGACTCAGAATGTTTGTGTTTGAGACCTGATCAGACAGTAATCCTTGTGAGTTGTTAAAACCTGACTCTGGTCCAGTCCAGTAATTGTAGCAAAGAGAGATGGAACTAGATCCAGCTCATTATGAATCCAAATGAATCCAAACGACTAAATCTCGCCTTGAGAAATTAAACTGTCTCAGAATTGACATCAGAAACACATCATTATAGCGGCAAAGCATGGGGAGGGAGGGTCGGGGGGGGAATGAGGGACAAGCATTGTGTATGACTATCTACAAAAAATCTACACTGTTAATAGTTTCAACCCTTCCTTCACTGGTGTTTTTATGTTTGTTTGCTTTGAAAGTCAAAGACGCAGTCTGGTCACCGCCGCACTGAGCAGTCACTCTGCTCACAGCCTCCAAAAGTGACACCAGGGCTAATTTCTATTAGCATCTAAGAGGCCTTTTCATTAGTCTTCCAAAGCTTCTCTGTTAGCACCGCTAGGCAGCAAAAAATGGTGGGGAGGATTAAAGAAAATGAAACATGACATTGAATTCATAGAGACCAGCAATTAATTTAACTTCCGTCCAAAGCCACTCACCCGATACCCAATCTCTCTCCGTACCTGCTGCCTCCCTCAACATCTTTACCTCCCTTTGCTTGCATCACAACTCCATTGAAAATGACGAGAACAGAGATTAGATTCAAAGCATTAACCTTTGTTCTAACACTGTTATTATAAGCGGGGAGTGCAGGCCAGGGTATCCGCTCAATATTAATTGCATCTTGTGGCGGTGGAGTTTGGGCAGAACACATTGGAGAGTGGGGAGGCCCACAAACGTTTCGCCCGGGGGAACAAAAGACATTTAAAAGCACTTCTCCCTTTGATTAGATTTAGCCTACTTGTATGACTGCTCAGCCAGAGATCTTTCTTTCATTCTCTTAAGCGGCATGCCCAGACTCAGACAACCATTTTTTAAAATAAAATTAGGCTACCTTCAAACTAAAATTGCCAACTTCTTTAATCCTTTTATTTTACCAAAATGGTGTCCTACAAAGACTAGACTGTGCAGCATGCAGTAAAATAATGCAAACACAAGTACGAGAATAAACGCATAAACAAAAGAGCCATGGCAAACATGTAAGATGCTGGATGGCAGTGATTCTGTCATTATTCTGCCTTCAAAACACAAAATAGCTGCACAAACACATACACACAATATAACCTCCGTCTTTGCATAAATAATCCAACAAACCGAATCAACCAGTGATGCTCATAAAACAGACGGCTCACTGAAATTTGCATTACAGTAACTCAATACTATCTAGGGGAGCACCAAATAGTGCATAAGAGGACAAAGCTGTATGTATATAACACCAAGAGATTTGTTATGCTATTGGCATTGGGCATTATGGGAGACCACATTTTCTTAATTCACGCTTGACAAGATATTTTCTAAAAACACAGCAGCATCTGCTTAGAGCTGCTGCTACAGTGATTAGCACAAAGAGAGAGAGCGTTACAGGAAAAGAGAGGGCTCCACAGATTAACTTCCCTTGTCAACTCACAGCATTACATACACAACAGAATGGTACACGTTAGTGCTTCATCACAGCCAAAAAAACCTCTGCCTAAACAGGGTGCACAGAGAATGACTCCTGCAAAAGCAAAGTTCACAGAACAAAGGCCCTTCTGTAATGGGATGCATCAGTTAGGCATCTTGTACAACATGACGTCCACAAACCAATACTTATATCATGTGTTCACCTAAAATCAAATTTGAGGTACATTATTGACCTGTCCTTCTTCTTTGCCTCATCTGTTTTATGAAGCAAAGTGCTGATGCCACAAAAAAGTGAATCAAGTGGTAAGGTGTGTCATCTGAGCGCTGATATGCATGTGTAGTACATGTGTGCTTGTGCATGTGTGCGTGTGTGTGTGTGTGAGAGTGTGTGCGTGTGTCTGTGCGTGTGTGTGTGTGTGTGTGTGTGTGTGTGTGTGTGCAAAAGAGAGAGAGAGAAAGAGAGACTCAAGAACATATGAATAAAATAGGATAAAAGATTTTCTTGTTTCTTGAACATTTTAATATTTCATGAATGCTTGTTTGATGTAGTTTTAAATATTCATGTTTTTATGCTTTGGAGGAAGAGGGAAATGATGCAAAAAAAGAAAAGAAAAAGTGATTCACTCTGGTACACTGTGCTACATGCTGTAGGATCCAACATGCTCCGCACACATATGCCTACACAAGCTCTTGCACACCAGTCACATTTGTTTCCTTTCTCCCTAACAAGACACTTAAAATGAAACATGGACAATTTTCTTTCAGAGACAGCTCTGTTGTTCACAATAAGGCTCACAGTCAGAGCAGCTGGACAAGAAGTTGACACGATTAAGATTGGGAGTTATGTGCAAGACCAGCTGTTAGTGGCTCCTTTCCTATTAGCAGATTAATACCGTCATCAACATATGTCCTTGCCTCCTTCTTAGGCTCCTCGTCAGAACCCTTTAACCTCAGAGGTGTCATCTGCCCCTAGGAGCATGTATGTGTTTGAGCTTGTTCAAAATCTAGAACTAATAGGCATAAAGGAAGAATTCATTGAAAAAAAAATAACCAAGAGTATGGTTTTGTTTGGTATGATGTGCATATTGAATTGTACAAAGTTTCTCATGTAACATCTTAAAGTAGGATAAATGGTGACAAAAAACATGCCATCTTCCAAAGGTTGCTGCAGATGTTTCCTGTATCTAAGTTGATTTCCCCAGGTTGCATTATGACATGTATGCAGTGCTTCAAAGACAAAACACTTGCTAAAGACTGCCAAATAGTTTTATATTTATATATTTTTTGGGCAAAGAATCAAATTGTTATCGTAATTTGTAAATTCTTTGTAACAAGGGCGTTGGAGCTAAAAATGTATGTAGTCCGGTTATTTAAAGACAGTTAAAGCCGGTTCCTGCCACACTTTCAGAGTTGAAAAATCTCAACGACAATGATGTCTCCTAAAACAAATTCTAGAACTCGTCCCCAAGCAGGCAGGCGAGCTGTCATTGAACAGACCGCTCCAGCTGTGCTCCATTGGCCAAAGGACGGTGGGGCTCGCTGTGCCCTGATGGTTGATCAGCAATAATAGAGATGCGCTCAAATGTGGAAATCAATAAAAGCTGCGTACGCTCCATTGGGACCGTGCCACACCCTTCTGTGCTTCAGTGTGTTTAGGATACGCCTGATGCAGATGGTTTTTGATCACTCACAGGGCAGTTGTTGCCAGTGGGACCACTCTCACCAGATCCCCCACTGCCACCATAATGGAACCCAAATAAGACCATCAAATAGGGACAGCAGGCTGCAAATACACTGCACACACACACACATAAATACAAACTGAAGAAAAATACATCGATAACTCCTCAAGAAAACCACCCATCCGTCTCAAACAAACATGGATTACTTGAAACCAGCTTTCCACACAGGCAAGGACACTGGAATCAGATTAACACTAATGGTGTGACAGAGACAAAGGGATTTCTGCCTGTATTCCCTCTGTTTCTTGGCTCTTTAACTGTAGGTGTTGTTGCCTGGTTTCCAATGTGACCTAGAAATGTCATGTGTCGACCAGGGTTTCCGACATCCCTCTCAAATGTTGTCTCCTACACTTTCAAGGTGACACAGTCGATTCGCAGTGTACACAAAATGTCAACTGCTTGAATTTAATATCCAGGGAGGAGTGTCAGCCATGACAAATTAGCTGAAGAACGTAAAATGGAATGATTGCTGCTTTGGGTCTTCTGTCCTTCAACTTGACAAGCTGAAAGCCACAGTACAGCACAATGGAACCTGTACTTCAATCTATTTTTTAAGCTGTAGTCAGTGAGTTTCTACCCAACTTCCTACACCTCACTGCAGGTACAAATCTATTTCCCAGAGGACCAAAAAGGTCTGAGGTCGGTCCTCATAGAGGCAATAGACGGGGAATTACACCCATTGCCTTGGGCCAAACATAACCCTCTGGCCTTGAGGTCACTGGGATAGCATCATGACGCAGCTGCCTGTCTATTACCATCACCCCAATCTAATAAAACCAAACCTTAAACTAGCGAACCTGACCTACATCGATCATGTGTTTGTGTGTGTGTGTGTGTGTGTGTGTGTGTGTGTGTATGTGTGTGTGTGTGTGTGTGTGTGTGTGTATGTATTATGTTAGTGTAGGAAAAAAAACAGGGACAGACTAATTTTTTCTCACATGGAGTGAACGTCTTCTGCATTAATCCAGAAAATCAATAAAAAATGTTGCATTTTTGTTTTCTCCTATATGCTGACTGTAGGGCTTTTTGTGGAACAACCCTGTTCAAGTGCACAATGATTTTATGATAACATAAGCCACACCAAAGGTACATGTTATGCACTTATGCAAGTCAAATTAAAGCACCTTATAATCTGCATCTAGGTAGACGCAGTAAAATATTTATGATCCATTGATGTATACCTCCCTAAGGGCGTAGTAGACTCTGGTGATTGCTGTTCCATCCAGTCCTTAATTAGCCCATTAGATTAGATGGCTTTAATGAGAGCAAATTAAAATGATCTTTCTTTGTGGAGATGGCAATTAAAGGGTAAATGTTTCATTATTCGGTAAGTGGCGACAATAAGATCCAGGTAAAATCCAAAATGTCTGGTAGAGGCTTCAGCATTAGAGGCATTGTAGTACTCTCTTACAGCTGCGAGGAATCGATTAGCAGGCTCACATCAAACTGGCAGCCAGCACCGGACTTCAGATGGGAAAAGGTCATAGTCAGGTATGTGGAATCAATGCTGAGCACTCTGTATTCACTGTGTCTACTATTATCTGACTGGGGGATGGTTTAACGTTTTCTAAAAACAATTACCAAAAGACAAAGAAGTTTCAATAAAGAAGGTCAGGGCTTGTGATTGGGGATGGTGTCATGTTGTGCACATCTATTGTGACAGTCAAAGTGAAATAGGCATATATTTTTTATTCATCACAAACAGATGAAACAGCACAATAGTAGCAAGCTGTGGGTAGGGACCTACTGTCACAACACAATGTTTGGCAGAGGGAATTCAATTTTCTTTCCGCTACGTGCATGTCCTCCATGTTTTCAATAAGGAAACAGCCCAATAGAAAGTGATAAACCGGCAGATAAAATGGCAACATGCCTTTAGCTCATTCCAAGCTTGATAATTCCAATGTTAGAAAGAACATGTCACACTCTTCCACTATGATTTATAGCCCGATTGTTCACATGGATGCAGCTAGCATACTTGCATTCTGATTAACATCTTAAGAGTCTTCAGATGTGAGGCTGAGAGGGTCAGGGTGCTAAACACATTTCCGTGCCCCTCTCGACTAGATTTGAGGCTTTGCTCTGCCTGAGCTTTGCACACCAACCCCACAGCCACAGGGGCTGACTCTCAATTAAAGTAGGCATTAATTACTTAAAGGAGCTTTAATCAATCAAGGCCAGATGGTGAGCCTGAAAAAGAGAGCAAACTCTGGGTTCTTTCCACCCTGACTAGACCTGAGGTGGCCATAAAAGGCTTCATTACAAAATACCAACCAGGCTTACATTTTATAGTTGTGTAGTAGAGTACATTTTGCAAATAAAAAAGGCTCATCAAGCAAGAAGTTGCAATCTAGAGAAAAATGTGTTCACTATCAGCACTGAGCCTTTTGCTAATCATTAAAAATGCTCATAATAGAACTAAAACTCACTTTTTGTAATACAAATTGTAGGTCCTGATTATGCAAAGCCAATGCCAATTGAGTAAGCAGGCCTGACCATATGTGTCCCTGATGTGTTTAGCCCCACAGTACCCACAGAAAAGGCTACTTGGCCCCGTCGCTGTACTCTCCTGGCCTGAGGCACCACATCCTCCATCTTCATTTGTACTCCCTTAATTGGCTTTGACAGTGAACTCAAGCATGGCTGAAAAATAACCTCCTCTTAGTAAACACTGGCCGAGAGACACATGTTTTCAACATGGGATACCAGCCGTCCCCTATTAGCCATTAGGATGGGTAGTCATGTCCGACTGACCCTCTCTCACTGCTCTTTAAAGCATGACACTCCAAGCTTCACACCTCAAACGTTGCTGCCATCTTAACTGATGTATTAAATTTCAAGTGGGAGAAAAAGGCTGCCGACAACAAATGCAACATCCCAATTGACAAATCATTTATTTAGCCTCTGCAAAAGGAAAGCTGTTCAAACTGATGTTTTGTTTTACGTGTGAAAAATTGGCTGCCAAGTAAAATAAGTATTTCTGAGCCTGAGGTGTTTTGGAGGGTTGGTTATCATCACTTGCTGAGTTTGACAATCCCAAAGAGAGACAAAGTCCACCAAGTCATTACCCCCCTCACACTGCCACACAGTAGGCACAGCTCCTCGTCAGTGTCAGCACTTGTGTTGGGTTCATTAGGTTGCTCTGGCCTCAGTGGGAAGTTGCTTCATCAAACAAGATTCAGCAGCACAGGCTGCTTGACAGTGTGGCTCCAGAGTTGCCCTGCAATACTTCAAAAGACTCAGAGTCAGCCTTTATGGAGAGAGCTCTAATGAAAAGCATGGCATGAGACCCAGTGCTTTTGATTCTGTTGGTAAGGAGTCATACATGATTGAGTAAAAGGCAAGTTGAATCACAGCTAAGGCGCTCAGAGACAGAGGGCAGGGTGAGGAAAGACAATGATGATGTAACCCAAAGGGTAAGACATGCACTTAAAACTAGGAGGAGGTGGAAAGACAGAAGAAGATGACGAGATAGAGAAATAAAGGTTAGCATGAAGGACACACAGAGATGCCTCCTGGTATTCTTTGCTAGTGTACTATACATATCTGCAGCCATCCAGGCTATCAGAGCTCTTTATTGTGCATGACCTGTTTCTCCTTCTCATCTCCCAGTGCAGCAGCAGCATCAGTATACTGGGCTGTTCTGGCTGCAGCGCCACTGCTTTGCCATGCTTGTGCACACAGGGATCTCCTGAGCAATTACCAGATAAATGCACTTTAATTCACAACACATGCGGAAAAGGGGTTTATATATATATATATATATATATATATATATATATATATATATATATATATATATATATATATATATATATATATATATATATATATAGACCCCTCCTCACACTACAATATGAACTCCATGCTGCACCAATTCAGTGTGTGATGAGTCCCAAACGGACAGCCTCCTCTACTTATTACATATATGCCATGCTCGAGCGCATTGCTGGAAATGGGGAAACAATAAAAAGCTGAAGAAAGTAAGATTATGGATGAGTAATGATATTTTATTATTAATGACGGGAGGGGTTTTCTGTGCTTCTTTTCTATTGAGAAGTATCAGTCAATCCCAGATATTGCAGTACCATTTTCACAGGAAATGTCACACCCACAGAGGGGAAAAAAAGCCAATGAATTGTACAGTGCATTTTAAAAAGTGCAATGGTACTAATGCACATATTAGCAACTAGTACATTTTAGAAATCATGGCAGTCAACTTCCATAATAGTAATTGGGAGAGTTCTAGTGAAAGGAGGTGTCGGCCCCTGATAACACTGAGTGGTCGTGTAACACAACTGCACAGTCTCTGCGTTAGCTCATTAAACAGCAAGTTCCCTCAGCGTTCTTTGGCCATCACCATGCATCATTAATTGTGTCCGCCTGCTAATCCTGGAGCTGGGTTTCCCTGGCTTTGATATCTACCTCTGTGCATGCTGCGTGACAAGTAATAAGATGAAGTGAACAGGTTTCCGTACCACCTGTGGACACTATAAGTTAAAAAAAGTACATATGTTCATTGAAAATCCTCCGGCAACTCGTTGCAACATAGTAGGAATCCACTGCCAGAAAATACACACGCTCATTTTACAAACACGCATGTACACACAAACAGCCAGCAAGCCAAATAAAAACACTTGCTCAGAGCTATGACTCATACTGTGGGTGCCAACAATCAATGGGGCTCACTGCACCCAGCTGGCAATAGTAGCAGAATGTATTAATTTCCTTATTTAAAAACAAATATATACTACTAATAGATTAATGGTGTTTGATCAGTTTGGCAGAGCGATGCCAACTGGTATGCATGGATTGCAAGAGGCATGAAGCTACATTTATCTATGTGGGGCTCTAAAAGCAAGTGGCAACTACTAAAAACCACAGAGTTAAAATGACATGACATGACTACCCATCTCACAGATATACTGAAACACACTATAACTCTCAAGGAAGGGGTTGCATTACAAGGAGAAAAAAAAGGTGGAGATACAGAGAAGCAGTGGATGGGAAAAGAGCGCTATGGAGCCATGGGAGCCAGGAGACCAGGATCTGACGTGTAGAAAATTGAGGCTACGGTTAGCTTAGGACAGGGAGAAGTGAAAGTAGCCCTCATTTCATAGTACACAGAGGTTGGCAATCACTGGTGACAGCTCCTCGCACCAAGACGGGGAAGACATTGATCCATACGAGCAGGACTCTGTTTGCTTTGTTAAAAGTAATTAATCACTGTGGCCCCGGAGGAATGGTGCCTCGAGTGCCATGCAGCTCTGCCCGGTGTGTTTGCATGTCTGTGCGTGTAGCCATTTGTGAATATAAGTACATGCGCGTGTTCGGCCCACATTTCTGCACATATGTCCGAAAACAGCTGTGCAAGGAAAGAAAGGGGAACTTTAGGAGAAAAGGAGGGAGGATGTGGGTGTGGGGGGAGGGGAAGGAGGGAGAGTGGACAAGCAGATAGAGGAAAGAGGGAAGGAAAGAACATGCACACACTGCACCCATTTATTCACATGCATGGACTCAAGAGGACCAGTAGTGCAATCCATCATAAGAGTCCTATCCACACCCACTGAGCAGAGATGTACAGTCAAGGGGAAATGTGGATTAAGTAGGTAAAAATGAGGGGAAATAAGGAGGAATTCTCTGTTCTTCACCTTCACTTTGCTCAGGGTGAAATTAAGGAGTTACATCTTCTGCTGCAGCTAACTTACTTCTCCTTAATGTGAAATAAACAACATTTCCTCTGTTTCATCATGGGCAGTGTCGCCCCCCCTCGAAATCACTTAATTTCTCTGAAAAGAAAACTGGAGTATTTCCGCGACATCCTTCAAACCAATTTCACATCCATACAATTTTAATTGCTCATACCAACAGTTTTTAATTGAAAGACAAATTTAAAAGTGGTCTCGTTTATAATCACATTAGATACCCTACTCCTACTTACAGTGATTCTAGAGAGCCTATGTATATTCACTGTTAATGGCTCCTACATTCTGTAGTTACCTTTCTCCTGCTCAACAGTTATCTAGCTGTTAGACCAAATGAGCCATAATTATGGTCAGTTTAACTGTGTAAAGTGTTGTGCTTGTTGTAAATATAAGGGCTACGAAAAGAAGAAAAAGCTCAAACTGAAAAACACACTGTGCATACTGTAAATCCAATTAGAACACACACACACGCACACACACACACACACACACACACACACACACACACACACACACGCACACACACACACACACACTCCTGAGGCGAGTAACCACACTCCCTCCTCCCCGCCCTCCACACTGCAGTAATAACAGAAGCGGGAGCCCAGAGCCACAGAGACAAGACCCTGATCAATAAGAATACACACACTCACACAGACACACACAAGGGAGTCCAGTGATCCCGTAGTAGCTGGGGGTCTTACAGGAATGGGCGTCACCGAGCGATGGGAAAATTAGATGTGAAATCGTGAGTGAGAAGACATAGAGGTAGGGCATGATAATACTATGGATGTTCTCTAGCGTCATATTTCTATCCCAAAGCTAGAGTTAGAAGGGCAGCAGCTGCAGCAGAGAAATGGCCACGCGTTGAGAAAGCACTCATTGAAGTGTTGGCTGTGCAGCCGCGGGCCTAGACTCTAATAGAAACAGAAGCCAGGGACTCCTCTATGTCAATGCCTCAACTGAGCAGAATATTAAATTCACCTCTCGTGCTAATGATTACCCCGAGCAAGGTGCAGGTCCGCAACACCACTTTGCAAATGAACATCATCAAACCTGCAGATTAAAATTAGCACATTGTCCGGATCTGCCGGTCTACACTCACAGCTCTGTGGTGCAATACCTCAAGGACACATTTTGGATAATAGGAGGAATGATTCTCTGGCTCATGATAAATACTGAAGGCTTCCCACACTGCAATTCTCATCTCTCTCAATGCAACAGTTTGTCTGAGCGCAAAACGGTATGGTTGGTGGTTTGAGGAATAGATGTGGCGTGATAAATGGTGAAAAGGGACTGATCCACCTCCCCTCCCCCTCGATAAAGCAAAGGTGTATGAATTACCTATCAAGCTTTCCAGGGAGTGATGACCCCAGTGATGCAGCCAACCCCACCGCAATTATTTACTGAGCCACAAGCCCCATTTGAGACCCTGCTATAACTCTCTCTCTCTCACACGCGCACGCGTGCACGCACACACACACACACACACACACACACACACACACAGAGGACTCACACATAAAGAGGACTAACTCTCATAACTTATCATTAGACGACACTGTGTATGAGTGATGTTCTATTACTTAACTACAATACAGATATTGAAGCATATTATATCATGCTTACTGAGGTAATTATAACACATGAGGAAAGGGTCCCATGCTATCATGTCTGTTACATTTAATATTGTTTTTACCTGCAGTTTGTAAACCCATATTAGTCGTTATATGCCAGCACACAACAAGAGCATGCAGTACTATTTTTTTCTTATATTCTCTTTTCTGCAAAATGTGTTAATGCTCTGTATGTGCTAGCAAATATGTTACAACATATTTCCTAACTATTTCCTAACACGATCCTCCCTGCATCATTTATCATGTTGTGGCATTAAGATAACATCCTGCACTAAGCCATCTTCTAGTCCTACTCTATGAATAAACTTCCTTATATCAGCCAGTGATGGCTCATTATGATGGCCTATCATGCTGGGCCTCTTTTAAAGTGGTTTCTCTCTTGGGTAAAAAAAAAATAAAGTCTACACTACTATGCTTTTTCAGTGCTGCTGGATTAAGCATCCTGTTTTAAACATTTCTCTGCTGCTTTTTCCCCAGAGTCTGTGGAGATGAAGAGAGCTTTGGAGTGTTCAGAGAGAATTTCATTCAACCTGTAGTGCTTTATGTTCGCCCCATGGGGGTTTCTTTTCCTCCGTCAGGGGTCTGAACACTAAACAACCCTTAGGAGGGCCAGGGAGCCACTCACCTACTGTACAAACATGATAAGCACAGACATGGTGAAGCAGAAGGCTGTTTACAAGCTTAACCAAGCAGATACATTACTCTCAAAGAGGCCTCAGAAGCGGTCATTCAGTATGAAGATGATCTGTTCATACACAGTAATAATTACACTATACGGCAGATACATTGAGTTTGAGAGTTCTTACAGATGTAAATTAACATAAGCTTAGGACCACAAGTTAACTGTGACAAATGGCTGCTTAAATTAGCATTACTTTGAGCTTTGATTTTTTTTTTTTACTTAACAGAACAGGCAAAAGAAGACAAGACTGACTAGTGCCTTCAAACAAAATCTCTAAAGATCACATTAAATGGTGAAAATATACATCATCTTAATTAATCTGCTTAAATACTCTCCATCAAATACAAAAGCACGGACATAAACAAACAAAATGTGACACAAATAGACAAAGGTCTACGTAACCTCTTGACATGTTTGTATGTGCTGTGTGAATGTGTCTGCACGTGTTTTGCTCTCCTTATATCACTGAGTTGACTTATTAAATCTGTTGCCTGGAGAGACTAGAGTAATTACTCACTCCCTTCACAACACCTTTTGGACTTTGGGCCAGATTCAATGTGCTGCTTCAAATGTCACACACCTTAGCTGGCAATTAAACGCCACTCTCTCCCAGTGCCAGTTTTAATGGGCTTTCTCTACTCTAAAATAAAAACTGCCAGCTATTCTCATATCACATTACAATAAAGAGTGTTATGGTTTTATGAAGTGTAATTCATATATACTTAGCAGATATTCTCAAGTAATTAAGCTCAATTATAATGACATAATGTCTTTGATGTCATTGCATCAAAAATTATGAAAACATTCACATGGAGATATGGCCAGCCCATCATATTTGGATTGGCATTTGTAAGTTAGAAAAATAATATCTTGCTAAAAGAATGGCCTTAAGTCTTATCTAATTAATGTTGTCAAGTGATGGTAAGTTCCACAAAATGATTATGTTTAATCTTTTCAACATTTGTATAGAAATTTTAAATATGACAAAGGACTTCATAAAGCTTTGATTGAGGGAAAACATTGTGTAGCTTATACACTTTCAATGGGTTGATATATCTGCGAGGATGGTATAGTGAAAATTTGCATCGCTACTTTGCATATTGTCTTTGTCACGAGTGCAGAAACATTGGGTGATAATTGGTTACAACGACTCAAAACACAAGGTCAGAGAGCAGTCACACTTAATGTGTACACAAGCCAGGTCAAAGTTTGACATCACTCCCCTGTCGAAGCTCATTCAGTGAGACCGAGTCACAGGCACTGGTCTGTCAATTCTGTTCACCACAGTGTCATTCTGCAATGCGTAAAGTCCAATAAATAGACCAGTATCTTTGCATGCGTGTCACAAAGGCAGCTGCCTTACCCCCTCCCTCTTCCTGGGCACAGATAGAACGGGTGCTCAGTGTTTATGTCACCTCTTAATTGCGTTTTCCCCCCATGGTAGAGGTATGGCTTTGTGCAGATGCCCAGAGGAAGAAAAAGAAGGTCAGGCTGCCAATTTGGAGCTGGCAGGTCGAGAGTAGCGGCAGCACTTAGTTTCGCTTGAGAAGAGAATGGAGGGCTGCTGCTCATCTACGGAAACCAGGACAAACAAAAGAGATATGTGAAGGGGAAAAGAAGACAAATCCCCCTCCTCACTTTGCCATCTTCAGGCTCTGGGAGAGTGACACCAGGTTTACAGAGACGTCCCATGTTCCAAAACAACCTGATTAAACAGGGACAGTACGGAGCAGGAGGGAAGGATTTTGAGAAGGACATTTTAATGTCCCACACCACAGAGAATATTCAAAGCAAACACACCATCTCTAATATCAATTTAATCATATTTCACTATGATGCTCTAAATACAAGCACATCCACTGAATTTCTCCTTGTAAAGCCAACAAAGCGTCAAAGCACTGACCTCTATGTCCACTTAAATTTAAAATCAATGGTAATATTGACAGACAAAAATAGTACCAAAGGACAGTCAGTATTTTACATTTCCAAACGCACTTAAAGATAAACCATAAAGAGAAAAACATGAAAAGAAAAAGGCACCTTGCGATGTAGCCCTTGGGCATTTTGATCTCCCGCTGGTGATTAAGGGATTTCAGTGATCTGGTCCCCTTTAATCTGTAACCCTAACTCGAATGTTTGTAGGTAAATATACATATATAAATTCCTCAAAGATCACAACATCAGATGGAGGTTTTGAATTTACTAAATAAGGAATAAAGTATGTGAACTCAGGACACTGTCCCTCATTGTGAACAGGGAGGAAAGCACTACAGATGTAAAAGACTCTACTGCAAGCGAAAGAAAGGCAGTGCTTACAGTGCCTAAATAAGAAATGGCCTTTCAGCAAAGTTGTGTGCCCCAGTAACTACTGTGCCTTCTCTTACTTTAACAGATACTGTTTGACAAAGAGCCAGTGAACCTAAATCTTTTTCCATTTCTGAATATTTTCCATTAAATCATCTCAAGGAGAGAGAGAGAGAGAGAGAGCGAGAGAGAGAGAGAGAGAGAGAGAGAGAGAGAGAGAGAGAGAGAGAGAGAGAGAGAGAGAGAGAGAGAGAGAGGATAAGGGGCAAAGGTAGTTAAGAGGCCGTCAGTTTAGGGCTGCACACACACAAAAGAGAGGATAGGATTAGGGCCAACAGTATATATTTCACTACTGCATTCTGTTTGAGCTCCAACACGAAAGTAGTGCCTAAAAAACCTACGAAAGAGAAAGAAAATAATTTGCTTGTGAAGACATATCAGTTCCAGCAAAACTACATTTTACAACATGAAAAGAAAAAGGCACCTATCTCTTTGACCAGCCCTCTCTAGCAGGGTGACTTGCACACTGAGGGAACAAGGCTATTTTAAAAAGCAGGCAGTATAATCTCTATAGATCCCCTTATTTGCATTCCAGTGTGTCTGGGTCAAACTGTCAGTCTGTCTCCCAACCTCGCTGTCTGCTGGTCCCAATCCAGAATGTCACTGCACCGAGTCAGGAGGACATGGCAGCTCTGGTCAGAGGTCCATCATGGGTCAACAATTGGGTCCCACCCAAGGGGACACCAGCTAGTGTTTATGGAAAGGGGTCTTTTTTTTGCAGGCAGTCACCCATGAAGGTCTTATTAATGGAAATATATCTGCAAGGCGGAGGCGGTGGACTAATTGCCAGCTGATATAAGTAAAACATATTTCTTCTCTCTTGATATAAAGAGGTACTGTATGTTTAGTAGAGAAATGGAATGAAGGATAGAAGAGTGAGGATGCACTAGTTGAGGAAGTCACCCTTCAAAAACACACCCATCACTCCAGTGATCATCTGACCTGGATAATTCACCCCCACAACCAGCACCACAGACACAGACATGGTTACGGTTGCTGCCACACAGTTTCTGCAGCTGTCTTTGCCCTTCAGTCATAAACCAACATTCACTGAATCCAGAAAAACAAAAGTGAGTGGCTGCTGTCACTCTGGTAAATTACAGCGGTAAATTTATCACAGCTCTGACTGGGAAAGGCTCAATCCTTCAAGTGCTTCACAATGACCAATATCGCCCTGCAGCAGATGTGAATTTGGCTATTACTGTCTTGTTAGCCTCAAACGGCACCATCCAAAAGCCCTCTTACGCCCATGACCCAAGCCACTCTCATGACCCGACACAGCAAAGGACACGGCCATTACTGTGAATCAACCTAAACACTTGGCTTTTAACTAGGCTGGAAATTGGAGGAGCCTTTGAACATCATGCCGCTGAAAGAGAGCCTCAGAGTTGGCCCCGGGGGACCCTGAGCCTTGGCTTCACTCTCATGTTTTTCAATACACATCCATTGACACAAATGAAAATAAAATAAAAAATTGAGGGCAGAAAAAAGATGTGGTAGTAAAAAGGGCAAGATATTTTAATGCCCCAAAGGACCAACGGAAGACATCTGAGGTAATTTCTTCATGAAAGTTATTAAAACAAAATGAATAAATGTCTTTTCCTGCCGAGCTCTCCAAAGGTCTCCCCCCTCCCATGCTGCATTTCTTCCCTTTTGGGAGTGAATCTCTTTCAGAAGTGCTCGTTTTGATGATGCTGACTCTTCTTGGTCTCTGAGGAGCAATTACAGCTGCCCTGTCAAATACCACAACGCTCCAAAGGACCAGTTCACCGCCTGAGGGGCCCTCTCATACCCCTTGAAACCCCAATTTCAACCCCTGTGAAAGTTAGTGCACACCAACCCTGGAACTCTAATGAACACAGCCCAAGACAAGACCAGGACAATAATGAAAATAGCTTCCTAGTCAACAGTGAGATCCACCTCTATATCTCAACCTATCAACCCCGAACATAACCCAAGAAAACCCTCCAGGCACGGCTTTCAAAGACAACCATCCATTTTTTTTAACTCCCTGGTGAGTAAATTCCTATTAGTAGAGGGAATCCAATTCGGTTTCCAAAGCAGACCTTGAGGTCCCCAGGAGCCCACCCACATCTGAGGAGGAGGTTGCCATCGGTGATGACTCTATTCAATCACCTCCACGGCCAGGAGGTGAGTGTGATCAGGCTGGGCAAGGAGGGAGGAGGGGGGGAGGTTGCTAAACTGTCCTCATCATCTCCCCTGTGTGTGTCTTTTGTAAGTGCGATCCTCTGGCTGGCCCTTAGCCTTAATTAATCACCTCCTGAGGTCAGAGTGGCACAACAGCAAAGGGTCCACACTCAGCCCACCTAACACCACAGGTCCCTGAAGGAGGTGAGAGGTGACAAATGCAAAGTACACTCCTCACGCTAATGACATTGTAAGCAGGTGGCAGGCTCCCAAACCTGAACCCTTCGCCAATTAGATACACCCACAGAAGGGATGGCAATGTAGTACTCATGGCATGAATATCACGTCTCCTGTCTGCTGCATGTCGTTAGGTGTGATTGGCATCACCTGCCAAGCTCAGTTTGTGTGACAGGCTGCTTGATAACACTTAGCTTTTTTAGCATTCTCCTTTTGCAGCGCTGCAGCGTTGGAGCTAATTATCAGCGCTGAAGAAAGACGAGGCTTGTTAATACACATGTCAGTAGTATGAGAAAGAGGCTTTCTTTAGAATTGCTTTGAATCTTGCTCCAGTGATCAAAGGCATGCAGAAAGCTAAAGCTAAACGAAGGTTAGAATATTTCTTACGAGTGCTAAAAGATTTACACCTCCGTTATCTAAAATAATTACATTTTGTCCAGTTTCAGCAGCTTTTAAGGCACCACCCCTAATTTGGGGCCATTACATCCATGTGTCAAGGCTCATTTTGAAAATAATAAAGCAATACAGAGATCTACAGGTAAGATACATTAGCACATTGTGTGCTATGAGCACACTAAAAGAACAATACATGTTATTATTCCCCCATTTTTCTTTTAACATATTAAAAAACAATCTTGATCAATGTTTTATAGCAAGCCAAAGCCATTCTTAATGACGACTTAATGTTTTTTTAATTGCAAGCCTTGCAATTAACTCATCATGTCACTGTACTTTAATGTTCATGGCCTTGGCGAAACAGCTCTACACAGCAACATAAAGCTCGTTGACACACACAATGCGGTAGACCCTCCTCCCACCATGATGGAGAACCCAGGTGTCATTATTCTGTTTCCGTTTTCGGGGCTTATCAAGGAGAATATACAGGACAAGAGTAGATTTATAAAGTGTGCATGTGGGGGGTGAGTAAATGTAGCCCCTGTGCTGTGCCTTTCAATCAGATTGAGCGGGTGCAAGCGCAGCACATTATTCTCCCCCTGCTCTGCATAGCGCTGTGCTAGGCTATGTCCTCCTGCTGTATTAGTGTGATGTATGACCCAAACGCTGTGCTGCGCCACACCACACCGCACACACCACTACCACAGTGCTCCAAACACCCTCTGCAGCTTTTTCATTCCACCTGTCAAACAGTTATTCATCTCTCCCTCACTCCTCTCTCTCAGTCCCTCCCTCCCTCACACTTGCTTTATCTTTTCACCCACCCCTACATCTCTATACCTTATTGTATCCATCACTTTACTTTGTCTTCATGAGCCATCCAACGACTTTGTACCCCTCAAAAAGAACACACTATTGCACATAGCGTACTGTGAAAACTGCATCCGTCAATATACAATATTCCGGCTGCATCAATGCCAGCTTAGACTTTTGATGCATCGCATGAATAACTGTGAAGTGAAGTGAATAGCAGAGATGTGCAATTCAAAAAAGATCAAAGCACCAAAGGTGTTTGTCACATATTTGTCCACTGCACATGGTTGCTCTGACAGCGAGTGATGACTCTTTCCATCAGCACTGGGGAGAATGACAACCATTCAAAGAAAAAGGAGAGAAAGTCCCTCTTAACTTCTACAAAGTAACAGTGCATCTGAATAACACAATGTGTCAGTTCAATGCTGCTGTGCTTATGAGAACTGAGCTTGCTCAGAGGAGGAGGGAATGAGGTGCAAAGGTTAGAAATGTAATCTGAGAAAGACAATTACCGTCACTTATGCCGTCTTTTGTGAAGCAGGCCTGTTTTTATCATTGACGCTAATTTATCTCAATAGTATTTACAGAGGACTAAGAGAACGGTGCTGTAAGAGGGAGAAACAGTGAAAAGACTGTCAAACCAATTCCCACCAACCCCCGCTTCCTTCATTATCTTTGGCTGTTGGCTACAGAAATACCTAATTAGGTGGCTGGATATGTGCTATTGCTTTGTCTGCCTCCTTTGTTCCTCATGTGCATTTATGCTTCATCATTAAAACACAGAAAGATGATGGGTGATGGCTGCTTTTTATACTAAAGATGTGTTCATGAAAAAAGAGTCTTTATATTGGTGTCTGTGTGAAACAGATGTACGGCCCATACGAAAGATTCATGTTTCACACTATGATTTCTAATACAATATAGGTTGAATTATCTCATTACTTGAATAGTGGAATCAGTGGTTAAAATAGATTTTATATATTACCAAAACCAATAACATGTCCTGACAAACTCTGCAGTCATTAAGCAGTTTGGATCAGATGTGATATAGTCCAGGCCGGTGCTTCAGGCATCCAGCAAGAAGGGCCAGGACCTCTCCCCTGAACTCAGCTACACTCAGAGGCTCAGCCAAATCTAGAGCACCAGCACAGCCTCGCACAGGACACCCAGGCCACCAACCCCACGTTCCTAATCACACTGTGGAACTGATTCAATTCATCTGGCCTGGGAGCAAATATGGAGCCATTACATCCTTATTAACAGAGTGCGGTGGTGGAGCCACACCTGAATGCTCGGGAAATGGGCAAAGCGCTGAGCTGATTCCACTGCAGGAAGAACGCGGAGGAGGAGGAAAGGGAGGGAGGGAGGACCTCTTTTTAAAGACGTGGGGGCTGAATTTGATTAATCCATAAACTGATTTACTACATTTGATAATGTGCTGGTAACACGTCCACACGGGGACTGCTATGATTATATCAGTTATGGTTCATGGCCATCTAAGATAAGGTTAAGCTTGGGGCTCAGAAGAGGAAAGGGCGTAATTGAGTTAGAATTAGTGCAAGACCGACCGTGCAATGATTTCTACCAAGGTATAAACAGTGTGACATGTAGCTTGAGGAGGCTTGGCATTTGATAGTTAGCCCATGACCTGATTTTTGTTATCTAAACCCAGTCTGAAGTACAGTTATCATTTAATTAGCAAAACCCTGACTGCAGTATGCTTCTATAATCGTTTTCCTTTCAAACCTTTTTAGTGTTCTACAGAGTTGAACAAGAATACAACTTAATTTAGTAACTTTTAGATCCTACCAATTTTTTATGGCATACTTTTAAAATTGTAATGAATTTCCAAAGAGTTGGAGTCACATATAGGATGAAAACTGATGGAATTGGCATGCTAAGCTCCTTTTTGAGGAAGAAAAAATGTAATCTGTGTTACAATTATCATAGAAATAAAAAGTGATATGAAGATGATAGCGTCACATATGACAACACAAACTGAGCTGCTCCCTCCATAGAAAAGGAACACATGGGGCATATACATATTACATTGAGTGGCAGCGATGAATAAGACAAGAGCAGAAAAGGTGTGAGCAGCAGACGGATGGAGCACAAAGTGCCAGCTGATTGCTACACAAGGCAAATGTACACATATCCCTCATAGACCTCAAGAGGAGGAGAAGCAGGAAGCCACTCCTTGGCTTGGTGGCCAAAGACGGTTTGCCAGGATGGTATTTCTGGAATGTTTAACCAAAGACTTGGGAAGCTTGAGGGATGCTGACATTATACACCCCCGTGCACAGGGCTGTGCAAGTCTGTGAACTGCTACTAGCAGCTCAGAAGAATGCAATTTATGCATCTGTTTACAAACACAAGCACTTTGTTCTAAACCCCAGGAGGGTCACATTCCTCCACCACGTCAGATTCAATTCCCCATCAAGGTAAATACTGTGTAAAGCTGCTCCTGCACACTGGCAGAGTATGATGGAAACTGGTTTGAGATCAAAGAGAGTTTGAGAGTGGAGTCTCTTCTGTACCTACGCTCTCATGATGCGTGGGGCTTCACGGTTCACGGCACACCACATGCTGACGTCAGAGAAGCTGGAGCACAGGGGACTCGTAAAAACAACACAGGCATTATTACGTCAACAGCAACAGAGCGGACACAAACTCTGAGGCCCACATGTTTACCTGACTGTGGCTGTGATACCACAGAACCAGGGGGATTCTGTTGTGTGCGGCTTTGAGAATGAACTTTTCAAGTAAGGTCTGTGCCAGTAACTAATAATGACAAGTTCCACGAAAGGAAGAGAACAAAGCAAAATAAATAAATACATGTTTAAGCGTGAAAGACAGCTACCCAACCACCATCGCCACCCCCAACCCCCACAGGCCTTCCTCTCAGACACACGTGTCATTAGCCATCCTTTCTCTCAGGCTTGATTGATGTTCCCTCTCCTAACATAGCCATGCATCACTGATCATTTCATACTAGACTACACACATTTTTGACCAACGATTAAAAAAACATTTATTGTCAAAGGACGGCATTAACTGGCTGACATTAACTGCTGCTTTCTTTTAAAGTTCAGCCTCATCGATGGTGCTTCAGGCAGTGAGTGTATTAACATGTACTTTGAGATATTTTTACATTCCTCTGTTAAATTAACAATCCATTTCACTCGAGTTGGGTTTGTCTGGTCCAGATGTCTTTTTCACTACTCTAGAAGAATTTTCAGATGTGTGACCCAAATTAGCAATCTGCTGATGATGAATACATTTTTTCTCATTGTTTTGTTGTATTTAATGTTTGGTCAACTGGCAGGCATAATGTCGACATGCAGTAAGACAGTCCCCTCGCTTTTTTCAGTGGGGTTTGCTGAATGTGTGCAAGAATGATAAACTCAGACTAGGGGAATCCTGGGAAGGCTATGAGGCATTTTGTGAGTAATCTGACCCAGAGGGCAGGCTTAGGCCTAGCCGTGTAGTAAAGGACAA
The DNA here is from genome assembly GCF_023055335.1 of Clinocottus analis. Lineage (NCBI taxonomy): Eukaryota > Metazoa > Chordata > Actinopteri > Perciformes > Cottidae > Clinocottus > Clinocottus analis. Next base: position 11,968,280 of record NW_027176229.1, on the reverse strand, counting down.
TGAGCCAGAGCAGTGGAGAAACTCATACACAGCGGCTTCCCCCCAAATGACTTTAGACACGCTTCCATCCGCAGAAAAAGATTATTGCTGTTTATCCTCTTTTCATTCTGAATTTATATATGTGTGAATTGGAGTCTTTGGCCTGATAATGGCAGTTCTCCACACCTCCCTCTCAGCTATCGGCGTTCCAGGCGCTCCAATGTGTACTTTTTTTTTTCAAATCAATTGCTACAGCTGTGAGATGAGAGTGTAATGCTGAATACATTTTGTGTTTCCCCTTCTAATCTTCTCCCTCAACACGTCAGACAAATTGTGCTGCCACTGCCAAATCTAATATAACTGCCCCCCTTCTACCCAAAATGTACACACACGCACACGCACACACTGGAAGTGGTGAGAAATGGAGAGTGATAATCAGCCAGTAAAGGTTCAAATATGTATGAAAATACTGTGTTATAGAAAAAAAGTGTATTCTTCCCACCCTGAAGGATAGAACACGCATGTAATCTGTATGCTGCCTAGTCTCCTGTGTTCCCGCTCTTCAAACTCATTCACCCAGACCTGAATTATTTGGGTTTTTGAATTGAAAGATAACAACTGCCCACAATGAATTTCAGGATTCAACTATTAAAAGCCTGTGCTTCCCCTGTGTCATGGATGCACCCTCTCTACCACTTCCCATCACATTTCCCCATCCAGTTGCTTATCGCCTGTCCCCTTGAAATGCCTGCACTTCCCTTTTCAGCAAAAAAATAAATCCACCACGCTGGATAAATCATGCAGCGATTCATCACACCACATCTCAAGACTACCTGTCATGTAGAGATAGCATTTTTGGTACTATTAAGCCAATGCAATTACCAGACAGGGGGTCTCTTGGTTCAGTCAGCATCTTAACACGTAGTAGACATCCACCTCATGACTGCGGATGGTGGAGACCGGACCACTGGTGTAACAGCTCTGCGTCTGAGATGTACAGACATAGATGATGTGGAGCTCAAGTGTCTCAGACAGGATCAGGGAAAAAAAGGAACAACGTTCAGGAAAATGAGCCATCACCAAACTCTGTGTGAAGGCTGCTCGTACTGCCCTGGAACGGCAGAGTGCCGCCATCTTTCTGATGACAGACAATTTAATTGAAAATCCACTTCTTTGTTTGTGAGTAAACAATTGTGCGGAGAGGAGCTAGGGAACTTTAACTTGGCTCAGGAGTGAATACCAGAGAGTGGGATGGAGAAATGCTGAAAGATGGGGAGCAAAGAGAAATGGAGCAGAAGGAATAAAATGTCAGCAAAGAGAATGAAAGTAATAAAAGAGGACACAGATATGGATCGAGGAAGGGGGGAAGGGTTACAGATTGGACTGAGATAAAGAGGCAAAATGATGTGAGGCTGGGAGAAAGAAGTGGGAAAGCTAGAGGTAAAAGAAAGAAAAGGGGGGAGGGTAACACAGTAAAATCCAAGCTCAGCAGTATTCTTCAGGCTCAATTTCCAGGACATGATTAGTTTGGAGTGATGACATGTAATGGGTGCAATAAAAAAAGGGCAGCTTCTTCTACTCTCTTGTTCTCTTAAAGATTTCTTCTTCCCAAAAATAGAAGCCTACAAAAGCTTAAAAACTCTGGGGACTAGTAGCCTTCATCTCTCCTTTTGTTCCACAACTGCCATGCTTGTAAACCGCCACTAAAACAACCCACTAAGTATCTGTCAGCATCTCTGTGTCTTTCACTGCAAAGCGCCCTTGGGGTAGTTCCAACCAAGTTGCTATCACTTCTTAATTCTTAACTCGAGAGCTGCTCAAAAAAAAAGGAGTTCTCGCCGTTTGCTTTTGGAAACATATTTTTCCCCCTGCACAGTCATGTGGTTGGTGGTGGCACCGGCTCGGCGACAACCTCATGCCTCCCATTTACTAGCTTTCCTATTTACTATGGAAGCTAGTTCCATTGATTTGTTTGGGTCCTAATGAGTAATAATCACAGTCTGGCTTGTCTGACCTCTTCAAGACTGATTTGTTAGCATTTAGACAATGATAGCAGAATGTTATTTGAAAGGGCAGGCTATAGAAGAGCATGCATACAAAGTGTACTGTATGTATTTTCAAAGTAAGAATTCAGAGTGAAATAGATATCTGAGAAACACAGAGTTGGCCATTTCTGCAGGGAATGTGATGGTTGGTTGACACAAACACAAGCCTCGCCTTCCAAAACACTGGAAAAGTGTTTGTGGAGAGCATGGGACTGTGATAACGGAGAAGGAGAACAGAGAACAAAGGGAAATGAAAAAGCATGAATATATTTGGAAGAAAGCTAATTGTCGGGTTCACAAGCTCCCCCTTCCTCCCATTCTCCCTGCCCTCCTCGTAAAACTTGTAATATCCTACTCTTCCTCTCCTTTTATGACATATTTTCTTTCTTCACCTCTACACTTCAATGTCCATTTTGCTGCCTGTTTTGATATTTACACAAACACAGCTTCTCAAATTAGTTTCCACTAAACCCATCTGTGCTAGAGACCACCTTAGCATTAGCCACACATGCAGACAGACTGGTCTGAGGCCCCAACCAGACCCCCTACTGCTGCAAAATCCCAGACAAGGTGTCCTGGCCTGGCTCTACCCCAGTGAGCAACAACCTGGTCTCAGCCTTGCACACCAGATTGACTCCGTCTGTGTTAGCACACGGGTGGCTAATACAAATACAGTCCATCTGCTAATTCTAATCCATCCACCTTCAATTGATGGACATTCACACACATACATGGATGCATTTGTGTATGTGTGGCGCACACACCAGTCGAAGGGATGAGATCACATCCTATCTGATGGAGCACAATACTGTAAATGTGATTAATTGATACCATCATTATTGTTATAAAGCCTTTGTACATCATATCACTTGATGATCAATGATGATAAAATAAATGGCAAGCTGCTGTTGCAGCATCTCTAAACATATTCTTGTCCCTCAGGGGAGACACTTGCACAGCAACCGCCACCAAGATAACAGCATTTCCCCGATCATACACACACACACACACACACACACACACACACACACACACACACACACAGAAATACACACACACACTTTGACACACTTTCACAGGTAGACAAACATGTGACAGACATAGAGGCACTCAGCCGACATCGTGAGTCGTACACTTCTGCGCAAGCACGCATCCGCTCATGCACACACACACACACACATGCACACACAGAGCCTGAGGAAAAACATGGAAAGAGATAGAGTTTAAGTGTAAACAAGGAAAGGGAGGATCATGAGAATTCAGCAGTTTGGGGATGCTTAGAGATTAGCTGTGCTTAAACAGAGCAGATACTTGTACTAATAAATATGCTGCAGACTTGTTGTTGGCTAATCACACACTTCCTAGGGATTAGCCCATATACTAGTGTTCAGGGAACTCCAACAAGCCAACAAAGTGAGGAGAAAACACAGAAAGAGGATGGATGCACTTTCACCACAAAATTATTAAAAAAAGAAAAGCAAAACAGGGGGAGATGAACCACAATGCAGTGTGGCCTCCAAATATATGCCGATAGTAGTGTGTGGGTGAGTGCACGTGTGTAATTGAATGTGTAAGTGTGCATTGTATGTTCACATCTTTTGCGTGCATGTGCGCGTGTGTGTGTATGTGTGTCAGAGAGAGTGAGTAAAGGCGGTGCCGAGCTCCTGACTTTGCACATCTCACGCATGCTGGATGAGTTCTTTCCCCATAATCTCATTTAAACCCCCTTCACACACCATAATTCAATTCTCTCTTCTAGACAATGACCATGTCATCTTAATCTGGCAGGTAGATTATACAGCATCCCACACAAGACTGCTAATGCTGAAGAAACTGCTGGGGCTATTGTAAGCTCCTTCAAGGTTGGATGGGCTGCTATAGATTGCTTTAGAGGATTGCTTCTGCCACTCATGTTTTCCACCACTGGTTTCTCGCTTTTAATCTGAAGAATTCTGTTGCTCTTTTCACCATTTGGGAATCATGCTCATGTTTTCTGTGGGTTTGATTGGTTAAACTTCAACAACCGCAGTGACATGCTGCTCTAAACACTTTACCCTGCTCATCTGTTTCTTTACATGCAATGTAGCTTCTGAATATTCATTAGCTTCCTTCAACAAGAGCCACCAATGAGTGGGCCTCTCGAAACAAGAAGACATCTTGTTCTAGCCCCACAACATTACACAATCCCACTGACCAAAAGGCAGACCTGGACGCTTGCAGGTGTTACGGCGGGGGAAATGTGGTGAGCTGCGAGAAATGGAGCTGGCAGAGCTTTTATCTAGCTTACGAGCTAAAGCTCCTCCAACATGCAAGTGGGTAATTGAGCCAAAACAAAACCAGCTAATAATCTGTATTTCTTCAAATCCTGCTTGATAGTGAATCCCATAAAATTAGAATGTTTAATTACTGTCAGCAATCAACGAGAACATTGAGATGAAATGGAGTGGCAGGTGTGAGCGCACTGTGTCTGGCTGTGAGGACCTAATGCCGCCGGCATCAAGTCTCCCCAGCGTGCTCAATCGGATTAGAGCTAAACCATCCAGCCACAACAGGGCCTATAAGGCCTCCTTCATACCTTAACCACTTATCCCGCCTTGATCCAGCCAGCAAAGTTCCCTAAACACTGGGCCCAACTTCTCCGTTTGTCTTGGGGCATAGGAGCGTGTGCGGGCGTGCGTGCGTGCGTGCGTGTGTGCATGCGTGTGTGTGTGCGTGTGTGTGTAGTATCAAATGTGATCATAGAATCATATTGACAATTTAGTGGTGCATCAGAGATTAAATTAGATAAATGTAAAGATTATCATTGTATATGTAAACCAATCAGACATGTGGCTACATTAGCATATTAACAAGCAGCACTTGAGTGAATTGGCTTCTGCCATCCAGCAGTGTGGGTTGCTGACCACAGAAAATGCTGGAGCCGGAGCCTCAGAATCACAGAAACACTAATGAACCGTGATTCAAGACATTGTTACGAGAGAGGCGCAAAAGTATTCAGAAGAATCTGACACGGTCCAGCTAATGAAAAGCAGAGACTGAACAACATTCCTAAGAAGAATGGTTATAAAACAAAACAGATACCAGTGCAAACAATCAACCACACAATGAAAATGCCATTGCAGTCCAACCACAGACCTCTGGATTATTGTAATGAATAAACAGAGGGTGCAGATAGTCATGACATGTTGTTATTTTGTGTGAGACCACACACAAGTCACTTTAAATCATTAGTTTAGCCCCCATGGAGTTCTGAAGCTTTTTGTCTATCAATAAATGAAAGCTACATCTGCTCTCTGGTCATCAGAGACCTTTGGCTGTTACACAGTTACAGTATTGAGAGCCACCCTATAGCTCAAATTGGGAGTAATTTTTTAACCTATAATTAAAAATAAGGTGTGGCCAGGAAATACCAGCCAACCAGCAGGGCAGAAGCAGCTATTGCAAAAGCATATGCCAAACTGTGATCCAAGCATCTACATACATCACGTGGCATTACTAAGCTCAGGTGGTGATCACATCAGTAGAGTCTGCTTTCATCCTTTGAGCATTTTTCTTCAGAAGTAGATTTGACTGTGAAACAGAAGGTTCCTCCTGCCTCCAGGCTGTTCCTGTGAAGGTCTTCTCCTCCTCTGATCAATCCCCCGTGTCCCTTTGTGGGTCGTCCAACAGGCCAGCCAAGCAGACAGGCTAAGTCAGACATGCTTTTCGCTTACTTTAGTCTTCCTCCGTTGACCAGAGGGAATGCTGCCCAGCTGGACTAAGTTTGCCTCCCTTCTCTTTATCTTTGCGGTTGCAGACTGCCGTTGATTTGGGTAAAACACTATTGGATTGTGTTCACCAAGAGGATGTGAATATGGATGTGTGCGCTGGGGGAAAGAGACTGAATGCATACTACATCATAACCTCAGAGGAATGCATCGTGTCTCTATGCAGAGTATGTCTCTGTGTGCAAGTCTCCATTGTGAGCTTCTCCGAACAATGCAGTCAGTGTGAGCCAGCCCTGTAAAGTGGTCTGTGGTGTCCCCAGGTGTCTGCTGAGTTGATCCCAGAGGTCCCATTGGGCAATTTAAGAGGCCCCTGAAGATCACAACCCACCACAGCAACATGCTAAACAAATCATAACTTCAATTTTTTTTAGGGACTTTGTGATCAAAATATCTCCTGAAGCACATTCTAGGCAACCATGTACAAAGTAGCATTGCCTCAATTCAGAAAATTGAATTCAAGATACTTGACATTATGTTTTATTACAACATTGCCATGTCATATTAAAGCTTAGTGACTATGTTATTGTACATTTTGCATTTTGTTGTCAATGCTAGAAAGTCAAAAAGTCAAATAGTGTAACGCTGCAATCTCCAAATGAAGGCACTTGATCTGCCAAGCAGCCAAAAAAATCAAAATGGATCTGAATAAATTCCACAATAATTTATTTATGAACCAAACCGTGTCTGCCAGCAGCCACTATAAAGAATTATCAGCAACCCAGAAAATACTACCGAGTCGCCCGTCTTTTCCACTTTGAGTGTGGACAAAGACGTCAGGTAAATGGATCATGCCATTTGGTGCCTGAGCGGCTCTTTGATTTTAAGATATTAATCCAAGCCTGTCTTTGTACTTGTGCCTCGCGGATTTTTCCAGATGGAAACTGAAATAAACTCAATCTCTTTCCTTTGGAGAACTTTTACTGTAGTCGGAAACACTATTTTAGTTAATGTATACACCATTTGACAGTGCTCTGAAATTGGCAGCCCTCGCAGTCTCCATCAAGTTTAACTAAGAAATACATGGCTCACAGTTGTCTGCAGATATATAAATTAGATCTGTACGCCAACTTAAGTTTTATCCTCGTCTAGTGCCCCTTATATTCAAAAGGACAACGCAAAGGTTCTCAGACAGAGGCGGGGGTGAGTGGTATCAAGAGGAAACATGGCTGTTAGGAGGGACAGGGCTAAATATAACCTCCCTCTTTCACCTCCCATTCTGGGTCTGCCACCAGTTTTACTCGTCCAGGTCCCAGTTGCCCCCTAGTCATAACCAAATAGACAGCTGGCAGTCAGTTATGTTCCCACACTTCACACAGCGGGCAGGGTCCCTCAGCACCTAGCAATGTCAAATGCACCATTCAGACATCCCTAAATATTTAATCAGGACAAGTAGAAGCCAATCTTCTACATCCACTAGCATTAAACATTTAATACCCGCCTGACATGATATCTAGTCAACCCAGACTTAGTCAAGACACGCCTGTGATAGAGAGCTGCAGAGACTCGTTCTCTTCCTGGTTAAATCACGAAAAGACAAATCCCACAATAAAAAAATTATCGAAAAAACACAGACAGATGTCAAAGTCAAAGATCTGACAACCCCCCCCACCCCTCACCTCCCACACACACACACACACAGGCAGACACAAAACACACACGCAAACTGGCATATGACAATTTTTATCCCACATACATCATCTGTGAGAGGTGAAGCAGGGAGGAGACTTGTGAATCCCATCTGTCATGGCTTTAGACTAAGGTTAAAAGCGGGACAGGGCAGCACAAACCAACCAAGGGCAGAGAGGAAGGGCTGAGGGTAATATGCTGTACACCGTAAAATAACTATCACAAATCCACACAAGGTCAGGAACCGGCTTTGTTATAAAACTGTTACGTTACAGTTGTTGATACAACAGACCACAAGGTGTTAGTCCTCCCTATGTGTGTTTTTATATCTATCTATAGATATAAATATATATCTATCTATATATCTAGATATATCTATCTATCTATATCTTTTATATCTATATATCTATATATATATATATATATATATATATATATATATATATATATATATATATATATATATATATACATATATATATATATGTGTGTATATATATATATATATATATATATATATATATATATATATATATATATATATATATATATATAGATAGGTAGATAGATAGATAGATAGATAGATATAGATATATTTATATACCTTACTGTAACGCAGCTTTTAACACGGGGAAGAGACAGCATTTATGTCCCAAATTGATATCCAAAATCAAATACAATATCAATATATCTATAAATTGCAGAGCCCCTTCTTGATTGTTAACATTAATACAACTGCAACCCTTTGCGGCATCATCCCCTCTTTCTCCTCCCTTTTCTGTCCTTCTCCACACTAAAAAAGACTTAACAAAATAACCTTGACAAAAATGAAAAGGTACATGGGAGTAAAAAGTGTTGTTCTGCAATAAATCATCTGTCAGGAACTTGCTGAATGTATTCAGTGCAAGTCATGGCCTCTAATTGTGCAAATTAACATGAAAACACCGTGAGCCTATTTGCTGTTCGATAAATGTTGTCAGTATCTGGACAAAGATGGTGTGTGTGGTCCAAGTCGATAGTATCAAATGATGCTGCGCAAACACACAGATACATTATATACTATACACACACACACACAAAGATATAGATGCAGATACTGGAGGTGACCCAGCTTGGTGACAGGGTGGGACGTGACTTGATTAAGAATGGTGAGGTAAGAGTGATAAAGTACCATCTAAATCCACCCACATCCTGTGACCCTGCAATAAGTCAAACACCAACGACAGCCACACACACCATAAATAATGTTGTCTGATGTCAGGCAGGAGCAGCCTTTTGCTCAGGTTTAGATTCATTGTTTGACTAAAAGTGGAAAACTTTGCTTTCAGGAAAACAAGCACAAAGCAGACATACCCCACATAACAACTATAAAATGCTAAAGGAAGCTAAATCTAACTTTCTGTTGTATATTTTCAGTCTCTCCGGGGCAACAGACACAGATGCAAACACAAATAGCACACACACAGAATTCTATCTTGAGATAACTCATGCAATCACACCCAAACACATGAACGCATCATGTGGGGTTAATAGAGCAGGTGTCCACTGTGGAGCACTCTCTGCACCCTTGGCTTCTGAGCCAATATTCTGGGCTAATTTGAATAAAAAAAATCTGCAAACATTTGCTCGACCATCCAGGCCAATGTTCAATCTGCTGCTCTTTGACACTGTGCCACTGTGCATCTCATTTCTATTCCTGAAGCCAGCATTGCAGTGTCATGTAGTGGGACTGAGAAAGGAAGGACTAAACTTGAGCAAAAAGGGAAAAGGAAGGAGGGAATGATGTGTTGTGTTGTGATGTGTGTGAGAAGAAAATGCTTAAGTATTCAGTTTGAAAAAAATAATGTGATTCACACACACACAAATGTGTCAGCAGAATATCATCAAGGTCAAGGTAGAAAATAGAATTCTGTTGCTCTTTTTTACGCCAGCCGGCACAGGTGCAAAAAAGGTAAAAACAGAAGAAAAAAGCATGGAGATTTAGCAGGGAAATAATGGTGTGGAAAATGTATGAGATTGAATGGAAAGTCTTGACATTTGGGTAAACAGTCACCACAGGTACTGGCAATGACAAAATGCACTCTCTCTCTTATATACACATAGACATACACTGTATACACACACACACACACACACACACACACACACACACACACACACACATTATTTATATTTATATTTATATATATATATATATATATATATATATATATATATATATATATATATATATATATATATATATATATATATATATATATATAAGTGCACAAACACAAAACACATATATATGAATACAAGAGCAAGAGAGAGAACGAGAGATTCATATCGCTCTAACTTTCCAGCACATAAAAAGCAAAACAGAAAGTCTTTTGGAAAAATAATAAATGGGGAAAAAGGATGGAGGCAGAAAAACATGCTCCCATGATGTTACACTGCTTGCTTTTAAGCATAGCAAGAGTTTCCACTCAATTTCCTCCTCTTATTTCGGCACCATCCTGAAGATAATATCTCTCTCCGTCTCTTTCTCTGTTCCAAAGGCATGATGAGGGTTGCATAAAATTAGCTGCTTGACAAGGGGAACGTGTCCAGAGGCAACACGGAGGACCTTGTTTCCAAAGAGTCTCAACACACTCTGCTCAACCCCCCATATCCCCGAGTAACAACTCACAAGATCAGATAGAGAAGGGAGAGGGGCCTTTTTAAAATAGCACTCCAAAGACACTCTTCTGAAGATTTGAACTAGCAGCAAAAAAAATACAGAGCGTAAAATTAAGAACTCAGCATTGACATTTTCTACATGTTTGGCTTTTACCACCCAAAATGTATATTTGCTGTCAGTGAATGTCGTTGTGTTGTTTACGACAGTCAAAAGGAAAAAGAAGCTCTTGTTAAAAAAGAAGAAAGAAAAAAAAAAACACGGGTGAAACTGTCATCTCATACCCTCCATGCACTGCAAATAGACAGGTCGGAGCCTTAAATGCTTCATCCCAGTCCAATTACAAGTCGTCCCACCAAGCCCTTTCTTTCCACACTCTCACGGGCTGTCAGATCCTGATATGGAAGGGCGTTGCAATATTGAAGGTCGGTCAGTCTCCGAACTTAACCTCATTTCCTATCACTCTGCTCTGCTTCTCCCAGAAGAGCATTTAGATTGGTGTCCATTTGAAAAGTGGGCTATGGGTTTGACAGGAGGGGTACGGAGGGTAGGGGTGATCAGAGCAGCCTCGAGGTACAGCCTGAAAAAGCACGACTTCTGACTGCAGTTATCATGGTTTTCAATTAACCAAGGGAAAAGACTAAGAACTAATCCGTGCTAGCACAGGAGAACCAGCCATGCAATATTCATGTACACAAAATAATGAAAGCCCAGATTAGCCTACATATATACACAGGGTCGGTGCTGTGTCATCCACACATTAAAGGAGTCCGTTACCAAGCGGAGTGAAAGTAAAAGAAGAAAAGGGGATGATGGTAAATTGGGAAATGTAATCAGACAGAAAAGAGATAATGAAGAGTAGAAAAGAGATCAAGAGAGAACAAAATCAAGGAGAGAAAAATGAGGTCGGCGGGACACTAGGAAGACCTTGAACGAAAAGGAAATGGGATCATGAGATAAAGATGTGAAGAAAAGAAAGAGGAGGTGCGACTCCTCAAAAGAGATTAAGGATCATCTGCATTTTGCCTTTTCATCCGCTTTTGCCGTAATCATCTCCCTAAAAGGCAGGCACCAGCCCCCACTCAAAAATGACACCAACCTGAATGAGTGATCTTAACAAATTGGCCTGCTTGAGAAAAGAGGGTGCCCTTTTGACTGAGGAGAGAAGCTGCAGACAGTGGGGCGTCTACGGCAGGACAAAGATATGACTGTAATTGGCTGCTACACTCTCCTTCCTTCTCCTAATCTCCAACCATGGAGAGTGGTGACCAGGGAAAATGGGACAGTGAGCAGGAACAGATTGCCTCAGCAGCAAAAATACTCTGCAACCACAAATTTCAATAATGTCTCAAATGTTATGTACATGCATCAGAACAATATGAGAAATTCATCTCTAATCCTTAGTAGGTCACAGAAGACTTAAAAGACTTCAAAGCTGGATTAATGTGTGACTGGACATACCAATTCCACACTGGGTAACTTCTTACCAAGCATTAACATTGTATGTCAAACAAGAAGCTAATCGTGGGTTTAGTTTGAAAATATCCTTTGACCTTTTGTAGAGGTCTCAGAATTAATTTTATGCTCCACAGATATCTAATTTTATGCTTTTATGGACTTACACATTTGCAGAATAATGGAAATGTCCTGATATTTTTCTTCACTTAGAAAAGCACTGAGCCTGGAGTGCTGCAAATTGTTATACGTTAACTGCCTGCTCCGGTTTCATTGCATGACCACTATATAAGATGCTTGTGTACATACGCTGATGAGCTTACACAGCTATAGAAAGGACAATTCTGGCTGATTCAAGAAAAACTCTTATTCTTTTGTTTCAAGGACCCAGGGATACTAATGTATTCACAGTTCTCCCAATGTGCTGGGCTAGCAGCTTCTCCCCCCACTCTTCTCTACCTGCTTCAACTTTTGGAAATAAAATGTGAGAAATGGGGCAATTTAAAGCTAAAGGCTGTTTCTTCCTAAGAGGCACCGACATAAAGATGGAGTACAGAGGATATGCAGAGGTAGATGGGTAGAGATGAGGGGTTTGAATTTAGACAAAGAGGAAAAGGAAAAGAAAGATGTGAGACAAGAAAGCAAGACGTTGGCATTAATATGAGTGTCATCTGAGGGAAGACAGAAGTGCTTGAATTGCATTTTTGGCCTTTAGCTTCTGTTATACAAAGAAACTGGAGAAGAAGAGCCGCTCTTGATCTTTCCAATCAGCTACCATGACAAGAGCTGCTCAGATATTCAACAAGCAGAAACAAAAGAGCATGTCAGCATGAAGAAGTTCGCTCCACTCAGAGAAGTTTGAAAGATAGAAAGAAGTTGGAAGAATCAGGCAGAACAAAGGCGGTGGAAGTAAGGACGACAGAAACGAATGTGATAGGTCTGCCGCCATCTGTTTCTAATCATGTCTGGGGTCCACGCTGCAGCTGAAATACTCTGTCGCCCACCATTTCCTAGGGTGTTACCATAGAGCTGTTACAATATATAACTAAAGCGCTCATTGCAATTATTTTCAAGTAGGCATGTGTGTGAATTGTTGCCTACAGATTGTTGGCTGTCTGCCTTTTTATTCTCAATTAATTAAACGGTGAGACACTGACAGGATCTTTGACAGACATGGTGTTGGTTTCATGCTGCTCGGTGGAATACACAAAGCACCGACTGAAACAAAGCTTTCTGATTGCTCTGACATCATATCTGTTAACTCCTCAGCACAGCTTTGAGAGGATGAGACCAGGAGGTGGAGGAGGAGGTGGGTGGGCGGCTGGGAGGAGTATCATTTCCCCCCTCCCTACCTCTTGGGACTGGTTACAGTTTCATTTGATAGGAACTGGAAAACCACCATCAGTAATTAGATTACAAATAGATAGATGGAATGAGAAAAACTTCTTGGGTAATTAACTAAAACCATATTCTAATCAGGTTTCATAACTCCCCCTTCTCCTCTTAGCAACCTCCGATCTGAATCTTCTCACAAATCCCCAGGGACTCTCCATTGCACAAGCCAAGAAGAGACGGGCACTCAAACAAGATCATTTGACGCTAATTTCCCGAACGGGAAAGCACTTAAAGACGCTCTCTGATTGAGACAACTGAGCATGTGCATCAATAGCTGCTCAAAAACGGAAGTAACAGAGTGTGCACGGAATAAAAAGTAGAGAAACATCTTTCTGTCTCCTGTTGTTTTGTGTACGTCTCCCGTGACGAGTAGTTCTCATGCGAGGGCAGCAAGTGGCTGTGATAACAGTCAAAGAGGTGTCTCAGGAGGAGTGTTGCCCTCCACAATCACATCTACATTATCTGTCAACCTGCCAGTCCATCTGTCGGTTTACCAAATAGCACTCAGAAGACTGACAAACTCTTCAATTACAAAGGAAACACGCATCGCGTGCACTGTGCAATGAGAGAATAGTGGCATACTGATCAGCAATGTTGCCATTGTTTTTTCATCAGTTTCTAATTATTACTCCTCTCGTAGAAATAAAGAATTACAAAGTATTTTATCAACGCTGTCTCTGCAACAGTCATCAGACTGACAGCTCAATGACGAAGCCATTACATTCGTCGCTCACTTTGATTGCAAATCCATTTCAAATGTCAAGTCAAGTTTTGTTTTCCAGAACAAAACACAGACTCAGCTGAAACAAGAAGAGCAAGAAACAACTATCCATATGTATAACGAGGCCTCTTCTGTTTTTGACAACATGATTTCTTGACAGAAAAAGTTTTTGTGTTCTAACAAGGCTGGCTGATGAAACAATCTTGAACATTTTCACATAAAATCTTACACAATAACACTGATGAAGTCATGAGATTCTTTTTTGGCATTATATATATATATTTTTTTTTAAGGTTTCCGTCTCAACTGGGCCGTGCAAGCAGGTCTCCAGCCGACGAACGTAATGATGAGGTGTTTGGTTCCCAACTCAGCCTGGTCCACTCATTTGAAAAGAGGTATTTAATGTAATGGTAGTCACTGCATTGAACATATTCATTATTTAATCAAATTTACTCAGTGTTCAGTGTATCTTATAAACCATAATCAGCCTTATTCTTTAGGGTTCTGTCCAATGGAGCATACGCTAAAAACTGGAAATTGAGAATGTATTATCATTATTGTTATACATCCCGATAATTATTGACATGGTTATTAGTATAAAAAAAACTTATCACCATAACATTTTAGGCACATATTGTTCAGCCCTATATCGCTGAGATCTCTGTTGATTAAAGGTGATGTATACCAGATTAGGAGCATTTATATTGCCTCTCAACATGTCAACGACTGAGCCGGCGGCTCGCAGCCATCAGTACAAACTACCAAAAACGTATTGACAGAGCCAACAGTGTTCACCTGAGGAGGAGTCACTGGAGTCAGAGATGACAGAGAAACAACCTAACTTGAAAGTTCTCCCGCTTCCTTGATGTCATCAGTGTGATGAAAAATGAGAAATGGCAACATTTCATCTTTCCTGTGAGTTACGTCAAACACAAACGCCTCATTAGGAGAAAAACTACAGTTAGTAGGTTGTGGTAGATTTAGATACTGCAGCAACCAGGGATAGAATTTTACAATAAAGCATGTGGGCACCAACAGGGACTGCAGGGTGAATTCAGGTGTATGTCTCAGGTGTAACTCTGCTCAGGCAGACGTTACTCCACTATATCTTTACAGAAAAAATAGTTGTTTGCTGCATTATGAAGGCTCCGAATCCCATATATTGCACCTTTAAGTCCTTGATCCATGTTATTTCATCAATTGCTGAATCACAGCAGCAGGCACAAACAAACTTATTAAATTAGCTTTTTAACATAGTGCCAAAGAGACACACTTGAAAACCCCAGCTGGCCCCCAGCATTGTCAACAGATTTGCAGCGAACAAGATTTTACCAGATCAAAATTGTTCCTTCGGGACGAAGAGCACGTTGGCACATGGAGGACTGCTTTAATTTCTAAACACCTGCTCACTCTCTACTTAGACCACAGCATACAACCAGTAGAGAGCTTTTCCTACCCTCCAACAAACAGTCCTAGTCTGCCATTTCACTGAGAGCGGTACCACAGCCAACCCATCTCCCCTGGGTGTACCCATGCATGTGTGTGTGTGAGTCAGAAGAGCCACCATCGCAGCAGCCTGCACCTGCTCTGCCTGAGGCCCTCTGTTAGCTAGAAGCAGCAGCACAATACAGAGATGGGGGAGTGAGGGGATGGAGTGTTAGAAATCTTGGAGAAATAGATCTGCTGACATAAATACCAACAGCCTGTAGTGCATGTGAGGGCCTAATATGTGCTCATATGACTTTCAAGCTGATAGCTGTCGAGCTTGTGTGAAGGGCAACGCAATAAATAATACAACGTCCGAGTTGTCTGGACAAAAATAAAAGCTAAATGATTTCAGATAAGAAGTTTGTGTGCAGGTTCGGCAGTGCAGCCTGAAGCGGACCTGCTGAAGGCAGGCAGCTTAGCCTGTTTGAAGGCTTCTGCTGCTGGTCAGAGGCTGATGGACACATGCAGTCGTGTTCACTGACAGACTCAGGTATGGATAATTTCACATGTCCAAATGCCAGCCAGTGTGGCTGTGTTTCAACAATGTCCCCAGGGCACTGTTGTAAAACTGTGTACTACCCAGCAGCAACAAACAAGGCGCATTCAGTGTCTGTACAGTATAATATATCCATTCATTATACCACAAGGCTCAGCAGTTTGAGTCAGCACCTCAGCACCTGAGCTGTACTGTAGCTTTCTCCAGACCTAATGGGGCAGCTGACCTATACTATTCCGACAAACATACTACTGCAGCATTATGCCCGGAAAATACTACTACATCAGTCGCAGCCTTCTCTGCAACTGAAGAACAACATTGTTCAGGAAGACGCAGAGGAGGGGACTAACACATACTCCTACATATAAATTTGGAGGGTAATTTCACACCTGAGGCGTTACACCAACTGTTGTGTGCCAAGTTATGGTCTTTTGTTCCAATGAGCGATTATGTATCTTTCTTTACAGCTCTCATTCAAGCAGCTGGACCGATGCATATACCAGTTTTTATAGCAGAAGACAGAGTAGCATTCACAGCACTATACATGTTCTGTTCAGCATGATTTCATCATGCAGAACACCCAGACAGGTGGCAAAGGCAGCAAACACATTTAACATGGCTATAAAGGCAGGCATTACTTAAAATAATGTAATATCACACCGTAGACATTGTGTAGCGTCTGGCCGGCCCCTGAAGGAGCATTCAGCCCCGTACAGTATATTTAAACAGTTAAGAAGCCGCTGATGCTTGAGATTTCACAGTGGTAACTGGAGCACTCTCTAGACTGCTGAACAATACATGCTCTAATGTGGCCTTTGACCCTAGTCAAAGGAATATAGATCAGGAGCTGGGGCTGGAGGCTGCGAGAAAGAACTAAAGGGGCCAGTATTTTAGTAGCCTATCTCTGATGGATGAATATATTGTGCAGTTGTCATAAATCATGTTCTATCCGACACAAGGATATCGCTCATTTGTCGAGAGAATTTTTCCGCAAGATTTCAAGACAAACACAAATAACAGGCACAAACACACAGCACAGGAGAGAAACAAGTTGACACATGTATTCACGGTCACACAAAGAAATCTTTCACATCTTTTTTTTTTCTCTACACAGCTCATTTAAAGGAAGGTGGCAATGCAATTTGCTAGAGCCAGAGGGGCGCGGTACACATTAAGGTTCAAGTCACATCCACAAATCTAGGCTGCAGAGAGTGGCAGAAACAAACAACCCAAACACTTTCAGGCCTAAGACGCAGACAACTGCCAGAACACGCACAACAGGAGGTAACATTGTTGGGATGAACACAGAAGGGGCAGAGAGCAGCCACAGTGAGGGGGAGGGGGCAACGACAGCATTATAACGTACGTAGCAATGGCTCTATTAGACCGTAACAGAACCCCTAGTTAAATATATAAAATATATGAGGCATGAGATCATTTGCAATAGGGAAGCACGGGGGGGTGGACCATGGAGGCTTGTTCTATATCCTCATTACTGAATTTATCCCAGTGTGCCTGTCAGTCACCACCTGTCTGTCTGCCTTGTTAAGGGTGCTGGAATCATGATTCTCCCATAGGAGACAATCCCACGGAGTATAAGGAAGAGCTCCTGGCCCACATATCTTAGTGACTATAAACATATGCCTGACATAAGTATCCCAATATAAGCCTCGTATAAATAAATCCAAACTTACGAGAGGGAACAGCAGCTAAACCCAGTCCTGAGAGACGGATAGTGAAAGGGCTCAGTGGGTCGTGCTCGGCACCATTTCTCCTTCCTTCCTGCAGGATTTTACAGCCGGTAGTAAAAAACCTCTCAAAGCTACCCTCACCATATTCAGCATGGCAGGAAAAGTAAGGAGAGGCAGGGCCAGATAGACCAGAGTGACGGTGAAACGAACTAAAACAATCTGCTTTGGGCATGGTTGTTTCTGTGACCCCTGGAGAAGCACTCTGCTGAGGCCGTTTGTGTGTGTTTGTCTGATACACCGTTTGACTGCAAAAACATTGCACAGCACCTACTCCTTTTCTGAAGGGGACAGAGAGGCTCGACTAATCTTGTTTGATTCTCTCTTGCACCATGCCATTTATACGAGTGGGCAGTGGTCATGAAGATTCACAGGGTTAATTGACTCTGTTTTTTTTCATGGTCAATAATCATCAATAATCTACTCAAGAACTAGATACTGACCACTCAGGTGTCAGACCAGGCTGTCAATCCAAGGAATGGAATGTCCAGTCCTGGCTACATGAAGCCTACAGCTAAGCCATGGACACACTCCTGGAAAATTGAACCTTCAAAGAAGGGCTTATGAATCCAATCTCTGACAAAAGAAAAGATGGAATTAGTGGGATTTAAGGGCGTCAGCATGAGGCAGGGTGGTATTAGTGGTGTTCTTCACACGTTTCTATCCAGGCTGGATCACAGGCCCTCTTTAGAATACACTAGCAGCAAATGTCTGTCACAACATACAGCACTACGTTGGATGGAGACAGCTGCAGGGCCTGAAGACTAAGCTGATACTATGCACAGGGCACTGGAACCGGTCCAGTGTAGAGTTATAAAGGAATGTAGAAACTGCGGTTTTGGCAGCTGTACTCTGATAAATGTTGTGAAACAGAGAAAAGTATGCATTTGTTCTGGCCACATACTGAAGGGATGTGTCTTGAGTGCCATTGACAGCCCTTATTCAAAACATGTTTTAGCCAGCTTATGTGTGAAACACTGGCTTTCAGTATTTGCAAGACTGAGTACATAATACGGAAGCTTAACCAATGAAAAGAATGAACAGAATAGAGCTTAAGTCCTGCAGAGGACTGTTCCACCTCATAGAACAAGGAAATGTGTTCCTATTGATGTGGTCCATCAAGTCAGGTTCCCTTTATTCCCGGTGGAGGCACCCAGAGGCAGGCACGTCCTGAGCCCTGAGAGCAGCTGACCACACCCCTGGAACAATGACCTCCATGAACTCCAACATAGCTCTATTTGCTCGAACAGAAGCACTGGGGAGTAAAGGAAAGCTGTAACAAATCAGAAATGGGTGCTCTGAGGCTTGGAGGAAAACATTACAAATGGATCGTTCGACACATAAATCAATCTTTGCATTTACCACTTGCTATCCAAAAATCCATCTCCAAGAATGAGGATTAATGAGAGCAGGATGGCCCAGTCACCATTGTCTCTATTGTTTCTCCTGTATTTTGACAGTGGAAGCATGCCTTATGGGGCATATACCTGCAGCTTGCGCGTACTGCAGACCACTGCGTCACATTAACACTAAGAAAGGCCTTGCATTCCAGGAAGCTCTTTCTTCTGTCCTCCATCTCTGTCCAGTTCTCCCAATGGGAGGGGGTGGACTGACATTAACAGAGCGAGTACACCACATAAATTTCAGCTGTATTGCTGAGTCGCTGTTCCCCACGCAACCCCCTCCTTACCTGAACCAATCCCCCGCCCCCACTGCTATCGTTTCACACCCCAGGAGGATAGGCCAGGGGGCTGGCCACGCAGCCGCATCCCGTTCCATTTAGCATGCTGGGACATAAATACTGCGCAGCATCAGGAACAGCAGGTGCTATCACTCTCTATCATTAATTATCCCTGCTGCATCACTCTTGGGCCTCTCACTCCTAAACTCCAAATCTCCAGCACCATCTTATTGTCTAGCCTCCAACCTTTTCCCATTTTCTGTCTCTTTCTCTAATTTCAACCATCTCAAATTCCATCAATGTCTACAGCTCTACAGCAAATCTTCTCCTTAATATCCACCAATGTATCTCCTCATTTCCTACAATTCTACAATCTAGTCATCATTCATTTGTTTCGTGATGTATCTCAATCTATGTCCAGCACTCAGCTCCTCCCAAGTGATTCCTTCCCCCCACTGACAGCCTCACCTCTGGTTTCTTCTCTACTCAGATGTGTCTTCTAGCGCTTCTCTGCACAATTTGATGGGTTTTCCCCTGCTGTAAATGTATTCCAAAACTGCCACGCTACTGCCAGCCAGGAAACGTCACAGGGACTGATGGAGCGCTGGAGGGAGAGATAGCCCTTTCCCCCCACCGGAGAGCTCATAAATAATACAGAATCAAAGAGGAAAAGCAGCATGAGAAACTCCCCAAAGTGAAAAGCCAATGAACATGGACAGGGATGTAAGAGTGCGCCTGCTGATGGTAAAAGTCCAAGTTTCCCATGAGCTTAGCCATAGAAACATGAGCAGGGCATCCTGTCGCTCTCAGGTGAGAAGACCTCATGTCAACTGTGTGGAACCCACAGAAACATCTGGCACAACCACAAAAACAAACAGTCGCTTCCTTCTGACTTGGTCAGCCTGCCACAGGGCATGAAGTGAACTGTAAACGCACGGCCTGGCTTTGTAATACGAGACCACTCAAACAAATTAACAAGTTTTGAGCAATTCTGCTCAAGAAAACATTGGCTGATGATGACTTAAAAACACATCTGGCAGCACAAAAAAAGGAATGTTTTTTAGCTGTTCCAAAATAAATTCATGGACAAGGAAAAAACAGGCAAACTCAATGTCTGATACAGACAGGTTTAAGTCAAACAAAAACTTTCCAAGCAGATGGAGTCCATAATTAATGTTCAAACCACTTTTGATTTGTGTGAACACACATACACAAACACTTGAAAGCACCCAGTGTCTGAAAAACCAATCCCAAAAGTCCTTTATTCTCTCAATGCTAACTTGTGGCGTTCATTCCTTTTAGTGCACTTTAAGCATTGGTTGCCATCTCTTACCTGACTCAATGAGTTAGCTTTCCCTCAGAATAAGTGCTAGCCACATTATCCTCCCCTAATACAACCTAACCACAGACAACTGCTGTGGCAGCTGCTGTACATCCCCCCCTAACCCACTCATGCTATCAGCCATGTTAGCATTCCTGAGGCTCACAAACAGAAAACATCAGTGTCTCTTTACTTTAAAAGGAAAAGTGCTATGCACATGTGCATTGTTGCACTTGGCTTTCAAAAAAGCTCACTCTTTAGAAAATATTGATTATTGCAGGCCAAGGAGACAGCGTTATCTAACCTATTTCAGAAAGCTATGGCAGCCTTTAGTTATATGTCCCACCTATTCACATTTAAACACTGTAATAGACAGACTCAATTGGCCCGGGTGGTCAAAGCAACTTCAGTATAAAAAAGCCAATCACACAAATCCCCTGATAAAAATAAGACGTGACTCTTTCTCTCTCCAGAACAGATAAGCAATCTCGCAGCAACATTAAGGGAATGGCTGTACTCTCTTCTCTTCAACATCACAGATTTGGAATTTTTACTCATTAATGTGATCCATTATGACAATGCGGACAGGACACTCGGCCTGAATCAATTTGATGCTCCTACACTTTCTATTGATTCCCATCAAACAAGTGGAGTGAAGTGACAGATTGAAAAGCAGATAAACAAGAAGCCAGCACTTTTAAAAGCGAGCGTTGCATTCTACAGAAATCCCTTTCTTTACCATGTGGAGCACAATAGCTGTTTTTATTCCAGTATTCTGGCTACTAGGTTCAATATCCATACAGAGGACAATAAAGCAGAGGCCAGGGTGAAGGGATGATGCCACACACAAACTCACATTAAAAAAAAACACACAATGTGGATGGCAAGTAATTTAAAATAGTATGCACTGCTTTCTAAACTCTTGTGTTTATATGTATGCACCGAGCATCCAACATGACCAACAGGTTAATTAATCAGCATCACACAAATCTTAATTTACCATTTCCCTCCTTGATGTGCATGCATTAGTGTACCTTTGGAAAATCTTTGATAAAAAGAGAATCTACACATAAAGGACAGTGTTGCTTTTAGGATTTTTAAAGCTTGAGCACATGTGACTGCAGTGTGGCAGGAATAAATTCCCGCAGTGAGGAGAGGCTTTTAGTCCTAGCAAGGGGGTCTTGTAG
The DNA here is from genome assembly GCF_023055335.1 of Clinocottus analis. Classification (NCBI taxonomy): domain Eukaryota; kingdom Metazoa; phylum Chordata; class Actinopteri; order Perciformes; family Cottidae; genus Clinocottus; species Clinocottus analis. The sequence continues at coordinate 11,946,712 of NW_027176229.1, read as the reverse complement.
ATGATTCTGCCAGATACACTGCACAGCTGGAGAAAGCATTAGGGCATGCTCACGGCTTCTATTTTCTCTGTTGATAATTCAACATTAAGAAGCTTGGTTTTGGATTACTCACTTTCATCTCATATTTCAGGATGAGATCATTCACATCAATGATACAAAAATGTATTTAGACAAAGCTACGGCAAGTTACTTAGATCATACCCACTGAAGTAGGTTTCTGCTGCTACCAGTGACAGTAGTAGTGGTAGTACTACTTCTGGTACTGGTAACCACTCAGCTGTATAATGGGAGGTTATAAAGACACATCATCGTCATCATGTCTCAGCTGAGAAGGCAGAAATATCTGGGTCAGAAGGAAAAAAATCCTGTATGTTTTTATGCTGCTATATAAAAAAGTCTTTGGGGAGAAGTTTGGAATGATGCAAAACAGTTGATGGAGGAAAGATTTTTTCTCTTTTTTTCCTTCACTCTCGACCAGTGTAAAGCCCACTTTTGAGAAAAGAAAGGCTGCTTCTTGTAAGACAAGTGCCCCCTGCTGGTAAACATCTGAACCATAGGCATTTTAGTGTAACCATTTTTTATAGACCCCAGATGATTTTCAGATATTTTCCATGTTGTAATACTCCAAGGCTACCAAAAATAGGGCACTAAGAGAATGCAATATACATTTGTCGAACAAAGTGTGTGTCTACTCTCGGAAACAAGAAACCAGACAGATGTTTTATTTCTCTGCCAGAATTCTTTAAATGATGTAGAGAGGTGTCAGTTAATACGAAAACTTTTGAGTGCAAATCTTGCTGAAGTGTAATTTTCCACTGTATATGTTCAATTGTCAAAATATTTCTATTGTTTACTATTCCAAGCCACAACTCCAGATAATCACGCCAGGATAAGAGGTGCAGAACAGACGAAACACAGATCAGAGTATACAGAATCAACAAAGCAACACATGGTATTCCCCTGGATGAGCACTATTAATATGCTGGTTTATTACAGGTCTATACAGTGCAGTGCACAACAGCTGATTACTGTCTCTCTCACAATCAGCTGATCTGGTTATTAACATCTACAGGTCATTTCATGTATAGTAAAGGAATAGAAAGAGTAGCAGTCTGTGACCAAACCCAATATTTCCAACTTGTGCTCCAGAGAAACGTTATTTATCGCCATAATTGGAAGAAAATTTCAGCCCGACTCACCTTCTTCCGGGGCTGCCATTTCATCATATTTGTAAACCAAAATTGAACAGCATTAAGATATTATATGAGGATGGAATGTAGAGTCAAAGAAATCCAGAGCCCAAGTCATGCTGCCTCCCGACTTCCCTCAATTTTGCAGCAGATTTTCTCCAAGAAGCGATGCATGGTGTTGCGCGAGTCTCAGCTTTGCGGCAATTTTAAAGGGGAGACAGCACAGTCAACACAAATCATACACCGGTTAAATCCATAGTGGAGCTTGTAGAATAAATCAGAGACATATGGTGTCGACTGACAATGTTTTTCGGGGGAAAGGTTCTTGTGCGTAAATCCAAAGTATGAGTCCGTTACGAACCCACTCCCTCGCCACGCAGGATCGGTGCCTCCAAAACCAATCCGGGCTGTTTGTTAGGAGAAAAAAATGATCTTCAACTTTTTTCGAAACGAAGTCGTCCTCGTAGGTAGTCTACACCATTAGTCCAGCGTGCTACGTGTAGACTAGGTCTAATCTGATCTCTTCGATCCAGAGGCAACGACAGGAAGACGGAATGTGTGCCGAAATGCCGAAATATTCATCACAGTGGTTGAATCCCGTTTTCCGGCGGTCGATGCGCACTTTTTTAAAGTATTTGTTGAGAAACAGTCCAGCAGAGTCCGGCGGAGACCGCGCGACAAGCAGGGAGCTTACTTTCAGAGGGAGGAGGGGGGTATAACCACCAAAAAAAAATCCCTGGAATTTCAGCGAGGACCTAGAAGGATATCCTGATTCCAGCAACAAACTGGACTACAGCTATCAGATGACTTCCTTCCCTGCGCTCCTCCGGCTTTGCAGCTTTGCAGCGCTGGAGCTGAGCATGCAGAAGGCAGCTGGGTCATAGTGCCGCCGGTCACACATTCGCCGAATAGTGTGTTTCACATTTACGCACTGAGCTGACGCTGCCGTCCAGACAGGAGGCAGGCTGTGGCTTTGGTGTTGCTCAAGGACACATTTCCTGGAACTAAACCTCTGACAGTCCCTCCAGCACATGCTACCCCGCTGTGCCAGTCCAACACGCCGTGTGTACACACCACTGACCTATGGTTTGGTGGTTTGCGGATGGAACGTCCTGGCATGTGGGTCGAAACTAAATTTGGTGACAAAGAAAAACTTGTCAGTGTACTTTACACATAACTGTATATTTTAACTGAAGTTCAATTACCACAGCGCATCTTGTAGCAAGACCTATAATACACAGGCTACCCAAAGGCTGTGGAAACATCATGAAACCTTTAACAAAAGCCCACATTTGCATTCATTACTTTGCAAACTTGTCCGACACAAAACAAAAGGGGGTGATTTGCATCTGTTCAGCAGGTTTAACCCTGCAATGCTACACAATTTAAAGTTGTGTTTATGAGCTAATGCCATTCAAATAACATCACACTCCACTAACACACTGTCTTCATCGAGGCTGCTGCCCTCCTTGATTATTTCATTGGGAATTGTACATTTTTGAAAGGAAAAAAAGGCACAATTCAAAGGACTGAGTGCCCTGGAGAAAACTAAAGCCCTGTTTGTGTACACTTTCACAGATTTTTCTCTCAGAGAGCAGCTGTCACATATCATATACTGTGCAATAGTTTACCCCACACAACCATCAGATGCATAACATTGACAAATATTTGTTTGGCATTAATTGGCTGGAGCCTTTCCAGGCTTAAAAGGTGACTTTTTTATCATTGAATGTAGAAGTGGGCTGAATAACATTAGGACCGAGGAAAACAGAGGACATTGATTATTCTTGTCAGAAATCACTGTCAGTAAAAGAATGAAAACAGCTATCGACATTTACAACATAGTGCAAAAGAACAAAATATCCATCACTGAATATGTGACAGCCTTGATGCAGTAACTACATTATTGTCTATTGAAGAGGAATTATTTCAAACTAAGAAAGGTGATTCAAAGAAATGGTCAATATCGAAACAAGAGGGAATCAGTTTTACCCACGATCGTGTGATTTAAATTGGTTTAGGTAATGGACTCTATGGAGCTGTGACTTGGTCAATAAGCTGGTGTCTCTTTAGGGTCAGCTGGGTTGTGCTGCACCTATAGGTCACTCGGATAACAAAAGACAAGTAGGAGGAGGGGGACAATCTGGCATATGGCCTTATGGACAAACTCCTGCTGTGCACAGTGAGTCTATGAGACACTGCGTATCCACATGGGTGAACATGAACAAAATGTTTGACACTACCTCCACACAACCACAGCTGGCACCAAAGCAGAATAGCACTCTGATCGAGCGCTGTGATCAAAGCACACATTTAGAGTCAAAGGGGAGTTCTTTGTGTGCTTATGTGTAACCGTATCTATATGCTTTTTTGTTTTTTTTCTGTATCCTAAGATACTTATATGTATGTTCTCCTTTCACCACACGCTCAGACATTGAAGCAAACCATCTAAAACAGGTTTACAAAAAAAGTCTGTTTGATGATCAATCGAAGGCCACTTCAGCGTGCTGTTCAGTAACAGTCTGTTCGTAGTGAGGCCTGTCATCTGGCATCTCCATACAGAAGCAGGCTCCCTGTGCGTGCCTCTGCTTTCCCAATCAGAGACTCACAGGAAATCAGACTCCAGCCTTCAGAAGGAAACAAAAAACCCCTCTTTCATTTTCCACCACTTGGAGCCGTTTAAAAGTTTGCACTTCCTTTTCTTGTTCTTGCCAATCATGCCCTCAAAAATGTCTCCGCTGCATGTTATGATCAGGGGTTGGTTTCATAAAGATGGGTTAGAGCAGTTTAAAGAGTTAAGTTTTGCTCTGAATCAGAAAGCTCAACAAAAATAAAGAGTGACTCATGTATAACAGCTGTAAAAAGCTCATCAACGAAGAGCTGTGTTTCCAATGTCAGACTCATGTGTCTTACAACTGACAAAAAGAGGAAAACATGACATATTTTGTGGTTTGCTAACAATACTCTAGACTGAGCAATGTGAAGGGAAACCAGCGACCAGCAACCCTTTAGGAATTGTTTTTAGTTTTTTTTTACTGGATCTCCATTAGCTGACGCCTTAGCGGCTACTAATCTCTCAGGGGTCCACAGAGAGGACAAAACATAAAACACATGACGAAAAGCCAAGAGTGAAGTCTGAATAGTTCAATTAGTACAGTCAGATATAAAGTACATTCAGAGACAAGGATGTTTATTATCAGAACCGATCATTTTACATCATGCATCCCTAACTTCTTCAAAGGCTCAGGAGGCAAGACAGTCAACATAGTTCTAGTCTTAGGTCAGCCTCTACGTGTTTTTTAAATGACAGTGTGTTCCCTGTATAAGTTATATGGGGAGGTAATGAGTTCCAAACTATTATTGAACGCTAAATAACTGTGCATACGAGTAGGTTTGTTCTTGGTGATGAAGGTATCAAGTGACCTGAGCTAGCATTCCTTGTGTGAGGCTTATGGCTGTTGCATGTATGTTAAAATTGGTTGAAGAAATATTCAGTCGTCTGATTAAAAAAACATGAGACGGCTATAGTGGAGTTTAATTTCCACTGAGAACCATGAGAGTCAAGAGTGCATATACGTATGCTATATTTGTCTTGGAGTGGAGCGACTGCCAGAGCCTGGACTATTGGGGGCCCTCAGCAGGGTTTGGGTTGCCCCCTTCATTGCAACATGGCGCCACTTCACATGGCACTTAACCAACTTGTGTATTGTAAAATTGTTAAGCAAACATAATATTGTACAAATAAGTTTGAAGCATATTTGAGGGTGTTGTTGTCATTGAAAAGGGCTGAATATCTCTTGTCTTCATGTGCAAGATGTCCAAATGTAGAAAGGATATGAAAAGATGTGATGCATACAGCAACCATGTTGTGCAACGTCTGGTACAGTGATCAAATTATAGCAAGATAAAGGAGCATGGTTTCAATAAATAGATGGGCTAATGTTGGTAAAATGTTCAGCCTCTTTTGTTTTTCATACAAACTGTTAACCTGCATTCAACCAAAGCCTACTCAAATGTGATTGGTCAATACTACTCTGACTACAAACGGAAAACAGAATGGGACTCTTGTCCCGTTGCCTCCAGACACTTATGAACGCAGAGGCTGTTTATAGATATTACTTCCAAACTGGTTGAAATCTTTAAGGCTGCATATCCCACATTGTTCTTGTCCTGTTTATTAATTATGTTTAACTAATATCTAATAATACATCAATGTGTTTTTCTTTTTTGGGGGAGGGGTAGCCACAAAATCCTGGGGGGTGGCTGTTTTGTAGTAACAATATATAACTTAGCCAACCCAAACTGTCTGTTTGACTCTTGTCATTTATACATTCCATCACTAAATGTTGCAAGTAAAAAAGCTTAGTAGTTACAGCTCAGTGAGCCAGTTACATTGAAGATGATCTGTGGAACCAGTGAAGTTTTATGTCGAACTGAAATCTATCTTCCTGAAACCATCATCTGGTGTGAGTAATACAGTTGTGTACACCGCTGAACATTTGCCAGCATGACCTTTTTGTATTCACTGGACCTTACACTGTAAAAAGCGAATCAACCAGGTTGAAAGTCAGAAGCTGTTTTGGAAAAAAAATAACGACTACTTGTCGTAATAGTACTTCAGAAGCATAGTAAGTAGGATTTGTCTGTTGTAGTGCGTAAACACAACATTCAAAGTTATTTCCTTCTCCTCGGCTCAACAAGGGTTACAAAGCTCGCCAGTGAGTGAAAGCCAACACCAGCTTCTCTCGCTCTTTTTTTTGCCATTGTGGCCGCCATTTCCACAGCTTCCTAAGGAGGGGTGCTAAATATCTAGCCCCCAGTTCCTATGTACTTTATAAAGGTCGAGATCCAGAAATATCCCAAACACAGAAAAATAAAGGCATTAAAACCTTTTTGCACACACATTTTGCACTATCTGCCCCCTGTTTGAATAAACAACAATCTTTTTAATACAAGGGCTGGAATTTTAGGGCAATAAATTCTGAACAATAAGAGCACAAAGACATGCCCCCTGATGTCACATGCACAGACATGCATACATAGCGATATGCAATCAACTGTAATAATACAAACACATACAATACCGTCCAAGGGCTCCGTTATCCCTGCTTGTATGGAAAGTAGCAGACATAAAAAGACTAATTAAGAATGAATAAAGAAAGGAAACTACAAATACCATCAATGAAATGCACAATTGATAGAGGCAAGGTCCTTGAAAAACCTATCTCTTATATTTTCAGCATGGAAATTTATAACAGGAGAACATGTTTACAGTGTTTGACAGATTGCTTCCACTGTCAGACATGGCAGATGGATGAATCGGTTTTGAAATGCTTAACAACAATATAATAATAAAAGTGTTAAACAGCAATGACACCCACCCACTCTGTTGTGCCGTATATCACCTAAAACAAATAACCCTCATCAGCATTCATTCATTCAGCTCTTTTACAGTGCTCTATTCTTGGATGATATGTCAGAAATTAGCCTGCTATGGATCATGTGAGATGGGTGTGCACGAGGGTGAGTGTGTGTGTGTGTGTGTGTGTGTGTGTGTGTGTCTGTGTGTGTGTGTGTGTGTGTGTGTGTGTGTGTGTGTGTGTGTGTATGTGTGTATGTACATGCCTGCGTGTGTCTTAGTTGGAGCTTGGTGTTGATTAAGTGTCTGGAGCCTGGGGGGGGGATAATGAGAGCCTCTAATTAATGAGCCTGTGCATATCTCAGAGTCACAGGGTCCTATCTGCAGAGAACAACTCCACACACACCCATACCCACACCACACACACCTCCGTGCACCGTAGGGATCTTTCCCTGCACTGCACAGCTTTTTCTCCAGGGAAGCCCAGCTGGGAGTGTGTCACTCTGGCTGCTGTCCCTGATAAGTGTCCTCTAATAGGGATGGATGGGGGTTAGAGAGGCCTGCTGTGAGAAGGTCACACACACTGACCACCTAACATGCCCCGAGCAAAGGCTGCCATTACGGGCCCTAAAAAGCATTCCAAATCCAATCTTATTTGTTTGCTGGGTCTTGTCCACGGGGAGCAGAGTGCTTCATCTCAAGAGAAGACTCACGACAGAGCAGAGTAAAGGAAAAACCCTCACTCACACCAGGTTGAATTAGTCAGGTCAGTGGTCAGCTGGCAGCATCACTACTCACTATGCAGTTAAATAAACAGTTCCAATTGTGTGATATTTTGTTCTTGAATGATAAAAGATGTTTTGTAGAGTGTAAAAAATACATATTTTTAGAATTTCTTTCTTCAATGCCCCTAATTCAACATGTGCTGGTCAGGGCACACTTAAAGATGTGCAATGCAGGTAGATCACATCGCACTCAACATTGAGACCATCTGAAGCACCAATTCACATGCAGTCAGGGGAAAAACATTCACTCAGCAACATAGGGTGGATAGCAAATACAATTGCCATTTCTAATCGTTGAAAAAAGAGATGACCAACAAAATACTGATCTGGATGTGTATAAAAAGAGGCACATAGCTGTCAACAACCCCTCTAATCCAAACAGGTAGGTAGCAGTGACAAGGACTGCAGTACAGGCGAATTTACCACATCACATTGAGAGAAAAAAGGGAGGAGAAACCCATGTTAAAAAAAATGTAGTAGCATAGACTTAAACTAAAAGAAATCGCATGCATAGTTGAAGAAGTACAAAGCATCTCTTAATGTTAAAAGCTAAATGCATCACTTTAACACAAAACATCACCTCTTTACACTACTGCAGGAGCACTGCCTATTGTACAGGAGCACTTTCAATTACCCATATCATCTGTGCTCTATTCTACATTTTGCTGACAGAAAAATGACTGCCTGTTTAATAGTAAGCTATAAAAAACAACAACTTAAAAGATGTTAGTCACATTGGTGTAAAGTTAGACCACAAGCCAAGGAAATTGCCATCATTTATTTATGGTGTGTGTGTGTCTGTGCGTGCGTGCGTGCATGTGTGTGTGGATTCAATACGCCAATGTCCACCAACACTTGTGGAACATTTTTTTCACCATGCCCCCAAATGTCATACCGTTTTCACCAGATTTGAGTGAGCCTGGCAATAGAACTGAGAATGAAACAATGATATTAACGGTATGAAAATGCAAACAAAGAAATCTGTAGATTTTGGCTCCCTGATCGATAATCGAAAGACAAACCTGCCAGATCTCGTGTGGATTGGAGTTAATTCCTGGTTTGTGGGTTGAAGGTATAAACATTGCTTACATCTACATACAACAACATCTATGCATACACCCAAATGTTCAAACATTTATACTGAGGCCCCTGGAGTGGAAATGTTTTTCCTAATGCAACCAAAAGCTCATCAGAGCAAACAAACACCCTTATCTGTATTATTTAAAGTGTGATAATGAAAATGTATATTGAAAGCTCTTTCTTTTGAGACATTAAAGTGTTTAATCAAGCATTCTTCACAGAGTGTGATGAAGGCATATGATTATGATCTTTTTATTCTCTTTAAGTCCCATCCCCTAATTTTCTCTTTATTTATTCTGCTCCCAATTACACTAATGAAGAAGGGCTTGTTTATTCCCAGGAGTTGCTCAGCAGTAGATTTGTGTGAAGACATTACGCAAAGAGAAGGACCTTTGCTTTAGAGATGTGTTTAATAATTCAGTGGTCTTGGACATGGATGAAACAGGCTCCAGCATATTGTTTAAATCAGACCGGCAGTAAAATAGGCGCTGGGGTTCGACGTCTGTGGCAAGATCAATAATAACAGTGCTGCCACATACTCCGACGCATGAGACAGAGATCCTGTGTGGTCCCACTCAGTCTCTGTACTAAACATAGAGACGGAGCAGGACATTGTATTCAAATGTGTTTGTGTCTATCTGCTTCCACAAAAACAAATACACAGGCACACAGACACATACATAAAAACATACACAACCATGCTGCGGTCAGACCCACCCATCTCTAGTCCCTCATTTAGAAAACCTCAAAACCAAACTCATACCTCTCTTTTTCAATTACCTTTCTTCCCGCTATCGCCACCATGCCAAATCTATCTAAATTCTCCCACAGTCTGTCTTTTTCCCTTTCTCTCCTATATCAAACGTATTCATGTGTTGCCGTCACCCACACACACCCACACACACCCACACACACACACACTTAGTCACAAACCACAATATGGTCATCATAATAAGCACATTAAAACATTAAAGCCACAATTTATGGCTGATGATCTCTTGAACAGACTACATTATTAATCGTGCCAAATGTAACTCCTTCTGAGATCTCCTCTGTAGCATTTCGCTTGGTTACTGTGGTTGTTTAAATGCAGATTTATAAAAACTAAGTAGAGCTGAGCTGAAGCCAAACCAGATACTGAGGCTTTTACTTCAACAAAACATTTTTTCCTTCAATGATCAAGCTATAATACCTTAATACTTAAGGCTTATTATGCCAATGACAGCTCTCCTGCCCTTACTAATCTAGCCCTGGCAGAGCGCATTAAATGTGAATTAACCCTTTTAAAGTGCAGAGGCAAGATTCAGTAATGACTCCATCCTTTGGCAAAGTAGGAAAGTGAAAAGTATGAACACAAAATTGTGGTATTGAGTACAGTAAATACATACATGCAGCATACATGCAGGGTACCTGTAGTTTCTGGTCACTCTTGTGAAGGGATTAGACCAGTCCACTCCTTAAATCACTCTGACTTCAGATCAAAGGGGTTAAAGCAGGATTAGGATTAACTGCCTTGGTAGAACAGGTGTTAATCCTCAAAATTAGCCATGTAGCACAGGCAGGCCTCTCTTTCATCTCACCATACCGGACTTATGGGTTAGAATACAGACAGCTTGGTTACAGCAAAGAAGCGCTGTTGTTATCGAACAAGAATTAGTTGTCCTACCTCACCCGGATTGCTCTAATAACAGATCAGGACGCTCTAATGTATCAACAAGAGGACTTCATTTGCATGCAGCCGGTGTTTTGAGAGGAGCTGAGTCAAACAGCTGTGCTCTCTGCTTCCTTTGAAACGAGGGTTACGTAAAGCATACTTTATGATTTGCGATATTAACGAGTACCTCACAGGACACCCTCGGGCAAGGTGCAACGAATACTTCACCAGAAATAAATCACGCCAGTGTTATTGATACACATCATGTAGAGGACCAGGAGGTGATGCAGCAGGAGAGGGAAGTCGGAGGGGGTTTAACTCCACTCCAAGGACAGAAACACTCCAGTCCTTTCCTATCAGACTCCTCAACACATGCTGCCTCTAACCCCCACCAGCTTCCTCCCCTGCTGTCAAACCTCCTTGTCATCGCTTTTCTACTCAAATCATCTTCACCCCACTCCAGCTCAGCTTCAGCTGTGACTCGTTCAAGCTATAGCACAAATCCAGGAGTGTCACTTCACCTGTCTGAACGATCAAGACAGCTAATTAGCATTTTTTGACCAAGGGGGAGGTTATAGTAGTGGTGCAGCCGCCTCCCACCGAGCTCCTGTCTGCTGCCACAGTCACCAGTTTGGCCAGTGGGTTTGTCCCAGTCCGAGTCTTCGGTCCGCGGCTAGACCCTGCCATCTGGCTGGCCTGGCAACAGCCGGCCCCTCTCCCTGGTTTGCCTGGTGCAGACAGGAAGACGACCCAAGGAAGGTCAGGCCACACTAGGATGGCCAGGGAGAAAGGGACACAGAGAGAGTGAAAAACAGAGAGTGAGGGGTGAGAGGAAACGAATGGATGAGGAAGAAAGTAAGCGAGGGACTGTAAGAGACAGAAAGGACACTGCTACTTAAAGCTGCCGCCCTCAGCGTGACTCAATGAGTGATAAATTTCCTGCCTTTGCATTCACCGTGTGTGTGTGTGTGTGTGTGTGTGTGTGTGTGTGTGTGTGTGCATGTAAATGTGTGTCGTATGTGAGCATGTGTTCACGCATGAATACAATCCCGCTTTTCTCAAACAGATCATGACAGCTCACAGCCAGAAGAAAAGCTTCATTTACCCACAATTCAGCAGTAATTCGCAGATCCACAGCAGGACTTCCAGTATGGATGACCATTTGGAAGGTCATTAGAAATGGGTAAAAAAAACAAAAAGGATACAGTGCTAACATATAATTACATCGACATTACTATGACACTGAAAAGAATATGAATGTGCTTAATCTTGGATCATCCTCGAAATAAGGTAGAGAAAAAAATGTGAATCACACCGCCCGCTGAGATTGTTCCATCCCAGCATGATATCGTTCTCTTCATCTTCAACCCCAGTTTATGTTGGAGAGCACGAAGCGCGCAGAAATAGCATAAATTGGTGCTGGTTAGGAAATTAAGACGTAATCTTGTGGTCTATTCATGTATTTTTAATGTGTGACACACTGCACCAAAAAAAGGCTTTTTGGCTTTTAAATTGCCATACATATTATTAATATACCGTATGTTGCCCTGCATTGTTTTGCTCTACAAATAAAATATATTATAATGAATGACAATGTTAAAGTTTATATTTTTTGTAGCCCAGTTTATTCACATAATTGCAAAAGCATGTTTAATTCTAATTTAGATTAGGGGTTAACATTTTCAACTCAAATGCTTAGCAGAAGTCTTTGACATAGAAAATCCAATGCAGCCTTGAACCAAGCTTTGAATATATATTTTAAACAGAATTCCAGACCTTTTGCTCCAAATAACTGAATCTAATATTTCTTTTCATTTAAGACACAACATGTCTACATTTACTTTTCCAAAGTGCATCTTAAAGACCTACTTTCCATAGTAATCTTACAAAGGAGGTTATGTTGACACTACTGATACTACTGAATCGGAAGTCAAAAAAATTGTGAATTTTTCACAAGATTTAGATTAATGCACTTTTGATGACCAGACCAGTTGCTTCATCACTGATGGGAATATGTTCAGAGTAAAAGAAATCCCAAAACTGAGAAGATATTAACAGTGTACGCAGAGGTTTCTCCCCTTCCAGTGTCTTGACATGTTGACCTTCACAGGTCTGACAGCTGAGGAAGAATACTTCCCTGATACACTTTGCCTGATATTGTCTGAGTAAATGCAAATGTAAGCGCAAAGCCATGGTGCAGCACAGAGAAGCAAACATCAGCAATTTTGAGAGTAGGTTAGTCTCTCTCTGACCCTCATTCTTTCTCTACTCTCAGTCTCTCCATCTCTGTCTCACAGCCTCCTTACACCTCCACAGTGCCGGCCAGGACTTCTCTGTCCTTCCTCCTCATTCTATTTCATGCCTCGTCCTTCTCTTGCTTTGTCCTCATCCATCACCACCCTCCGCACCCTGCGCTGCACACCCTCCTCCCTCCAGCCTGACCAGATACAGATAGAGCCTTCACTGGGCCTCAGTACTGACACAGTCCTCTGTGACTCATCACTTCATCGCACTCAATTTGGCAATTATCACATCACAACATCTCTATTGCCAGCCAAACAGTGACTTCAATCAACCATTTTATTTCATAACTATGACATGCCCTTTTGTCATGTCAGGACATTCAATACAAAATTGTGACGACTCGTAACTAAAGGCTAGGTGATATTAAGATGCATGCAGTGATGCTTAATGTTACAGTGGCTTATTTTCTGAATTTATTGCCAGCTGAATTGAATCATTTCATGGAGTTGGGAGTCATGGCCAGTTGCTAAACTTAAGTGACAGAGCTGAACAGAAACAAAGAACATTTAGCAGGGTGTTCAGGTGTTTAAAGAAAAACTGTATTCTGTGTGCTTGAAACAAAGTAGACCGTAAAACGTGTTGTCCACATCAGAGCTTTTTGTTAATATACATTGTTTTACTTTTGTGTCCTTGAAGCAATGAACCATACAAACAGCAATTACGGCTTGAGTCACTTCTCAAAAGACATTCATAACGTTGAAGCCCACACTAGGCCAGTTGCTTAAGGATCAGATCAAATATTAAAATACAATCTATGAGCTCCGGCTTACCTAATACATCATTGAGTTTTAAGGTGGCATGTCGCAACAGCAAAATTGGCACACACAACAACAAAAAAATTGCAGAAAAAGAGCAGTTACTTGATGGAACTTTAGTTCAATGAGTGTAACAACTGCAAAGACAGGAAAAAGTAGTGAGAGGGCACCTGGACACTGGCGAGAGATGTGTCTCATGACCAATGTGTCGTGAGGATACAGACGTTTCATACACCCGACTAATATGACACAGACTCTTTCACTGGTAGAGGATCCATTTCTCCAGTCGGGTCCTAGTAAAAATCCTGCAAATGTCCAAACATGTCAGCTTCAACTAAGAACGCTTTGTCTTTTGCCCTCCGTTTCAGGGCTCAGTGGCATCATTGGAACGAATAAAGATACAACGTTGTTCGAAACAGCCATTTTGTCAATTTAAACAGGTTTTTACTTGGCAAAATTTAATCATCACATTTAATCACGGACAGATTTTTTGTCCACAGGTGCCAGAAAACGGGAATACTAGAGGCAGAGAACCAACAGCCCAGTGGAGCCTATTTACTGCCCTTCCCTGTGATTGTAGATGATGTAATGCTGGTGAAAGCTCATGAGTTTGAGAGGTGCTGAGTTTCCACGTTGCGTCCAAAATGCAGCTTCCAACACCCCAGCACTTCTCAAAGGGGCTGGGCATCCCTCAAAACTCCCCCGGAGGAGCACAACAGATGTGTGAGGGCTCTGTGTGTATCAATCATCCATTGTCTTTCATCACACTCACTGCACACAGTGTGTGGTCCATGTGGAGATAAGCAAAATTGCCCAACACCAAACACCTACAATCTTATTGTTAACTACGTGGCTTCTTTACACAGTCACAGATATAAGTATGTTCTCAATACTTGCTGTGTGAATCCCTCTCTAAGGCTTCACAACCCACATCGGCAAAAAAAAAAAAAAGAACCGCACACAAGTGGACTGCATTAACAGTGGATTATGTGCTCATTAACATTTACACAAAATGTATCAACACTTAGGGATGAAACCAAAGGTGCGAACACTGGCATCAATTTCGAGGTGCGGCGTTCCTTTTCACCTTCCACTTAGGGAAGAGTGCTCTACAAAAGGCTGAGCAGAAGTGGTGCTCGAGGTGTGATTACTACAGTAAATGGCATCTCAACAAGAAGTGGGTTTAGGGATAAAAAAGTGGATTTTCCTATCAATTGTATTCACCATTGAGGCACTTCTGTTCAATTTGGTTTAACAGAAACCTTCTTAACTGGAAAGAAATGTGAGTAGCATCGAGGCAGAAGGGAGCAAGGGGGTGTTTTCACACCATCGCTCAAACTGGTGCACTGCGATATCTGAGAACGCAAACTTCTCAAATCTGACAAGTGAATCCTGGCTGTGAAAGCTTTCAGTGTTAAGTGTTCTCATCTTCATAAGTCTGTAGCAATTATTACTGAAGCATAAAGGGCTGCTACTGGGCATGTAAGTTATTACCGCTTGGATGACTCTTGAGGAACAGTCTGGACATCCTGGGCATGACTGTACTGACATAGATGGCGGAGGAAGAAATCTGTGATTGTTGTTAGCTGTTTGAAGGAGAAAAAAATCTTTATAGAGCTCAGCGGTAATTGTCAATTATTCCCAAAGTCCTGACTGATTAGGAAATGTTCTGCCAGGTTAGACGTGTGTCTGCGTCTTAGTGTGCATACAGGTGACAAGAAGAATAAAGGAAGAGAGTGGTAATGTGATAAGCATGCCATCATCACCTCAAGATGTGATGCACCAGAGGTGGAGTTGCATTTGAGGCTTTTTGCTATGCAGATCCACACAGTTCTCTAAAGAGGATAACTGGCTTTGCAGCACTATCAGCCCATCCAGATGGTATACAGGGCAGCTATGACAGTCCAGAACAAGCTCCCCAGCTGCTCTGCCACCCCCAAATCTCCCTGACCTAAATCTGCTCCTGCTTCTCCCAAGCAGAAAAAAGGAGCTGAAGAGTGGACACCTTCACATTTCACACAGTGTAATTAATTATCTTTCTGACATACCTTGAATCCAAACTCCATGAAACAAAAAGGGTCCTGATGCTGTCCTGTTGGGTTTACAAATTACAACGTGATAAACTGACTCATTTCCAATAAATTGTATTGCTAATACGCATGAAGCCTCTCCTGCCAGTAGCATTTCCTAGCAAACAGTTTATTTGTTGTTCTTTTCCAAATCAATTAAAAATCGTCCTAATTCAAATGGACATGGGGACCAATATCAACATCTTCCTCTTTCTATTTTGATAAATGTGCAGCTCCACTTCAGCAGTTTGAGGTTAGGTGCTTTACTAAAGGGCATCGCTGTGGCATGTGCTACTGTAAAAGCGACGGGAGAATTTGACTCATTCACTGGAAAAATGGTTAGAGTAAATACTCCTGCTTTACGATCAAAATTTGTATTGGCAAGATACTTTTCTCTTTCTTAATCTAAGCAACAATTACGCTAACATGAGGTGTCACAGAGAAAATAAAACAAATCTGTGCGAACAATTCAATAATTTGTGCTCTTATATTAGTAACGATTTAGTAATTTGTTCACTCAAGATTTAGCATATCTTATCTCCTTCATGCCATTAGTCTTTTACGTTACAGATTGCTTGGATTCTACACGGTTTCATTGGGATCTTTAATATCTGTGGGTATACTTCAGGTTTTGGTTGTTTGAGATCCTTCAACATAATTTACAGGACTGTTTCACCTTAAACCCTTTCCTTGTCTTCTTCAATGTCTTCTTCAAACATCTGGCTGACTGACTGACCAAAGGTGTTTTCTGCCCTCTAAAAGAGGGGAGGTAACAAAATATTTAAATGTTTGATAGTAGGATTTTGTTAAATTCTGGCGGCAATGTTTTTTTCCTAAGTCTAATCATAAAAAATAAAAAGAGTTTTTCAAAAAGGTAAATTAAATTGTTTACCTTAATTTTGCTCAGAAGAAAAGATTCAAAATATATTTGTATGGAAAGCATAAGTTAAAGCCATAAAGGGCAGGTTTATTATAGGCGAAATGCTAATTACATTCTTTTAACAGACCTGGCTCCTGGTGTATAACACCACTAAATGTGTACTCAGAGGGCAACATTTTAATTTGAGTTGTTGTGATTAATGTAGGTGCAAATTATAATGTGCCACTGTCTCAAAATACTACAAATGACCTAGTCAAGGAGAACGCAGAGTGAATGTGTCAAGATATATTAGAAACCTCCATCTTACCAGCACTGCCATCTGACAAACACATGCCTGGCATGGAGCCCAGAGGAGAAGGAAAGACAACAGATGCCTCCCAAAGCACACCAGCCCTCCTATATGAGCCGGCGAGGATACATAGAAAAAACAAGTGCACCACAAGAGGACAAACCCAAACCATGCTTCACCTAGTCAGTCATGGTATAAGCAAAGCTCTACATACACAGCCCATAATGCGACTGTACACAAAGCATGTCTGTGCTCAAGTCTCATCACAAACACACACAGAAGGATGGTATTTATGTCACCTGCCTCCTCGCCCACAGCGCCTAAAGGAGGTTTCTGAGAGCATTATTAAGAGGGACTACAAGAGGACTTCAAAGCTACATATCAGCACAGTTCGGTGGGTGGAGATTGTGTAAATTAAACCATGTGTCGTTATTGGGCCTCTACACAGAGTCCAAAATGTAAAACCATAGACATGCTTTTATTTTTCATAGCGTTATTCACAAGTTTATTCTAATATTTTACTAACTCAACAGGCCAATCAAACAGAGATGCATGAGATTGCATTCGATTCCGCTAAGAGAGATACGTTACACTGCCTTGATTGTTATTCTGCACACTTAAGAAAATGTCTCTTTATAGGTCAGATGTTTCCATTCAAAAGGTTCTGGTTTTGCAAGAAAAGCAGTAGAATGGGATGCCAGCTTCAGCTGCTCCACCAGAAGATAGACAGTTTTCAAGTACAAAACAAAAACTCATCTTGGCTGCTGAAAATCATTTTAAACACTCGACCCCCACTTAAATGTGGAATACTTTTAAATTGGAAATATTGAGAAACAGAACAGCTTCATTCAGCTGCCGCAGTCCTGTGCAAATTAAGTAGTGATGTGCAATTACCATCCCAATAGCCAGTTCAATAGCCACAGCCGCACAGTCCTTGCTGTCACGCCTATTGAAGTCCACCTCTGAAAAGACAAAACAGAAGAAGCTGGGAGGGTCATTTTTTAAAGCCCTGTGGGCATACATAAGGCAGTTAATACACGGTGGGGGATAAAAACCACCGTTGGAGAAACTATATTGATGTGTTTGACAGTCGCATCTGGGCTTATATTGATCAGCTATCGACTGCCGCCCCCTTCCCACCGTTCAATTCACAGCCGTTCAAAGCGGTGGTTATAATTGCACACACACACACGAGAACAATACGAGGCAAACTGTCGAATCAAAAGGACATGTTCAGAAACAAAACACACATGCCTGCATTGCAGGTGCAAACATATTTATCGAGCTATAGCCTAAATACTGTTCATAACTAAAGGAGTAAATTAACAGGAAAATAAAATGTGTTCACAGCAGCAGTGCCAGAAGTTCTCTCATCACTGGATCACCGCCATCAATGGTCTACTTCATGTAACCTTTTACAAAACCCCCTCAAAACAGATGGAGTGATACAGGCACACTGTATTGCAAATAAAGTACTTTCTCAGTTGGATGGTTGAAACGCACACAGTGCCTCCTGCTGGGTAGCAGCTGAAGCCCCTCCCTGGTGAGCCAGCCTCATTGAACACAGAGAACGACGGAGCTACCCAGGGAGAGCAAGCCTTTCACATAACGATTCATACAACTATTCTGCAAGTTAGTACTGTGAACCAAGAAGGGAATACATTGCAGCTACAGCAGGCACTGGCCCACATATCTTGGTCTGTCTCACTCAATCTTGTCCCCTTCCTCTCCATCAGGACCTTCACATGCGTACACGATGTAACACTTCGCTGTCAGTGCACTCACTGCTCACCTCTCAGGCATGAGGTTTTTCACACGGAGAGCGAAGCTTAGCAAATGGCGCGTGAAATAAAATAGTGACACACGCCCCAATGAAACCTAATAAGACATCACATTAAAGAGATGAGAAACTATATCATTACCATGGCAACTGTGAGGCACACAGCCAGAGGGCTGGCTGGATGACAAGAAAAGAAAGGGTGGAGGAGAAAAGGATGGAGAAAGGAATACAGGAAAGAGGTTTGTAAAGAAATATGAATGTAGAAATGGATTGAACCGGGGAGTGGATATTGACGGAGTCTTCTCCCGCCTGACTGATAAGTGTGTTAAAGACAGCGTTCACAGACAGTTTCTTCTGTCCGTGCCGTCACATGATCACTTTTTCTCCTTGACACTGTTAATGCTGAATGGCAATTAGTGCCGAGCATAATTCTGCTATAAACGAATGCCACTCTTAAGCAAGCTCCTGATGAGTGGCAGGATTAATTGCTACACTAAGCTCAGATGACCCCGTCAATGGCGCTCTCAGTGGACCAAAAGCTAACACTTTATGTGTGAGTGAATGTCAACGGAAGAGAGAAAAAGTGAGAGCTCTTTTACTGGTCATCTTATCTGCGTTTTGGTAATTGGACTGTGTTCATGAGGCACTGAAACATTAAAACCCCCATCTGTGCTCCAACATTTGCTTCGTTCATTATCTTATTTAAATGTGTCAAGAATAGTCTTTTAAAAGAGAGCGCTGAGCAAGATTTCGATGTGCTGAAACTGCAGTAATGCAGTATAATTTTGTGCCGCTGCCCGTGAAGAAACGCCGACTGAGCGTCTATGAAATCCCAGCCTTTCAGTGGCAGCTGCGAGCAGTCTGGGGGAGCGAGGGGGCTGCAGTGTGGACGGTGTAATTTTGAGCATCTGGAGCAGCAGGCAGCACTACACCGCCTACAAGCTGCAGATCAGAGTGGCACTGCCAACACAGAAACCACTACCCCTTTTATTTCTCAACCAAGTGGTAACAGAACAGGAGGTTGGATAAGGTAGCCGAGTCATTCACCGGTTGAACAATAAGTGGAAAAGAGCAAGAAGATGAGAATCTGTGTGAAATGAGCATGTGAATGAGTGAAAAGGAGTTTGCCGCTGGTGGCAAACACAGAGGTTCTTCCATTCAGCTACAGGAAGCCTGAAACAATGGGGAAGTTTTCTGTAGAGGAGGAAATTAATGAAAACCTAAAACGAGCTGCTCAGAGTGTGTGGAGTACAGTAGAGTGAATCTGAGCAGACTAAAGGAGAAATGGAAGTTTGAATAATTTATCATGGTAACACAGTCTAATCCGACTAATCAAAACGCGATAGCACTGGACAGTCTGTGAGCCGAAGAGGCCTATATATTATATTGCTGACCAATCAAAATCAGAGGCTGGATAATAAAAAATCCAAAGCACAGATACCATGTAATTCATTGACATTTTTAATAATTAAGTAGACTTTCTGGTGCTACATCGCTCTAGGGCCGCAGCACAACGGGGTAGCGGCACACGACACTTTAGCCTCCATGAAAGGGATGCAAACCGCCAGCATTTAAAGCCGTTAACATGACAGACGGCTGGATGTGGAGGGGCTGGCAGGCGTGTGAGAGTGTCTGTCTGCATGTACATTGCATTACCCCGCGTCTCTGGGGATAAAACAAATATGAGGCACATGCAAATGAAGGAAGACGCTGAAAGGACCTGAGGTAGGAAGCACACTGTTTGGTGCTAAAGAGTTTAATATGTATGCAAAAAAATGTTTACTGTGCAGATAATGAATTTCGGATGAGGTCACAATGCGTTACTGTGAAATGCAATATTGGCAGAGAAATGAAATTCAATTAAGAGAATGAATGGCACAAATGTAGAGAAGAAAATGCTCTTCAATCTTTTGTATAAGGACGACCTCAGTGTACACAAACAATGCAGTCATCAGTTAAAGCAATTCTACAGATACATTTTCCTGAATTCAGCTCGATCACATGGAAAGCCTCATCAACAAATAACACATTTTTGAGTTTGAATGAATCTCACATTTGTTAAATTATAGCAAGTTATAATAATATAATAAATTATGTTACAAATGTGTAAATGATGCATGTACACAGTGGTGGTATTATTGTTGTGTTTATTCCATAATAAACCATAATATAAGCAAATCACAAAAACAATACAAATGACTCCGATGTGTTCATCTTCACACTAAAAAAAAAAAGTCCACATGATCTTTTCCCCACATATAGTGGCACACGTATTGCTTAAACAATTCTTATGTTGCATCATTAAGTGAGACAAATTGTCCGTGGTGATATCAGCCGCAGAGAAATGCTCTCTTACTGTACAGTTCATTCAGTGACTCTTAAAATTACTCTCCCTGTTTGCATCATCTTTTTGAACATCCTTCTCAGCATGTTGCACAATTCTGCTTCTAGCATAAGAAGGCAGAAGCCTAGGACATATAACAAGTTGCCATTGTCCGGAAAAACTCAAAGAATATCCCTTCAAAAATACTTGTTTTTGTTGTTAAGTGTCAGCAAAGTGATTGTGACTGTAATCTACGAGTATTAAACCACAGGTCTTACAAAAAACAATCCTGAGCCCACAGGGTTTTACAATAGTGATTTAAAAGGGAGAGTGTGTGACATTTAGAGGGGTTATTGGCAAATATTGAACATAGTATTTATAACTATGTTTCTAATCAGTGTATAATCACCCGACACTAAGAAATCAATTTTAAACAAGTAGTTTTGCATACTGTTTGTCCCACAGTTAAAAAAGAGAATTCAAGTTATGTCCATTTCTGTCTAAAAGGAGATTCAATTAATCCTGAACCAAATGCACGCTAGTAAATCATCGATTCAAATATTCAACTTGGGGACTGCAAAAGCTGTCACTGGCTTCTTTCTCCTGCAAGATCTGGATAGTGACGGAGCTTATTGTGAGGAATGTTCTAAGAAAGTTGAACCACACATTCAAAGCGGTCTGCTCACCGCTGCCCCAGCGTTCTATGGCATGAACATAAACATGCCAAACAAGCCAAATCTTTAGGGTTTCAAGTCTGAAGCCAGTACCATAGCAGGTCCAGTCTCAAATCACCAGTGTTTTGACTACTGTCTGACTTAAATGCCAAAACAAATTGTCTGCTTACATTCAGTGTGACTCACCAAAATGCGTTATATACCTACTGCAAATATTTCCAAAATCGATATTCAAGTGAACTTGCAAGCAGTCTTCTTCACCTTGGGTGGCACATTGCGGCATTTCTTGGTGTTACCGCCACCTTTAGATCAGTGAGAGAGCACACAAAACGTGATCCCACACATAAAACATTGCTCCATAGTGATACTTGTGGTCGAAAAAACTCCACAGGGTATCTTTAAGTTAAAGTGGGCATGTGTGTGTGTGTGTGAAACGCACGCACGCACGCACGCACGCACGCACGCACGCACGCACGCATGCACGCACAAGCCTCTCAACTGAGAGCTTTAAGTAAGAGAATAAAGATGGGTCTCCTGTGAAGAAAAAAAAAGGACCTGCACTTCATCAATATTTCATTGGCCTGGTTATTTACTTTTGCTTGGGTGCTAACGCCAGTTCATCATTCAGAAATGGCCACGGCTCTACTCGCAAGGAAAAAGAGAGACGGAGGAAAAGGCGTAGCCGCAGTGCAAGATGAATAAGAACAAGACGGTGAACATTTCCAAGACAAAATGCTGTATTTAATCACACGACGGGATCACTGAAGCGCTGGTTCTTTCAGACTCAAGCTGCTCGCCTGCTTCCGCCCTGGGGCCGAGCCACGCTCTGTAATGGCATGCTGTATTCTGATATATGTACTATGAAACGAAATGAACCGAGGTCTGTACGCCATGATGCGGTGCATGATGCTGCTGCTCAGAAGACATATGAGTCTTACTCCACAGCGAAGTGCAGCGGCAGAAGAGAGATGTGACATGGACAGAAGCCATGACAGTACATATTGAAGAGGCAGGTAGAAGAGAGAGCAGTGTGAGGGTGAGTGATTCACCAGCAGGCTGAGATGGAGTGGAAAAAGCTTTTTTTAAACACTTGACTGGAGCCGAGTGCGGTGTACCATGTTTAAGGGTCATCTCAACCAGACCCCTCTTTGTTCTGGTGTCATCACTCTCCATTTCACACTGCCTGTCATTCTGGCACTGCTGTGATTCAGTGTTTGAACAACATGGAGGCTCGTGATCTGACTGGTTGAACATGATGTTCTTGTGCATGACCAACTATACAAAGAGTCAAAGGGCTTAATGTATGAAAAATGTGCACATGTACCTGAAAGGAAATGAGAGAAAAAAAGAGAGGTTAAATATAGGATTTTATATAATGGAGTCGTTGGATTTATTGCCATGCATAAAGCAGCTTGACTCCCACCAGTTGTGTTGGGAACAAGGCATGGCCAGCACCTTTGGGTGAAGGAGCACAGCGAGGAATGCATTTATGCAGGGCATTTGTAAAAAATCTAATCTTGGCTCAGGATTTGGCATACAATTTAGTTTTCACCTACTTACAAAGACAATCTCATCAAAACATACTCCATATTTAAACGGTGTTTAAGTAGCGTCAATACAATTTACTTGATATAACATACTGCCACAATATAAATAACTTAATTTTGAGAAGACACCAACTTGGTTTATGACGCATTTACTGATAATCAAGGACAAAGTTGGTAGCCAAGACTACTGTGTCCAATGCCTATGGCTTGTGGATAGCGTATAACAATGTCCTTTGAGGCCTTTCACTCTATATAAGAACTGTGTGTTGATCTCAGCATCAATTCATGCATGTTTCCTGAGGACATTTGCCTTTGAGAAGGGTGTAGCTTGTCTGCTCTTCTGTTCAAGGTTGAAGTGGTGGGGCAGCTCTACCAGTCTCTTTTTGTTCCTACACTCATCTATGGTTACGAAGTGTGGGCTTCACTTGGGAATTGGGCCTGTAGCAGCATCCTTGTAGAAAAATACAGAATTCAGCACATTCTGAATCATTTGACATAACAAGCTGCCCATATTCACTAATAAATAATATAGACTTCTCTTCAAACAAATCCCTCTGCTATAGGCAATGAGCATTCATCTTTCGTACAAAAATAACTTTGGAACATGTGCTAAATCTATCCATACAGTAATAAAGTGCACGTTTATGATGACGAGCTTATGAGGCGCTTGTCACGGGTAGCGCATTACTCCCACTCGACCAGCTTTCCTCAGTGACTGCATGACTTTGGCTTTGGTTTGGTTGTTTGGTATTACTATGTCCAAAAAAACGTTGGGATGGAGGTTGTATCACGGTTCCAAAGTGTGCAACATAGAGCAAAAACTCTGATTCTCAATGTCTGTGTTGGGGCGCAAATATTTGGCAAGAAATGTCGTTACTTATTGATTCTCCGAGTTGGGCAGAAGAAGAAGCAAAATACTTCCATTTTGTCTGTTGCGATCAGAGCCATTCGAAAGGAAGTCCATTTCCAGGAAAAGTGATCTGAAAATAGTTGGATGGATTGCACAGCCAGCAGTGTCACATTTAGAGATTTTTTTAGCAAGTGGGTCGAACAAGAGACATCCAGACCAGGAAACACCCAGATGGCACACACAAACACTTTACTCTGCTGACTGACCCCTGACCTATTTGTCCCTCAAATTATCTTAACTGCCTGAACTTGTTTGCTATGGTCATAAGAGGTTCCTGTATCAATTTCTGTTATTATCAGTAGATAGTCAGTAATTGCATATATTTCTTGTTTCCCTAATCCTTCTTATCATATGTAGTCTTGGTGTTTCAGTACCCTCGTGACACATTGTTGCCCTGAGGCCACAATCCAAAATCTAGCTGGGTGTGTGCAGGGAACACATTTTATGATTGATATATTATCAGGGACCCCTAAGCTCCCCAAAAATGGAGTTAGATCTTTTTTACCCCCGAAAAATCCAAAGTCATGCTATAGAGGGTTAACTCCCATTAATCTAATCCTCGACTCCCATGGCCTTTGTGCAACAACCTGCTCAGATACAACATTCCTCACTGTCGGCTGCAGACATACTTGTGTCTACCCTCCAAATAAATGCATTAGAAAAGAGAAAACTAATCAGATTTGACGTTGCTAAGAGGTGGTACGCTAAATGATTACGCTCATTAATGGCCACCAAAATCACGACACTGAATTAATACACAATCATGACTGAAATAACAGCAAACAGGTTGTATTCACAGTAATGCATTGGACGTGGATGACCTAATGTGACTTAACTACCATTCCTCCACTGTGAGGAACTTCATTATGACTGGAAACAATTAGTGGGAGCAACATATGTAATGGGCTCTCAGCTTCCAACAGCACAGTCAATAGCCTGGAAATGGAAACTCTGCTCTAATCACTAATGAGAAAATTGTGGAGGGGCAAAGAGGAGGGAGAGAGTCACTGGGGAGTAGGGATAAAAAGAAAAAAGGAGCTCAACACTATAGTATAGTGAGCTGTATGATAAAGGTAGTATAATGTTAGAATATGAAATAAGAACTAAATCTGGCTTTCCTCATCATAACATAGATTCAAATCATAATCAGATTCACTGCTTATCAAAAAGGTAATCATCTGACTTCGTGCTCTTCGTCTGATCGTGATCTGGCCATGAATAACTGATGCGTTTACTGCCGGCTTTGTAATTGACCCGAGCCTGGGAAAGGGTGTGACAGAAATCACACTGGCAATCAGCGTGATAATGGATTAAGCCTATATCCATAACAGGGACCAGCTCCAAGCAGCGAGAATGAGCAGCCAAAAACACAAGAGGGAGTGCTTCATAAAGCTCACTCAGCACCTGTGTGTGGTAGAGGCTACAGAAGCTGCAGCTAATGTGTGCAATTCTTAGGAATTCCTCTGTGTTTCAGTTTTAATGATAGCCTAAACTCTATTTCCCTTCCTCCCATCTCAACAGAAATCAATGCTAAGGAAACACTCAAGCTTCCACCAAGCAAAAGCAATTTCTGCTACACAGCGAAGAGGTATTTTATGGTGGTAATGCCTTTGCCCCATAGGCTATGATTGGACATTTAATAAGCAGTCCTGGGAAACAGCCCCATGCTCTTTTGGACTCCCTATACAGTACCTTTTTTCTTCCTCCTTCAACTCCAGGGTTTATAAAACCAGAAGCCTCAACACACCAGTAAATTAAACTCACTGAATGTACGAAAACAGCTTCTTTGAAATCAATGCAATCATTAAGGATTTTTATGGGCTCAATACATTTATATTGCTGTGAAATGCTATGAAAATAAATGTTGGAGCTCGGGTATGGTTCATTTGCACAGTGCTTGGAGAGATGTGTTATTCGTTTCGGTATGACTCCGCTATACCTTTACATCCTGTTTCTCTAGCAGTACCGTTGTGAATTATTGATGTTACCATGTCTCCCTCCCTCCCTCCCCAAATCCCTTACACACCAGACCCTCTGCAAGGATCTCCAAGCTTCACTGAGCCACAAAGATCAGTCTGCACACAATCCCAGTGACAATATCCAATAAAGCAGAGCAGGGGGAGGGGCGAGATGCTCCCTGACATTTAAATCAATTGCTTTCTAACAACAACTCTATGATTTTTAATCCATCTTTATTACCATCTTCACTGCAATGCTCAGAACAACACTGCTGTTTCTCTCACAGTTGAGAGAAACAGTAACAGCACAAATGAGTCTCTCTATATCAGTTCTGGTATTTCAGTCTGGAAAGACAAAAATGAAGTCTTAATATATAAGATATAGATTGAGATATAGTTTAAAGTTGTTATGCTTCATGTGTTGAAATTCAAACGGGGAGATCTAGCTCTCGGTGTCACTTGTTTGTTAATGCTTCATCTCCAAATCTCTATCTGCAAACAGTGTGTTTAACAGTGTGTGCAATAGAAAAGGCACAGATGTGTGTGAATTCCCAAGGTCTCTGAATGCATGTTTTATCACTCTGCTTCAGAGAGGTTGTGCAGGGGGGTCCTCCCACCCCGAGCAGAAAACGACAGTAGCTGCTGCTGCTGCTGCTGCTACTGCTTCATGTTGTGTACAGAATATCTACAATAGAAAAACAACAACTGCATGATTAATACAACATATTCAAGTGTAATAAATTAATTGTTTCAGCTGCAAGTGGATTGGATTTATAGAGTAAAACATGTTTTGCTACTCATTAGTTCAGTGACATCACATATGAAATGGTCACGATTTTACTTAAAATCTATCCAAATAGAATTCAGTGCCTGGATTTGACTGTAGTAGGTTTACTGACACGTCCACTAATCCCACCAGATCAAACTACATAATAAAGATCTGATCTTTCATGTTGAGAAACATTCACATGGAGCAGTGAGACATGACAGACTGAATAGGTCTATGTGCACACATAATTGTGGTTGTATATTCAAGTCAAGTAACATAATTTTGGATTAATGGCTCTATTGTAAATGTCAAAACAGCCATAATTAAGTTTAGTAAGCTTACCGTCTAAATTACCTTTAATAATTACTGCAAAATATTCTTTGTTGTAGTCTTACAGTACTAAACCAATAAATCACTAAACAGAATACAGTCTGAATTAAGTAGATTCAATACAATACTTTATTGGCAACATTATTAACCAAAATAATACTTATTATATTTCTAACTTATAGGAATATAATCAGTATTTTTTCTAAATCATAGGTTAAGAAGAGTACCAATATGAAGAAAGTGTAATATCCTGCTTAACGGTCTACTCAGGGAAAGTAGGACGCTCAATCTGTATCCAGAGCCTGCACAAACAGCTTAACCTGATTACCACTTATACTGAAATACGGCCAACAGGAATGTTACACCATGCGTGTAAATGTAACCGTGAAAGATGAAGAGTCCAACCAAACCATTGTCTATCGCTGTTATCATTCATTATTCATACTTCTCTTTTCATGATGCTGTGAGCAGAGGCAGGGAACTAAACATGGCCGGCATGTACACAGAAATAACTCATGTCTGTGCTTTAATATTTGAAGAGGCCGAAACAAATAGTTCCCTCATGTGAAAACCAATAGATAACATTAAGTAGTCTGCTTTAACAAAAAAAAAGAAATGTTCTAATGGATGTGTTTTGTTAATGTTAAGTGGCAGCTGATTTATGCTGACAACTCTTGTCCGGGATATATTGGCATCTATTCCCAGGTGGGCCTCGTTCTCTATAACCTCTCTAGCAGCCAGGCACTTAAACTAAATTGCTTAGGTAAATATCCAACAATATATATCGATCACACATAAAAATGGGGACCATTTAAGTAACAACATTCCTCGAAAAAAAAGGCAATAACAATATTGAAAGGGAAACAAAAATGCCCGAAAATCATGTGGAGCATCAAAATGTTGTAGATATCTATGGTTTTATTTAATTTCCATGATGAACTTTAATCCTGCACTTAAAATTTGCCTGCGTTGCACACAGTTTGCTGTGTTTTCTGAGGTATCAGAAAAGGCCTGGAGCGCATCACTGGTAAGACACAGAAGCCAGTTAACATCAAAACAGGTAAGACAGAGAAGAACAATCAAAAGGCTTTATGTGTTAAAGCCCCTCAGCAAACCAACCTCAACCTGAAAAGAGAAAATGAAAAAATACACTTAAAGTTAGAATCAACGGGAGGGTTTGTGTTGCAGTGACAGTTCCAGAAAGTGAGACAAAGAGCGGTGCGTAAGGTAAAGCAGGAGAAGATACGCACAACAATGTCTGCAGCACATTAATTGTTCATAAGAAGGTGCATACAGGCAAACAAAGCTGTGATGAATGGTTTAATTTGTGCAACGAGTAAGGCCCCGCCCAGCTTGTCTGCTATCCAGCGCCTGTCTCCTCTTTACTCAGGCTTATGCAAATATTGTCCTCCATTAGCTGTGTTAACAGGTAACTGCTCAGAGTGACCCCCAGTGACCAGGTCCCCACAGCAAGGTGATTGATTGTCCACCGCTACTGATTCGCTGTCACTCAGGGCAGAGGGAGGTGACTTCATCCCACTGAGAAATATCAAGAATCTTAAATTACACCTAAATTCATCTTTTGTCCTGTACCTTTTACAGTCTCACCTTGTCTTGTAAAATTGCACACGGCTAAACAGGAACACACATAACCCATATCATCTTATAAGCAAAGTAAAGCAGAAAGCATGATTAAATCGTGAAACATTAATGATTACCCCATCCTCAGATAGTCTCTGCAAGGCAAATTAGAAGCTCCTATTACTCCAGAGCAGTTCAGTGCCAGACGCATCCCCTCTAATGAGGAAAATTAAACAAACACAAAGAGCTGTTTATTAAGGAAAAACATGCCCTGTGAGACCTCACTAGTGGAATAATAGGACCATGACAGTCTGCATAATAAGATGGAGTGACAGACAGACAAAGGTGAAGAGACATGACATGTGAAACAACACAGAGACAGACTCAAAATGATGGTGTTTTATCTTCATTACGTTATTCACTCCATTAAAAAAATAAAAATGCATATAATATAAATAAAAAAATTAAAGGTAACTAACTGGACGTCCAGCTGTAGTTGTGATGACCGCTCTCAAGAGGGATTTTCATTAAAAAAATAAATAAAACTACGGCAGAGAAATACGGTTAGGTCCCTGTCCTACTTATAACTCTGATTAAAGTGCTTTCACATATAAATATGGTTAATGATGTACCAGAATGTACTCTCATTTCAGTCAACAGAACTGATTTGAATCCAGACAGGAAAGAAATTAGGTCCGAACAACAGCACAAAATATGAGAATGTTGATAATCCCCAAGCATCTGTTTGCAAAACTTCCTTCATGTATACATGCCGTTGCACTGCTGTAAGTGGGCTCTGCTTATGTGGTGGAGTTTGCAGTCTTGTGAGCTGGTGTCGCCAAGGGTCAGATTGACACGTGTGTTGTGAATAATGCATGAGCGTGTAAAGAGTTAGTTTGTTTTTTAATAAAAAAGGCAGCCAAGGGAACTGCAAGAATGAAAATGCCACAAAAACTGCAACGGTCCTAATTAGTGCAACCCCCCATATGCCTGTAGCCCCCACACAACAACAACATGTACACCGCAGGGAACAGATATGGAGCATGTATCCCCACCTACACAAAGCACTACGATTTACAATATGGAATAAAAAATGTGTCGCATAGCCAAGCTAATAAGCCCCGTTTCTCCACTTCCAAATACTGAGATGTGTACAGTAACTGCACAAAGGCACACAAGGTTAATAAAAAAATTAAAAAAATAAATAGGCTTTCTGCACATTACTGCTACACCAAGATTCATTTACCTTTTTATCACAAGGAGAATTACCCCAGTGGTCAAATCAGCCTACAATTTACCCAGAATAATATTTTCCCATTTACAATTGACTAAATGGATTTACTGAAAGCAATTTGACAATCTTATCATTAATTAATCTGATATGCACATGGCATGAGCACAATGTAAACTTTAACACAGAAGTCAAGCTAGATGGCTGTAAAACAAATGCTACGCTACCACGATACAATGTCAACCTGCGATCATGGTCCCTCTTTAAACACTAACAGGTTTTTACAAAAATATAACTTTATTGATAAATGATACTGTGCACATTATCTACATAAAACAGGAAGAGTCAGATTTAGCTTGTATTTCATTGGTGACACTTAAGAGTCACATCTCAATATAAAAGTTGATGTTTAGTTCCATTTTCAAATAGTGTGTTCTGTGAAAAGGGATTTTTTTCCCCATCGATAATGGTGCAGGATCTTTTTCATCATCAGCGTTGGCTCTCCTGTATGTGTCACATCCCACTCAGACTCTTTCCGTACAGGAAGTGTTTCTCTGTGACTGACAGGGACACAGGGACGCAGCGTTGAGACGCTGTAATCCCAGACCAGTTCTCCCCTATGTCCCCTGAGAATTTGTGAAATATGAGCCAGGGCCTATAAGAAGCGGATCCACACTTGTATAAATACACACACACACACACACACACACACACACACACACACACACACAATCCCTTCTCATCTATACCCTTATCACATGCTTTGACCCCTCACCTCAACTCCAAAGTGAGACTCTTTATTAGTCTGCCACATCCAATAAAATGTTCCTTCTACAGAAGAATGAAATCAAGCCTCTTTTCCTGCTGTTGAAGGATCAGACAAGAGGTTGAGACAGCTGTATCAGATGTTTTTCAGCCATATCATAGCCCATCAAGACGCACTGATGGTAAGCTAACCAGCCAATCACCCAACCAGTAACCACAGATGCTCTACCGACCCTGGGAATAATAAATTATAAAACACAAACAATGTTTCCATACTGCATTTATTGCTCACGCTAACACTGAAATATGTTCACATCGACGATGCTTAAATGCTGACGTTCAGCAGGTACATTGTTTAACACGTTTGTTTAATGTGGTAGCAGTCTAATATTTGCAAGTAAGCGTGCACACACACAAAACACACACACAAAAACAAAAACACACACACACACACACTCAAATGGAACCATCTCTGTGAAATGCTACCAAATGGTCCAGGGTATTGACCATAACAGAGCAGCAGGGATGAAGATGAGGAAATGCAGAGCAATTAAACGATGTGTTATGATTCATCAAGGGCATACATCAACAAGGATTAGAATGAGAGTAAAGCCTTCATCCCTGTTGTCAATATTAGCAGAAAACTACCATTTTATTTGCTGTAAAAAACTGTTTGATTCATTTATACATACAGTTATTATATACCAGTTATCTATCAGAATATCATAAAGACTATTGCTTGAGACTGACAAGCAGATCCATAAAAGCTATTTCATAAAATTTGCCAATGCAAAGTCATATGACAATGAAACCTTTAAACAAATAAAAACTTAATTCAGAACACACTTAAGACTTACGATTACATGACAGGTTAAAGAGACTGTTTAATTTCACAGAACAAATTATAATTATTATGTGGTTTGTTTTTTCAGCTTCTTTATGGAGTGGACAAATTAAGAGGAGGCTATCTGAACATAACCTGGAGTGAAGGATAACTACTGCTTTGCTTTCGGGCTGCCTGCAGGATGTAGGCCACACAACGGAAAAAAACAAAACTTTTAACAATTTCCCAAGGATGCTCAAATATCACACGTTAATATTAGGTAGTAAGTTATTGTAAGACATCAGAGCTTCAATACAAGATAATCTCAGCCACGGTAGTCTGCAGACCTGTCAGACCGCCTTCCCCTCCTCCTGTCCCAAACATGCCTATATATTAATCGAACGTGTCAGACAAAAGAGATTGTAATTCCCTCGAGGGTTCTGCACATCCACATAAGCGTCTTGTTTAATTGTGCTTTGGTATCAACCGTGCCAACAACTAACAGCCAGACGGCTGACATCCAGTTGTGCACAAACCCACATGCACAAACATGCTGAAAAATAAAATCACAACAAATACGTGTGAGCTTCTACATATAATTTGAACCTTGGTGCTTAAATAGCAGCATGATGAATCCCATCTTATTAGTATATATGACATTAATTTTCTGTCTTATGTTTCTTGCAAATGAAAACTGAATGTTTCCACAAACAGACCCCTATAGTGGAATAGTAACCACCGACTTTGTGATGATACAATCCCATGTGGCGTAAATGAATGTGTTGTGCCATAAGTGTCGCTCGGAGAAATAAGAGCTGTGGTGGTACGCCGGATGCAAATATGCAATTACATGAAATACGTAGATCATAAATAAACATGAAAATGCTTAGGATAAATGTGTAATTTATTCTATTTATGAATCAATGAAAACTGTGGAATTAGAAACGTTCCGATCCTTGATACATTTATATTTCATTATGATGCCTGTGCCTGTGTATCTGCAAAAACACTTTATAAAGGCTGAAATATAAATGCTGAAAATACCAGATAAACAGTTTTACAACAGTGTGATCCCTGAATAGCAACTTTGCAATTAAAGCATATCAGCCTTTAAAAATGATCAGTGTGCAACGCTTTACAGCAAAACAAGTCTTCACAATATCTCCCATAACGAGTTATGGCAAACAACAAATGTGTGTCAGAGTTAGAGAAACAACTCTGGCTCTGATAAACATGACTAAAAACAGCAAGTCATGAAATGCGTAAGTTGTGTTAGATGTAGGGTTGTTACAATACCAAAATGATGACTTTGATACGATACCTACCATAAATATCACGGTACCGATACTTACGATACTATACCAGAATTCGATACGATACCATAAATACGATGCTGGTATATTTATCTATAATAGTAATAACTGAAACGTCTATATGGTTCCATTTTTTACCAGCTTGTTTCTGCCCAGCTTTTTTAACGCTTGACAAATGACATTAATATTAGTATTAGCATACAGCAAGATAATAATGAAAACTACATGGTGCCATCATAGCATTGATTATACACAGCTATGTAGGCCTATTGTCCCCATCTGACCAGATGACTACATAGTTATTTCACTTAGTATGAGAAATTGTAAACTTACATAATACTACAGATAATTATTTTTACTGAACTAAAACTAATTAGCTTAAGATCCACCCTCAGGCTCCACAAGCATGTCACCATTTTGCATCAATTGCGTTTCATTTGGTACACTTTAGTGTGCATTCTGACCTCATGATCACAAATGCTTGTGGTCAAACTAGGCTAATGTTACTTGTGGCTGTATATGGGTAAACTTTGCATTCAACCCACGTTTGCTTACCTGTCGTTCGTTGAACTCTTTAAAAAGTTCGGGCTGTCTGCTTGAAAGGTGCTTGGCCATGTTTGACGTGTTACCTCCCTTTGTCTGTGTTGCCTTAAAGCACGTTTACAGACGGGTCTATCTGTGTAAACCGTGCAACATTAGTTAGATGCTGATACTTGAGTCATTATAGTCTATGTTTACATCCGTCTGGGTGAGTGAAAAGTACAAATTTTCTCAGTGTTTTGATTTTTGCAACTACAACTCTGTGACCCTGGCAAACCAAAGAGGTCATTTCCGAGCTTTGTTGACAAACTTCCCAAACGGTTTCCTGTTTTCAGCTCATTGTTAGATATGAATTTCCCAAGGACTGTTGGCACTACGAAGGCTCTGACCTCATTTTCTTTTGGGTCGTTTCACACGTGTTCTTTGGCGTAACACTGTAGAGAATTTAATGTGGCTGATTCAATGTCAAACACTGCACCATATATTATAAACCAAAAGAAAAACAGAACGGGGTTCAATGGAACAACCCGGGTGTTAATGATGCATGCACAGCAGAAAATGCAAAAACAAACAAAAAGGTGTATAATTCTTTCTTGTTTTCACGTCACCTTGAAGTAATTGTGTCAAACGACAAAAGGAGAACAGTGTGGCAGAACAATGTTTTGTCGAAAGATTTCATCGGAAGTGTAGTGGCTAAAATTCATTCTGCTGCACAGTCACAATTAAAGTGATTGATTAGACTCCTTCACAACTGTTCTGAGAGTATAAAAAATAACTGCCTTGCACTAGTTTAGTGATAGTTAGGTTTTTTTGCTAAACAAAGATTTCAGGGGCTGTAACAATTTTCTGTGAGCAGCATTTCCTCAAGCACAACCTCATCACAATTGGTTAAAGCAATAGATTGACTCCACCATTTATAAAACCACAAGCACCCGTTGGCGACATTACTACAACTGTGCAGCTTCAAAGTCTTGAACAAACAAAACATGTTTCTTTTATAATTTTCTTTTTACATCTTTCTTGTCTTTCACAATCTTGCATCATTTAACCAACATAGTTTGGTGCCAAGTGCTAATTAGGTAGCATTAATCAATAATAAACAGACGCTGGAGCTCACAAGACCCCATTTATGGATGCAACAATTACCCCAGTTTCATTTGACACATTTAGACTTGCAGTTATTTCAAATCAAGTTGGAAATGAATGACTGCAATCTATATAATTTACAGAAAACATTTTTTTTTGCTTTATGATGACTGAGTAAGAATAAAATAATGATTTGAATAACACTAACGAGTGTAGACGATGATGGTGTGCATAACTAACGTCAGCACCTGCGTGTGGGTGAGGATTAAAATGGTATTAGTCATATTTATCAGTCTTAACGTGTACTTAAAGTGTCCAGATCGATCATCCGAATGGACACTGTAGCGTGTTTGATACTCAAAAGACAGATTTTGCCAGATTTGATGCTCTGGTGCGCTGACAGGATGACACCTGTCGAGATGTGGGAGGACGTAATTGATGTTCACATCAGCATCATTATCCTTCTCTGGATAATTGTTTAAATCTTCTATAGTAATGGCATAACATGATTTTAAGTAAAATAACATTTGGTCTGACACAACATCTGTGGATTGTCAAAGCAATTGTTGACTGTTGACTCGCCACCTGCTCTTGCAATCCAATGGGGAAACATTGTAGCAATTAGATGCGTGTAGGCAATTCAGTGTTGATTCCCTTGGAAGTGATGCTTAACCTTGCATTTCTTTCAGCCATGAGTAACATATGGCATTCGAGTATGAAGGTAACAGAATCAATAATAACTGCATCAGTAAGTCACTGGTTAACTCACACACATACACATAAGTATATTTCTAAAATAACTCAGTCCATCAAATTATGAATGAAAAGATAGACAATCTTGTACACACTTGTTTAAGATGACTCATTGGCAAGGTAATTATGTTTAATCACCACCTAAAGAGAATTTTTTTATTCTGAATTTGAAGTAAGGATTTTTCTACAGTGGAAACAGTTCATAGTGTTCACGTCTGTCCTAGTCAAATTGATCACTATAAGTGCATTATTATTATGACAATTTTATTTATTTTCATGTATGTCTTATGCACATATCCATCTAATTGGTATTTGTATATGTATTACTCAACTAGTTATTGTTGTTATTTAATGTTTACTGTAATTTGTGTGACCTGACCCTTGGCAGCCTTGGCATTACGGAGAGAGAGAGAGAGAGAGAGAGAGAGAGAGAGAGAGAGAGAGAGAGAGAGGTGTGAATCAGTAAGGGTACATAATGCAAAACACTACACTTAAGAGATCAGAAAATAAAAAAAACCTTGGCCCTGCAGTCAAAGTGTTACAATTAATTTGCATTTGCATATGTATATATATATAGTCACATAAGCAGGTGCATACAACAGCGTGTCCAATTCCACACTTTCTCTGCATATGAATGGGTTGACAAAAGTGATCCTTCAGTCATGACCATGAACACGCCATAAGAAGAAAGGCCTAATTGTTGGTTCCAGTTTAAGCGATGCCAAAATCGGTGAGTTACTACGTTTCTCAATGGCAACAATCTCAAAGACGTACAATGAAAGGAGCACAATACGAGACTCTTTGCTCTGTGGGAGGAGGCTGCTGGCAGGTGAATGCGGGGCGCATCAGGGGGTTATGGCCACAAGTACCGGAGACATAAGAGGGAGCAGAACACGATGCAGCACTCCTGTACAAGCTTTCTAACCTGATGACCGGGTAGGATATTCTCTGGTGTACGTTTCCATACAACTAAATTGCTCTCTCAATTGTGTTTTTAAAACTGAAAAGATATTTCCTTCCGGACCCAATGGTCACAGTTTTAACTTTTTGAAACAAGTAGTTAAACAATACTTTCATTCAGGGCTCCCTTCATGGACTTGAGGACTTCTTGGATATCAGTACTGAACTATTTTATTAGGTTCTGTAAAATACTTCATGGTTTAGTTTAAAATGAACAAAACAAGAACCATGCACGAACACCACGACCTCCTCCCTACACAACATATTATTGTGATACGTCGAAAGCAAACATAATACAACAAAATACATTTCCCATTGCATATGACTCACAATGCAGTTTCTGTGGGGACGCAACTTTTACGGGCAGAGCTGCAGGTTGTGATACATACCGCTGAAATAAAGGCTAAAGATGCTTCAGTGTGCGACTGAGCAGATGTTCATCTTTTTCTGGTCACTGAGTGCATTATTTGATTGTCCTGTGAATGAAAACAGCAACACACTTGAGGTCTGTTTGAGACGAACGTGTGTGTGCATTTGTGTGCGTTTTTTTTTTTTAATGCCTAAATGAAACAGCTCAGCCTCTGGTCAAATACTCAGATTGTATCCATAACCACCGGAGTCATTTGTCAGCTTTGCACACATAAAAACACCACCTGCATTCCTGTTTTTTTTTTGCCAATACATCTCCCCAGGCATTTCCATTTTGCTGCTGCTGTTGCTGGTGCATTTCCCTGTAAAACTCATTATGGAGAGACAGAATTAGAGGGAAGTATCTAGGTAAGACACAACAGTGCAGGCACTCAAACAGCTAATTGTAATAACCTGACACAAGTGAGTAATCTAGCTGCCTAAAAAAAGCCTTGAGCTTGAGAAGGAGCACTTCAGTAGAATGAATTAGACTGGAGACCATTACACACCAAGACACCTCGAAAGAAAAAATGATCCATCTTTAACTGGGCTGGATTTGAATATTAAACGGTCCTACTAACCGTTTTAGGAAAAAAATCTGAGATTATCACAGAAGCCAGTTAACATAATATAGTACATATTGCATTATTTGTTCCTGACTGCCTCCCAAAGCTCCACTATGTATTAGAAATAATCTATCATTAATCATTTACGACATGCCAGTTAAGTCAGTAAATACAGAAAAAGTGTGACCATGCAGCACTCACTTAACAGAAAAAAATGAGGTCATACTTAAACTAAAGCCTGATTACATTTTATGTTCTGGTTCCACATGAGCAGCGTTGACAAATAGGACTGTTTTGCTGATGCATCAATTGATTGCTTCTGTAAAAAATAAAACAGTGACAGATTTTATGTATGTAAGTATTGAATAAATGTGTTCCATTTTGTAATGACATTTTACACTGGTGTACACACTGATTTGCAAAGTATGTGGTCTGTTTCCATTTTCAATATGATGAATGATATTGTTGACCATTAATGGCACTGTAGAGAAATGTGGCCCCCCCATATAGTACATTGAACTTCCACAGCAGGTGCACAAGATAGGGATGCAGGATCCTCCTTTTTTAGTCCCGATAATGATACCTGGGTTTTAGGGAATGTACGATATGAAGTACCGATCCAAAACCTGTGATTAATTAGTAAGCTGTATGCCTCACTAACTGGTATCATTCTTCTATGTGTAAAGCAACATCATGATTGATTTCAAAATTGCTTTCTTAACTTTGTAAAACAAAGTCTTGCAAATAGATACATGCATGTAAATCTACTGAATTGTTATTTATTGATGCAAAGGTTTCCAATACCAGATTGGTCTCCAGTCATCAATACCCGATCCAACTATTTGAGTCAGTATCGGATAAATATCTGTATATATACACCTCTAGCACAGGACATATGCGATTTTTTTGCGGAGTTTCAGAGGTTTAAGGATGAACAACAACCATAGTACAACAATCTCAAAGCAGCGTGTTTAAAAACGGTTAAGAACAAACTGAAATTAAAGTTGGACAGCAGAGGAAAAGAGTCTCTTGCAGAAGCCAAGCCAATCACAGCTTATATCAAGAAGAAAACTACAGAAATGCTATACCGCCACCTGGAAACAGAATTAGTGGCACCTTTATACCCTACCAATTTATTTCTCCGAAAGGAACTAGGGCATATGACTCATGCTGGGAAGGAGGTTACATCATAAATAGGTGCCATATGAAACAGACCACAAGCTCAGAGAGGAACACTTTCCATGAAGACGTAGGAACAGACCAAACCTTGCACCTCCTTAAAGAGGTGAAAGATATACAAACACATCTGTGATATTATGGATCAGCAGAAGGATTTTGCTCTTCTTATCTGCGTTGTAATATTGGTATGTATCTGACACAGCTGATGGCACTGACACAAGAGAAAATATATTGTGAACTTGTCATCTAAAGTTTATAGGTGAAGACAACGGGCTAAGAATGAAGATCTAAATGAGGAAAAATTCTCAGCTCTGCTATTCATCTTGCTTATGCAGTTTATACTAATGGGCTTCTTGCAGGTTGCTCTGCGATCTACCCTATTTCCCCAACGGGATTGTTTCCTCCCTGCAGCAGAGCCAGGCTGTGCTAATTCTGGAGACTTTCAGGTCTCGGGACCCGAGTCTTGCCAGGATCCCTGATGGGAGGGGCCAGTACAATTCGAGGCAGACAGTGATATGAACCCCTCGAAGAAAAAAAGAGAGCATCAGTCTATCCTAAGAGGTTATGTGCTAGGAGTAGGGAGCAATTGTTTTCCCCATTTCCTCGGCCTTGTAAAGCTGATCCACTATCAGCGGCAGGCTGTTATGCCATGAGCATGACAATGAGCTTGCTTTCTCTGGGCCTTTTGACATTTCTTGCCATGTAATAGCAAGCAAAAAGCTATTAAGCTGGTAATCAATTGATGTATCCGGAGGGAAAAGGCATTCTGAGCGTGCAGACATTCTTGAACATGATTGAAAGTTTCTCGTTCTTGGTGCTTACCTGGGTTTTGATTATATTTCTTTAGGGACAAAGAGGTCACTGCGTTTAATTTTCTAAATAGCTTATCTGCAAAATGGCGTGACAAAAACAGAAAAGAAATTATTTATGAAACGCTAACACACAAAAATAATTCACTACTGACTAAATTAGTCAGATGCAGTCTGACAACTGCCGCACGCACACACACACACGCGCGTACAAACACGCTCGCGCACACACACACACACACACATTGTGGAAGAAGATGATTTAAAATAATGCATCTATGTGAGCTGGTCAGTAGGTGTTTGATATGGTGTTGATAAGCCTTACACATTATACTGAGGGTGACATCAGCACCCAGCTCTGACTCATCCATGCCCCCAGGACAGTCTAGTGAGAGACAGCTAAGGGGTGAGAGTGAGGTCATTACACACGCACATCAAACCACATTATGTCATCAGACACTAAAACCCTATTTTTTTGTGAACCTCGTGGGATCCAGCAAAGCAATGAAGATATACATTGTACAGAGCTTATGGTTAGTGTAAAAAATAAAAAAGAGATTTTTTTTTGTACTGTATGTGTGTGCCTAGTGTTTCTTGAAAGCACGTTACATTTTACTAAACACTACAATTTGGTGGGGCGCCTGGGTGGCAGAGAGGAAAACCACTTGGCCACCATCATAGCGATCCGGGTAAGCAGGATTTGGGATCAGCCGTTCCAAATTGTAAGAAAAAAAGGAAAAAATACTGAACACATCAACAGAATATTGAGTTAGGGGACAAAAAAAAAATGGCAGCGCAAATCTGGATATAAATTGTATCAGCCATATTACTGGCATAATGTGTGTGTTGTGCCTGAGCTGAATTACTCACTGGCAATTCAACAGACATAGAACAACACCTTGTAGAAAATGGTAATGTGAAGTGATTCTGCGTTGGATGTTGATGCGTTCAATTTTGTGTGAGTTATTAGAATGAAAGAAGGGGATTTGATTTGCAGTGCAAATTGCATCTATCAGGTTCACAACAATGCAGTAGTTTAAATACATTAACGTTGTATATTACTGAATACTACCACAAGGGATAGAAAGAAACCAAGTAAGAGAAGAGCAATGATGAGCAGCCAGACAACTGCAGCACATGAATAGTTTCATCTCATCTTCAAGAAGAACGACATGACTGCCAAAGAAGTGCTGTTGGAATCCAAACAGTAGACGTGTGTGTGTGTGTGTGTGTGTGTGTGTGTGTGTGTGTGTGTGTGTGTGTGTGTGTGTGTGCGCGCGCATGTGTGTGTGTGTGTGGTCACTTTCCCTCCATTATGGCCGTACATGTGTGCAGCGCTACTTTGCAAAGGAAAAAGACAGAATTGAACTGCTCTCGCTCCTTTCACAGATTTTCCAGACAAATAATTTCGGGTTTGTGCCCGCTAGCGCCAACCCTCTGTCCATCCCGCTCTCTATGGCCTATAATTACATGCCATTCATTTGATTTGTTCATTAGTTCAGGCCTCGGCTGGGTAGAAGTAAAACGGAACCCTCTTATTAGTGGTTCATGACTCCACTCTCTCCGTGGTGCGCTCTGGAGCTACGGTGGAAAACAGCAGTGGGAGAGGGGAAGCTGGCGGGAAGACCTTATTTTAACCCTCAGCAAGCACACATCTTTACGAAGAGAGACAGCAGGAAAAGCACACTGTCATAATAAGTGTATACCCGTAAAACCTCTTCCATAAAAAAAATGCTGTGGCGTTCAACAGGTCAACTAAACATTGACCACCAGACATTGATGTTACAGATAGCAAAACCAGAAGGTGTAAAACAAATATCTGGCAAGGAAGCACCTTTTCTGTGTTGATCATAGTAAAAGTTATTCCATGATATGCACCATGGTACTTGAGACACTTTGATTAAATCAAAGTTGCCTTTTTCCAGTGAACAAACTGCTCTATTATTGTGCACAACAGCTGTAGTAATACACTCATGGGGACAATCTATAACTGGATACTCGATCTTATACGTTCTAGTACGCGGTCACAAACTTGAGTTAACTTGGCAAAAAAATGATAAATTGCTGAAAGTCACAAGTCTTCCAATACATCTATACATTTTCCTCTAAAAAGTCATTAGTAATTTCTTTTGATAATTACAATACTGAAATGTGCCTTTTTTATGTTGCAAGATCCAGAAGGATATGCACGTTTATGTAAGCTGCATTAAGTTCTTTCAAATACAACTTATTATGAATATGCATCTTGAGAAATTATAAATAATCATACATACACACATTGGCCCAATATTGAGTTAAGAATTCATTTTCTATTTGGTCGGATTTCTATATTTGCACTTTACTATTTGCATTTTTACAAGAAGTTGGTGAGAAACTGGATGGGCCCCAACAGTCAGCATTTTTAATTTAAAAAGGTATCTAAAACTGCACAGGCAGGAGAGAAAAGGAAAGACATTATTGTAATTTGTAAGTTTGAGTCTTAAAGTGAAAGTTTAAAAAACAAAAAAGTTTCCTGTGGCTTTAGTGGGAGGTTTTCAGTTCATTATACAGCATCAACATAATAGAACGGGTCACCGAGGTGTTATCAAATAAATATTTCAGATGGTGCGAATGAAAGCAAGAAGACAGGAACAAGAGCTACAACCACTCTCCACATGAGATCAAAAGCCAGGTGCTTAGTTCTCCACACACACTCACACACACACCAAAATAAGATGAGAGCTGGTTTAGCGGATGGTCAAACCAACAGGGGACCATTACACCCCATTGGTTTTCATTCACATGAAAAGCAGAGCGCCACTGAGTGGCAAAGGATGACGTCTTCAAATCATACAATTATTTTACTTCTTTTTCAACTAGAACTAACATAAGCTAATGTCGTCACTTGGCAGTGCAGAAAAAAGACGCTTTCTGCATCATCGTGAGGTCAGCATCCACTCACACAATTTCTGGATATTCTGCCGCTGTAATTAAAGTTGCCTTTCAGCACTCCAAACACCATGACCTTTACCAATGCAAACACTCAAAGCCCCTCTTCTGGGATGTGAGTGGACATTTTTATGCTAGTAAAAACAAAAAATGTATTCAAGTATGTACATGCACTGACAAAAAAAATTCGAGCCTTGTCTGGCAAGCAAGGCTTTGCGGGTTTTAAGCATCTTTATGAAAAGTGTTTCGGCAACAACACTTATACATAGGATACAGAACACCCTTGATAGGCACCATCACAACCTATAATCAGAAGATATGCAAATGATAGAGATATTTCCCTCGACACTGCAGTATCAGTCGTCCTTTGGTTTCCTGGAACTCTCCGGTCAGAGCTCACAAAGGAGAATGGGAGTGATAGCTGTTTGTTTAACATGTCACTGGAACAGCCGTGTTGAGCGGGAGGGACCAGATGGAGCAGCAGAGCAGACAGGGAATCCATCTAGAGAGGGTATTGTCCTCTCCGTCACTGGTATACGCCTAAAAACACTTGCCGTGCCCAACAGCATCACAAAATACTCACTGGAAATAGAAACCAAAATGTTTTCAATCTCACACCGGTGTCTACTAAAAAGTGTTTACAAAAGGAATTACACAGGAGCAAACTATTAAACTTTAGTACTTAAAAATTAAATCATGCACAGGAAAAGAAGCTTGATTAAACACGTATACTCTCATAGTGTCCCTTCCAGACAGGCTCATCGAGACTTAATGTGAACAGACACACACAAGTGTCTCTGAAATGACACCCTATTTTGTTCTCATTTAAGCTTTTTTATATTCAGTAAGAGGGTGAGGTACAGAGGGCCTAAAGCTGTCTCGGGTCATTAAACCACACATTTTCTTTCTTCTTTCAGAATGTGTTTTCTGGCACTTACAGCAGGCAAAGCTGACAGATTAGACAGGGAGCTCCTTCACAGGCTGCTGTGGGCTTCAGGAGGGTGGGCCGCTCGCTGGTGCTTGGGGCGGCAAAACCACGCCTGTCACTGTTTGACGGGCCAATCCAGAAGTGTGGTCATCGGGAGGTATGATTGATGATATTATGTACTCACACAGGATCTGAATGTCAGCACACCTCTGTGATTGAATTCCTGTTCCTTCATTAAACATCCAGGTGCAGCCGTA
Organism: Clinocottus analis; assembly: GCF_023055335.1. Lineage (NCBI taxonomy): Eukaryota > Metazoa > Chordata > Actinopteri > Perciformes > Cottidae > Clinocottus > Clinocottus analis. The sequence continues at coordinate 11,903,929 of NW_027176229.1, read as the reverse complement.
CAACGCCAAACCTCCCCTTCCCCGAGGCCAACGCCATAAGTGTCAAGACCACCATTACTTATCAATTTTTTGAGGCAGCACTAACTTAATTCAGGAGTTGTAATAAATTATTATGTATGCATGTATGTTCATTTTTATCCGCTGTAGCCCAATGACACACAATTACCAAACTCTGATTGGAAAATCAGAGATGTGATTGTAGTTTTTTGATATATCTAATTTTCTTTGGAAATGGAAGATGGATTTGTTAAGACCTTTGCCTAGACCTGTACATTAATCAGGTCGTAAAATTGTCTCCATGGTGACTGTGATGACACAGGTTTAAACACATTTCAAAGTCTATATGACAGCCATCATAATAATTTCCTTGAATCCACACAATTTAAAATAAGCATCTTGGAAATTGACTTGCCTGATTGCCTTTTTGTTCTACACAGAAGAGTTTTCTCAGCCTCTGTTTGACAAGACTGACCCCTAGTGGTTATTAAAAGACACTTGTTTTGAAACCAGAACAGGCACTCCTTATAATTGTCAATAACACAGACATATTAATCCTTTTGACTCACGTTACAAAGTAAAACACACGGGTCAGGCTGTACATCGGCACCGAGTCTGCTAACAGAAATATCAGCATGAGAGTCAAAACTGGCAGACTGTAAATCTAAGAATAAGCACAGCTTCACTGTCTAGATTAAGCCAACCATGCCCCCAGTCAGACCACAAAGAGACTCAATGTACGTAAATAGCATATAAAGAAGAAAAAGGAGAATAATTTTAGCATTGATTTTCAATTATATAGTTTGGTCTTTGGCCTTGGGGGGTTGTGAAATATCTCCAAATTAACCAGATGTGCTCCATGTGAATGCTCAGATGCTTTAAAGGGAGGAGTGACAACATGGAAGGAAGACCATTGTTATAGAATTGGTCATGTCAAGTGACATGGAGAAATCATCTAAAACAACAGATGGACAGCAGCTGAAGGAACAATAACATGAAGGACCACAGACGTGTGACAGTTTATACAAGACAACGTAGCAAGCACACAACATGTAATAAAAAGGCGACCGTTTCAGTTCTCACTGCAATGCCACATTTTTACAGAGGAAGAAGCCTACCTGAGGGTCTGAAGATGCACGACCTCAGATCAAAGAAGAAGTGGCCACTGATGCATCATTGGTAGCGACAAATTATCATCAATACCCCTCTACCACATTATCATCAATCTCTCTCTTGAAAGACAAAAGTATCTCTCCATGCTAAATCATGAAATCAATGCATTTCTATCACTGAGAGGAATTGGTCTCCAAGTGATCTCTGCGGCTGAGTAATGTGAAATCTATCGCAAGTTAGTCCACATGGCCTGGACAAGATCAAAGACAAGACCCCAGAAAACTTTGTATTGATCAGCCGCCACAAGAAGCAACTGAGAAGTGGAGATGTGCATGGAATTTTAAGCGCTTCAAACTGAGGATAAATCATCTACTATTTGTGAGAAAAGCAACAAGACGTTTAAATCAAACATATTGCTAAATCCTGATGATTAAAAATTAAATTGGCAATGATGTGGACATCAGAGCCCCCAAATTAGATTTTATGTTTAAGATTTACAGTTCTTGTTAATGACGCTTTATTGGTGCTCTTGAGAAAAGTCATTAATTTCTGTTTATTAAGAATACATGTTATTATACCCAGGGTGAAAAACTCAGCATGTCTTCCTTATGTTCCTCCACAGTTCGACAACTTTTAGTGTATCCCTCGTTTAATCAGTTGAGGCACACTTACCTTAGGCCACTTGGGATTGAGCTCAGAAGCTTTTTCAGCATCATCCAGTGCCGCCTGGTGTTGTCCCAGTTTGAGCCGCGCTGCTGACCGGTTACTGTAGAGGATGCAGTTCTGTGGGTCAGCTTGCAAGGCATTAGTGTACAAATGAACAGCTGCGTGAAAGTCACCACGCTGACACGCCTCATTGCTCTGCTGCACTTTATCCATGAACTCTGCTTTGCTGAGACCATACCCGGCCCCCTGGACTCCAGAAACACATCTCATTGGTCTGCCTGCTGTCCGAGAACTGAAGATGGAGAACTGGAGAAACGGACAAATGAGTGAGAAAGCTATAGTCAGTCGAATTTTGAAAATCTCATAACTTAGTCGACAGCACTTGCTGGAGGAAATCAAAACCTAACTGAACATGCTGTAGTTAGAATGTGCAGCTTAAATGTGAAGGAACGTTTATGTGTGAATATGAAGCAGGAGAGCGATTAATATTCTCCCACTGATGCCATATACTGTAGTCCTATTTGATAAGTCACTTGCATGTTTTCACATATCATAGCAAAAAACGTAATTATTAAGAAACATCTATCAATAGTAGCTGAATATTCAGTTTGGTCAGCTCCTGGACTCTGATATTGTGCAAGCTATCACTGAACTAACTTAACTTAGCCATTGTTTATCATATTTGTTCCACTTGTGCGTTTCCTGTATGAAAGGGAACATCAATGTCTGTTGTGAAAAAGATACACAAAAACCAGGGAGGAGATGAGCCATCTATTTGGCCTTGTATACCTGTATGAAGGTGCTCTCTATTGCTGCTTCTTTTTAGCTCGAATCAAATTACATTGCCCATAAGCACACAGAGAAGTCACCTGATCCCATTCTCAAATAATAAAAATACTAATGTAAAGCTACATGAATGATTCATTGATCTTGTGTGGTATATTGTGACATGAAATCACCAAAACACATAATTGTACTGCAAACAAAGTCTTTGCCTGTATACGTTTTTTTAAAGAGGACTCTGGTCAGATTGCTCGCTTTGCTCTGTCTTTCAATCTCTGAAAGACCTGCACATCTGTAAAGCACATGTAATAGAAGTTTTCTGTGCTAAATTCCGAGTAAGGTTAATTCAATAATGTCCTCTTTATCTAGGAAGAACAGATCCACCAAGGTTAAAAACAGGTGAGGTCTTGAGCACCAGGCTTTATCTTTCAGGTCCCGTGAGCCTATAACTATTCTGATGTTCACAGCCTTTTACTTGTTATTCTACTATACTGCAGTTTAGATGCAAAACACTGGTGTAAAGTTCAAGGTAAGTAATAAAGACATCTTCATTGTGCCAATACATCTCGAACCACAGCAAGATAATACCTGCCTTAGAGCAAAGCCATAAGCAGGAACGTGGGATTTAATCTATTATTGTTCCCATTCACTCCTGAACACACTAGCAGGCACAACATTTGAATGTGTTACTGTCTTTCTGTAGCTGCGTCTCATTGATGAAGTATATGAGCGCCATATTACTACTGAATCAGGACATTCACATCAGGGTTGCATGTTTTTAAGGCCAACTTCCATTACACCTTTTTCTCACCACACCTCCTCAGACTGAATTCTGGGATAGGGCAGGCTTGGTAATTACTTCCAGAGGCCCGGGGAGTAGATGCAGCAAATATGAGGGCTTTCGGTATCAAGCAGATTCAAAACTAAGTTACAGTGCAGCACCAACCAGTTTCTTTCTTTGACCCTTTGACCTTCATCTTTTGCACCTTTTCTTGTTCATCTCTGCATTTTAACTGTCAAATAATATGTTTTGTCATGTGAGAACATAGAAGGAAATGACTTCCTGCTTTATACTTTGACTGAACTTTAAAGTATCCAGTGTTTTATATCTTACCTATAAAAGCAAATTCAACACCTGTGGATTGGTAAATCTTTGCAGCAACAGGTAAACCAATGAGGGGGAGATGGGGCGGGGGGGTGCGGTGGTTTCAAAACAAGTGTTAACTGCTGGGTTAGTTGCTGCGAGTCCCATGGGCCGACAACCTACCTCTCAGGAAAACAAAAACAGACTAAAGGGAGTATACCCTCCACACCACAACTGACAGCACTGTCACGCACGCTTAGATTCAAGGCTGGAAAGTGTCAGGAAAAGTATATATTATAAATGATTTCTTTCACGGCCCAGAAGCCTGTCGTTTTTCCCTTCAAGCTAAAACTGCACACGCTGATCTGATCTGATTAACAGGACAGAGAAGGGAACTAATCAGAGAGGTTTCACAGACTGGTTCATGCTGTCCCATCTGCTGGGGGCTGTCGCCTGTATGTGGCCAGGAAGGGTGGAGAGTGAGCGATAATGAGAACCTACACCCATACAGACGACACCCGACCAACTTAATCACAAGGAGAGAGAGAGGAACTCTCCTCCTCACACACAAATAGGGCTGGGACGCACGTATTTACAGTTGTGTTGGGAAATTTGACTTATTAATGGAAATACACACAAACGTACTGACCCTGTGCAAGCTTCACTGTCCATAGACAAACTAGTGAAGTGCGGTTAGTTAGTGAAATCTGCATGCCCCTCTGTTGATTTAGCGTTAAATCACATTTACGTTGGTCAGGAGAGCCTCCACATCCACTGTGCGCTACATTACAGCATGCATGACTAGAAAATCGATACAAGTCTTTTACGAGCTTCTCACAGCAATGGTCATTTGGTATTTTCTGTCCAGGACGCGAGCTGAAAAGTGTTTTATCGGAGAAGCAAAAATTGCCAACAACTAGCTAGCGTTACACAAATGGCAGCTCGCATGACAGTGTAGAAAGTGTTTTTGTTTTTATTTTTTACCTTTTCTTTCTGAGCCGCTTGCTTCTCCATCCTGTCTGACGGCTTCGGTTTGTGCGACGGGTTATCGCTTTCATCCCATCACACTCCTTCTTGACTTTTTATCGACTGTTTACGTCTCAGGAGGTGTTCAGACGTTAGCCCCAATGCCACGGTGTTGCGCGAGTGTCGACGAACTGCGAACAAATCCCACAAATACTGAGCTATGTGGCGTTCAAGAGGAACTTTTTCTCAGGGAAAGTGCGCCATGTTGTCAAATCTTTTTCCTTTTTTTTCTTGTCTTTTTCCCCTGTTGCCATAGCGGATTTCTGAGTGCTGTGCACAGGGAGGCATAAAGGTCTGTGGGAGGCTGAGTCAGGAAAGGAAAGGACAATTCAAGAATACACCATTAGGTTATGCTTCGTGTTCATTTGTAAAATTAATTCAATGCTAACTTTAGCTAACTCCGGCGTTCATAAACTCTGAGAGGGCAGAGGTGAGTATACACCTATTGTTCACTAGTAATTATCAGCTGCAAATGAGAGCATTTTATATATATATATATATATATATATATATATATATATATATATATATATATATATATATATATATATATATATATATATATATATATATATGTATATATATACATATATACATATATACATATATATATATATATATATATATATATATATATATATATATATATATATATATAATATAGAGATAGATAGATACATAGATATAGATAAATATATGTTCACAAATCTATTAGAAATAAAGAAGGAAAATCTAACATGTACATAGGTATTTACAGCCTGCATCCCGCTTCCACTGAGCATCCTGGAGATGTTTCTTGATTGGAGTCCACTTGGTCATTATGGTGTGTGTGTGTGTGTGTGTGTGTGTGTGTGTGTGTGTGTGTGTGTGTGTGTGTGTGTGTGTGTGTGTGTGTGTGTGTGTGTGTGTGTGTGTGTGTGTGTGTGTGTGTGTGTGTGTGTGTGTGTGTGTGTGTGTGTATAAGGTGCCATGGCCAAGCTCCAGTTCACTGAAATTGTCTTTGCAGCTTTTTATTGTATTAGCACACACGCAGCTCTGACGGGCTCGTTGCTGTATTCATATTGTTTATGTTTAACCAACGAAACAAAAGTTTAATATAAACTGTTACTTCTATACCTTTGTCTACCACGGTGGCCTCGTAGAGGCTACAGTGGCACATGGGGGCCCGGGTTCGAAACCGGGACTGGACACACTTGAGGCACTAAGCACGCGCGGGTCTACCTTCTTCTTGTGCCTCACAGAACTTCTTGTGCCTCACAGACCCGTCAACTGTCTTTACACCTGCACCAACATGAGATCTAGAGGATATACATGAGATCATATGTTTATCATGTTATTGTGCTGCATCATAGAAGTCATACTAACTAAATGCTTTCAGATCTGACTGATTCCATTTTTGATTGTCCTGTTTTATTCAGTGTGAAAGAGTCCTTTAAAATGCTGGTCTGCCAGACTGAGGAATCTCTTTCTGCGCAGGCTCAGTCTCTACTCAATGACTCAGAAAGGAACCTCCTTCTGACAACCACACTTCACCCACACCTCATGACAGGCTCAGTGTCCTTGCTCCTGTGACGGCATTATAAAAATGCCTCGCTCAAACGATGGAGCAGCAGCTGCTTGAGTTATAGACGCTTCTGGATCAGCTGAAGAGGAACCAGCTGTCAGCCATGCAGCCAGTCCAGCAGGGAAATGTATGAATGTTTTGGGTTTTGCAATGTAATAGTTTTGCAAAGCAACTTTTTTATCTGATGTCTATGAATGTTATTAAACCCCACCCTGTATGTGCTTTAAAGATGACATAACCATTGTTCGATTAACTCAATAACAGAGATGCTATAACACTGTAATGTTAGAACAGCAATTAAACTTTCAAATTGTAAACAACAACATGACCTCTTGTGCCTTCTGCTTTTTCATTTACACTTCAAGTGATGTCATTGTTTTTTTTTAAATATTCATAATGACAGCTAAGTTACAAAAAAAGCACTGTCTCAACACTTTCAGAATATTGTTTGTTTTTCTAGAATAAAAAAAATAGTGCTCGTAAAATATTTATAGTATTTTCTTGTGTAATATTCTGCACTACTGCTTAATAACCTAACACTGCTGGAATTTCAGGTATATGAATCAATAAAAAACAATTTCCAAGACTAAGATTACAACAATTATATTGCAGAAATAAGTGTTTTAAAACCACACTAAAGTATGGTCTCTGATGTAAAACATGTATGTGCAGCTCTTCACCAGCAGGTGGTGTAAAGATTATTTTGAGTACTCTTCGGCCTTGACACCAGCTTTCCTGCTCTGACGAGTAAAAATGTCTGCTGTGAAAAAGACAGTTTCGTTATTTGTAATCACACATGCCATAAATCAATGTAAAAACTATCACGGTGTGGACTATAAGGAAAAGCCTCCAAATTCTCTGAAGAAGCTTAACAAATGACTCATCATTTCTATAAAGTTGGAATTTAATGTTTGGAGGAGGGAAGGCTTTCCACTCTTTGCAAGGTGTAGAATTATGCAATAGAATTTGTACGAAATATAATATTAATGACGTGGAGGAATCTTTTGTTGGTTTACTTTTGATTTTTCAACACATTATACTGGGTGCTAAGACACAAATGTAAGTAGATGACAGTTTTCATGCTTTTACTTTTCAGACAAAGGCCTGTTTTCGATCACCTGACCTAAGCTTTTGTATCATTGGCACCAGTCAAACAATAGAATCAAATTCTAAAAAGAAAGTCTCTGCATGGAAAAGGGTGGCGATCAAGCCCATTTTTGGCATGAAGAATTTACAATGTTGACCACTGACCCACTGCTCCTGTTTGCTTTCAAGACTGGTTTCAGTCTTTGCTAACAGCTCCTTATGAATATTGTTCTATATATGCAAGCTTTCAGAAGCGTGCAGAAATTTGATACATGTCTAGTAAATTGCTGGGCATTATTTTCACTTCATCCACAATGCATATTTGTGCTGTTATTTTTAAGGTCTGTATTAGCAAAGAGGGTTTTACAAGGTTCAGAAATCATAACAATTAATATCAATGTGTTTGAAATCAAGACAGCTTAGACCCTTCAGTTCTGGGTTGCTGATCACCTGACACACTGAGCAAACTTGTGTGACAGTCTGACCTACATGCAGTGATGAAGAAGCACTCTGGTAAAATGTAAAGAAAGATAGTCTATTATAAGTAAAGTAAAAAGTATTGTTTCCAGCATAAATCTAGGCAACATGTATTCAGAACAGTATGTTTTTAAAATGTAAAAAAGTATTAATAATGCCTGCTTGTATTGATGATGCATGGATGCTATATTTTGATGTTATAGGTGGTCTAATTCTTATTGTTTCAGAAAGGCCACTGACGGACAATTTAATTAGTATAATTTTATAATATAATAATATGACTTTTAATATCAAATGTAATTATGCAAATTAACTTAGAATATCTGATATTTTTCAAGGAGTAAAAAGTATATTATAATAAAAAAGTATGTAGAAAAAGTAAATACTCAAGTTAGGCGACTACAAATAGCTAAAAAATTGTAGTCTGAAGTCACTGAGTTACATTGTACCACTGACGCTTCATTGAAACCTCATTTTGAAGACATTGTCACGCTGAGCAACCATATTAAAGCAGGTTATAGTCCAGTCATCTTGAGACAGCAGCTCGTTGTCGCCACACTGGATCGTTCAGGTTTGAACCGTCCACACAGAGGCTGTTCCCGCTTTTGGTCGGGGCCAAAATAGTCGCGACTCATTTGGTAATGCCGGTGGTGCATGCATTTCCTTTAGAGGAAAGAGGAACATGCAAAGGATAGCGTGTGTCACGTGAGGTCTACGTGAGGATACCACAAGGATAACTTGTTGAAAATATGTTTTCTGTCAAGTACACTGATTAAAACAGTCAATCTCAATTGTGTCAGCACAAGATGGGTTATTTGTATGTAGTGCATATAGTCCTCCCAGTCACACCAGTGCAGAGGACCCACATATTCCAGTTTTAACATTATACAATTACACATTCTGCTGTGACAGAAGACTGTCAAAAGAAAACTGAAACTAAAATTAATAATTTGTTTCACCCTCAGTGTTCACTACTGGGAAGGTCTGCCTCATGCCTCATGCTGATTGGTCTGAAAGTGGGACTCCTTTGTCAAGCCCACATCTCAAGTGGCTATATAGGCAGGAAAGATGACAGCGTAAAGTGAAGAAGGAAGATTGGGATCAGTGATACCCAGTACAGCGTGTTACCCTGCCATCCATCTGAGACTGGTACATTTTTGTGAATGATCTTTGAAAATATTGATGTTTCAAATGATTTGGCCCTTGTCTCTGGAAAACCTTTTCTGTGCTGGTCTGTTCCACAGTGAGATGAAGACCCAGAAGACGCTTCATGTGGCAACTCCAGTGAGGCAGAGCCTCGCCCTGACTAAATTAACTGGGACCTCTGTTTACCTCAAGTTGGATTCATCCCAGCCTACAGGATCCTTTAAGATCAGGGGCATCGGACACCTCTGCAAAACTGTGAGTATTTCTCTTCTTGTCTGGAGAGAGGTGTTTTGTCCTGTAGTGTGGTTGAGATGCTTAGCAAACATCCGTATGAACCTGTATGGACCTGTTCCAGCCCCAGTCTAAACACTGGGCCGATGTAATGGTCCCCTTTTTCACTGTAATGTGTTTTTTTTCTTGTAGTGGGCTGATCGAGGATGTGATCGGTTTGTCTGCTGTTCAGGTGATAGCTAAAGGAAGAACAATGTATGAGCTATCTTTGCCTGTGTTGGTGTGTTTTGGTGTGTAATCTTTGAAACGTTTGGTCCCAACAGGAGGAAATGCTGGTATGGCAGCAGCGTATTCTGCCCGTCAGCTCGGGGTACCTGCAACCATAGTGGTTCCAAGTGTTACACCAAGCCCAACAGTGGAGCGCATGAAGGACGAAGGCGCCGATGTGGTTATCCACGGCAAGGTTAGTCATGTTATGGATTGTTAACTACAATCTTTACATCAATCAAACTCTATTTTAAGCATGCCTAGATACATGTATTGTTGGGTTCTGGTTACAAGTATTTCTTGTCACCCAATTTTTACATGTGGAACAGACTTAGAATGCTGAATGATTCACCCGATGAAATGACGTTGCATCTTGTCTCTTTCAGGCTCTAAATGAAAGCATTGAATATGGACAGCAGCTTGTGGCAAATAACCCCAGCTGGATATTCATCTCCCCCTTTGATGATCCACTCATCTGGTGAGATGATCTCTGTTTATCTGTCCTTCAGGGATTGGGACAGCATGTACATAATTATATGCTCTGTGCAGACATTCCTGCATAGTAATCTGTCTGTCATAAGGAGATAAGAGACAAAGACGTGATAAAACAGATTATTATTTACCTCTCCTATACAAATGAAATAGTTTTAGCACCTGTCTTATCTTGTGATGTCATTCAGCAGGGGCTGGATGAAGTGTTATGTCAGATGCATGGTATCTTATCACAGTGCTACCGTTGAGGGACTGTCAGATCATTTCTAACCTACACCACAGACCGCAAATTACTGACACCCAGGGTGCGCAAAAAAGACCTGACTGTTTCCTTGTTCGCATTACACTTAAATCTTAATTGAATTTAAAGGAACTTACAGTAGGGTCATGTTTGTGTGTGAAGGGAAGGCCACACGTCTCTGGTGAAGGAGCTGGAGCAAGACCTACAGGAGAAGCCGGGAGCGATCGTGCTGTCGGTGGGAGGTGGAGGCCTGCTGAACGGAGTGGTGGAGGGACTGCGACGTGCCGACTGGGCTGACGTGCCCATTGTAGCCATGGAAACCATGGGAGCGCATAGCCTGAATGCAGCAATGAAGGCCGGGGAGCTGGTCACTTTAAGTGAAATAACCAGGTAAAATCTACTCATAGATCCGTATATTGTTTTCAAATGACATTTTCCAAATTCTTTCTCACATAGTTCCTCTTTGTGCATCAAAGACTAACCCTTTATTTTTCTCAAGTGTTGCAACCACACTAGGTCTGACAAGGGTGTCTGCACAGACCTTCAAATTGGTGAATGAGCACAAGGTTTTTTCAGAAGTAATCACAGACCAGGAGGCTGTAAAAGCTGTGGATCGCTTCGTTGGTGAGTGCAACCTGCACCTGAACAGATGCACAACAGATCTTTAATGGCACCAATCATCTGTGAGACTGAACTCTCCCGGTATCTCAACTTTCTGCAGATGATGAGAAGATCCTGGTGGAGCCGGCCTGTGGTGCTGCCCTGGCAGCTGTGTACAGTGACATTATCAAAAGGTTGCAGGATGAAGGCAAGCTGGCACAGAGCCTGGGCCCGGTGGTCATTGTGGTGTGCGGTGGCAACAACATCAGCATGGAGCAGCTGAGGAAGCTGAAAAAACAGCTCGGTATTATTTAATGTATCTCAGGTGCTCTTGACCTTTCCTTCACTTGTCCATCAGCATGGCTCCATCCATAAAGCCGCATATTCATGTCCTCTATAGACCAAATCATTCCAGACTGTGAGACGCTGCTACTGGAGAAACCTCTTTGAAATGTACAGACAAATTTAGGGGTTTGCTTTTCTATTTAGTGTGCTTTTGTTTTGTTCTGCTTTTGTACATTAAATTATATTTTAAAATGAATAAACTGTATGTCTGAATATTGTACCTAAAGAATCATTTATCTGCCCTGACACATTATTTCTGACTGCAGATGATTTAAAATACAGATCATACCCCTTCATCAAAACATGACCAACAGAAAACAGACTTTTAAAAATGTGTTTTCTATCTTCCTAAAAGAGTTCAACACTGTTTTAATACTGAAGCTAAAAGATGAATAGGCCAGGCAATATTAGCTAATTTCATATTGAATTGTATACATACATGAATTGTAACAATACATTGTTTGTGCAGAAATGCCAAACTTTGTCACAATGGTGTAGTCCTGCCTAGTGTGTATCTTGATCCCAATTTTATAGAAATATATTCCAAGATGTTTTGATATAAGTAGACATGTCAAGTGTTTAATAAATGGCACATTATCTAAACAGATTTTGCTAATCATAAATTTCCCTCTTCCAAAGGAAAACCAAAGTAATTAATTATATAAAAAGTGTATACGACATGTTTACATGTTGTATATGAGTTGCATTTGTTATGTGAATCACTAACAGGGATGTTCAAACAGTGGAAGCACATTGTGCATTTGGGCCACAGTTTAATTACAAGCTCAGCCGTAGCATGATATGACAATTCATTAATAGTTTCAGTAGCTTACTTTCCAATGAAGTTCCCCTCTCCCCAGTGACTGCGTTGACAGGCACAACGCATACAGGAATACATTCTGAACCAGAATTGATTCCTTATGAATGAATGACAAAAAGTTTTAAATTCAACCAGTAACTTTAAAAAATGAATTTGGTCAACATTGACATCCTAGATTTTTAATAAACAGCACAAGGTAAAGTAAACAACCTTGCAGGTCAATGGCCTCACGTGTTGGAAGACACAAGGTGTTTCTGGGTCAATCACATGTTGCATGACCACAGCAGACACCTCCACACCCTTTAACTTACCAGCATTCAATTGGCTGGGTGTTTAGGTATGTGGCACTTTTCCTAGCTATACAATGGTCTGACGATCACTAAGACGGGGGTGGGCTTATGTCACAAAGAGGGGCGACAGCTGTATGTGAGGGACAACTGGAAACCAACCAGTCACATGCTGGAGACATTCCTAGAATTGCTCTTGAGTAACCCCTGGTAAACATGCTATTAAAACTAGACACATTAAAACGAAAAATGAGGAAAATTTAACCTATAGTTTTTTTTTTGTTAAACATTATCTGAGAAATCAGTTCTGCTCTTTGCTGATAGCTCAGCTGAAGAGCGATATACATAATACAGCTCTCCTCTCAACTGAGCTTGCAGCGGAAATATCTAACTAATAAGTTAGATATAATAAGCCATTTTTGCTGATGAAACATTGTGTCTGTAGTTTTCGATGGTTCCCTTTTGATATAGCATATAAAAGGAGCTGAAAGAACAGTGTGAATCGGTGAGGTGCTTGCTGTAGCCAGCTGGAACTGGCCTGGCCCAGCACTTGCTGCTTTGAAAAAGTGTCTGGTGACAGAACCAGAGTTGGTCGTAAGTGATCCTTACATAAAAGGCATGTCCTAAAGAAGACAAAACATGTTTCACAGTCATCATTAATCATGACCAACAGCCATTGTCTATGCACACTTGTAACAGGCAAGTCCGCGACACCATGTCACGTATGTAAATGACCTAATTTGGGAGGATTTGGCAAAAGCAAACATGTTTTTCCCAAATCACATTGGATGTTTATCTAAGCAATACATTGGCTTAAAGTAAGCATGAACATGTTCAAAACAAAAAATACATGAAGCATGAAAAATGTAATTTGTACATGAAGACATTTCTTTATTGTGACACAGAAATCTCAAATGCCATCTGATTCTTTACATCTGTATAATCCATTTTAGATATGTTAAGTTTCTGATGAGCAGAGGTAAGACAGTAAAAGTTAAGTTAATGCAACCATAAATAATTGTAATAAATATCAAGTAAATGTACATCACACATTTTATCGCAACACCTCTTCGTATGGATATGTCCTTTTTATAACCTTATCCACCACCCCGGAGGAGGAAGTAGAAGAGAGCGTCCCTGTTAGCAGCGGTATGTCACCCTTCAAAAGAGCCGAACCAAAACAAAAACTTGCAAGCAATTTAACAATCCAATATGCATCAAATGATTTTCAGTTCTATCCAAGTAAAATGGTGATTTTACTCATACAAGAACACGTTTCACCATGAGTAGAAGAAATTGAATCCATCCGAGTACAAGACAAAAAGGTGATACAATTACTGGTATTTCCAAAATTCATAAAAAATAACAACACAACAAACTGGATATCCAACAGACATTGCCTAGTTTGCTCATTTTATAATATTTTCTTGGAAGAGTAGTGCAAACCAAAAATTATAAGGTGAAGTGAATTAGCAATTAATAAAAACTGCCATCAAACATAACGTCAGTCTATTTACATTTTTTTCCCTCAAATTCAATTTTTACACAGCTAAATATTTGGTTATGGGTAAAATGAACAAACAAAGAAAACCAGCAAAATCCTCTTCTTTCAATAAAGAAACTTATGAAAAGGCAGAACTAAGGATAATCCGCCTCCTTTGCCCCAGTGTATGTGTAGATTGTGTATGTTGGGGTCCGAGGGGGGGCTGTTGCACATTCAGTAGCACACAAACCATGTAGGAGGGCGGCTCCTTCCCATTTTCACAAAGCGACACAGGATTTCACAAATCTGGAACGCAAGCATATTAGAGCCAGCAGGCCTCCCCTATCTTCCAACTACCTGACCTAACATGCAGCCAAAGCTACTCGAAAAATCAAAGAGCAATTTCATAAACTAATGGATTAATATGAGTTTTTACATGACTTAAATACCCTCTCTTCAGAGACTTGGATAAAATGTATTCAGTTTAAATACGCATAAGTTAGTCCATTAGCAGTTCTTTTTTTTTTAAACAGGCAGTAAACTACATAATATCCTGTACAGCACTTGTTCACGTATTGTGCCTGCTCATAGCTGACATGGTGAAAAATAGGCAGCATCTTACATTTCCTTTTTTCTGGTAGTAGTCGTACCTGCGTCTTAAACGTCAGATCATTCTATGGAAATCATGGGTTTCTCTTCACACACATCCAGCATCACCCTCTGGAGAGAGGCTCCTACAGCAAATGCCCCCACAGAGGGGAGGCAGCTAGGTTAAGCATTAGGAGGGATACAGTTTGTTTGTTGCCTTCACAGCAATGCAAAGTTCCACAACACATAGTTTTGCTGAAACCAGACTTTCAATACTAAAATGTTATCAGAAAGAGGATTCAGCAATCTTGAATTCAATTTGAAACTGTAAAGTGCTGATCTGAAATCATCCTATTTAGTTGTTAAATTCACAGAACTCGACTGAAACACTCTGTTAAAGGGAGGGAAAGGGGAAGGCAAACTTAAAAAGTGTGTCACAGTTGTTTCACTTCAATGCTATCCTCAAACTCAGTGCAACCAGAACAGACACGCGTCTTCCCTGAATTCTTCACAAAAATGCATCAAACATATCATAAAAGTATTTGTAGAAACTGCAAAAAAAAAGTAGGGATAAACATGCAAAGCTTTAATAGCCATCCAAAATAAAACAAAGTAAAACATGTAATTTTGTTGAAGCAGCAGAGCGTAAAGAGCTGTTTACGCTTGAGAGCATGGGGTTGTCAAGTCTTCCTAACCGCTTAGAGGGTCCTCGCGGTAGTGGATGGCGTATCGCAGTTTCTCCAGCATCACATCCAAAGACGTGTACTGGGGCAGTTTCACCATGAACATACAGGTCTCCACGCGAATGTAGCGCGAGTCTGGCTGACCTGGAGAAAAAAAGAAACAGGAAGTTGCATCACAACAACATCACTTACTACTTGCATAATGAGTCTTGTTATGGATGTTTTACAAGAAACTGCAGGAGTGCCGATGAGTTGCTGGGTAGCAAGTGTTCACGATTACAAGCTTGTCTAGGTGATTAAAGTGAGTGTTAACGTATCTTATTTGTAGTAAACCTGAGTATTATTAGCTTGCCATTCTAAATAGTGACAACGTGACAGATCCTACTTTTGTGAGAGATGAGATGATTGCACATTTTGAAAAATGACCGGATACATCCGTCTGTGCGTAACCTCATATAGAACATCTTGACACATGTCAAGAGCTTACATGTATATGTTTCCCCAAAAATGAAACTGAAGTCTGTTTCACAAAGTCGACTGCACATAAACACACATTAGGTGTCGCTGCTCCTGTCGCCCCAAGATGGGACTCGTTCGTGAAAATATTGTCTTAGACGTAATCGGTCCGTGGCGCATTAAGGTTTTTGAGCGCTGGACTAAAGGATGTAGAGGCAAATGCATAATATTGTGATTCTGCAAACCTGCTTGGTGGAGTCTGTGTTCCACCACAGTCCCTGATGTCGTTCTTATCATTCATTTTTCTTCTAAAGATAGATTTGACTTTGTAGCAAGTAACGAAGGTTTCAGGGGAAATGTATTGGAGTAAAAGTACCAGTTTTCTTTGCAAAATGTAGGGAAGTAAAAAGTCAAGAAAAATATAAATAATACAGATATCCCAAATAGGACTTAACTACAGGAACAAAGTATTTCTACTTTGTTACTATACACCACTGTAAACAACATGTTCAAAGTCCATCGAAGATTACAGGATGAGGGGATTTTAAAATCACTATCAGTATTCTCTGCACTAAGAAGAACCTCACTCAGAGATAGCAGCCCCTGCGTACAATCACAGCCCTGTTGAAAACTTGTTAGCCTTTACCTGCAGCGCCATCAGGAGGGGCGATCTTCATGGGGTAGGGGGGAACATGGGCAGTGTCTGGCCCTCCATCTTTGCAGGGGCAAGTGAATGGTATTCGCTCCTGGTTGCAGGCAAACTTAATGAACTTGCAGAGCTCTTCTTGCGTGAACATCTCCAAGGCGATCCAGAAGAACTCGATGTGCTGGTCGGTCTCCATCAGACCCACCTGATACATGGTGTGAGCCTACAGAGTAAGAGAGAGCAGGACATACCTTGATTACATTGTATTAATACTAACCTTAAGGAAAATAAAGTGTTTCTCATGCAAACCATATATATTAGTGATTGAGTCACAACAGGTTTGCAATGTATGTTTACACAGATTTCAACAGTCACTTCCACACAAACATACCTTGAGGAACTCCAGGTTGATGTAAGGCAAGCCGCAGGTGCGCAGCTCCATCTCCAAGGGGCTGAGCATGGTGAGCAGCTGTAAGGGAATGATTGAACCGAGCCCGGCACTCACCGCCGTCATACACTCTTTGTTCTGCAGCTCCCTCAGACGAAGACTCCGCACCGCCCGTGCGTACAAATCCTTATTCTCCCAGCTTAATAAGCACACAATGTGTAAAAGATGAAGACGTCAGGATATTAACAACAAGGTCTTATATATAACTGCAGTTTTAAAAGTTGATTGAGTTAAGTTTCCAAGGAAAGATTCCTGTACCTGACGGTGAGGCTTCGACCACCCTGACAAAGCTCCACCTCATCGCCCAACATAGTGACATAGGTGAAGGTGCAGCAGGGCCGGCTGGGAGAGTCAGGGCTTTCTCCTGAATGGTGTAGGGAGGAGATCTCTGCACACAGGGCCTCCAGCTCTGTCTCATCACTCGTCTGCAGGGTCAGAAAACAAAAGGCTCATTAAGGTCCATAGAATAATGGTGTAAGCAGTAAACAACATGAGGTATACAACAGTGGTCCCTTACATTTTCAAACTTCTTAACGTAGTTGTAGGTCAGCACATCAGCTTCCTGCAGGTCCTGCTCTGGGTCGAGGGACTCGCCCGCCAGACCCTTCCAAAAGGAGCCCAGGAGGTCTAAAGGAAGTGGCACATCAGCACGGATGGCTATGCCAAGAAGCTGGCCAAAGAAGTGCAACAATTGTTCTTCTGCATAGCTGATAGGGCAGGGCGTCAGAATGTACTTCCCCTGAGAACACCAACACACAACAAAGATTAATATTGCATCATTTTTTATTTACTTTCTTGTGCTATATATGATCCCCCCTCCCTCAAATAGGATTCTTAGAAAACCTCCAATATTGAGATAATAATTAACAGAGCACTTGCTTTGTGATTATTATTAAAAATGTCACCACATTTTACTGTGAATGTTGTCAAACATTTCTTAGTTACTTTTCAAAACTGTGAGGAAACATGGAGAGTCAATCCAAACAAGAACAAAGTGTATATGTGCCTTGTTGGATGAACAAAAGAGTGATAAAACGGTCATACTAAAAAACATGTCAGATCCTGAAAAACTTTACCTTGTTACGGTTGGCTGCAGCACTGGGGCAGAGGAGCAGCAGAGAAAGAGCAGAACTCTGTAACTCCTTGCACACCTGCCACAGGAAATGTCTGAAGGAACCACCTGCAGAGACAGATTCATCAAAGTTACAGTGAGGTTTGAAAAAAATCAGTGAGACAGCACCAAAAAAAATTGTGAAGGAGAAATTCTAACTTGTGCCATGAACTTCCTCGCCAGTGAAGCGGATATTAAAGGCATAGGTCGGGTCTCCTCCACTAGCCAGTTTCACACAAAGCTGGGACGACGGCACGCAAGAAAGCTGGCGTGCTGCCTGGCATAAATATGTGTTCTCTGATGATCTGATCTCACCTGTACAACAGATGCCAGAGAAATTAAAAGAATGTTTGCAAAGATCCAGTACAAGTGATAGGAAATGGGAAACAATAAACATGTGAACAAGTAAAAGGAACGCATACCTCCCACGATCTCCAGAGGGTCCAGTGTAATCTCTGGGGCAGCATGGTCAGCTGTCCGCTGCACTGTAGCATTCAGTACTCTGTTCATGACAGTAACCTTAGTGTCATAGAAGATTAGACCTGTAACCAGTAGGCATAGCGGGTAGTGAGGGAAATTATACAGATTTAACCACCTATTTCCTATATAGGTCAAACCACAGTTGGATTAACTTGGCCCGTTATGTCTCCTTTACCAGCTACATCAGGGGTGTCAAACTCATTTTCAATGTGGGGAAATGTAGTTTTTGGTCAAAGCATGCTTTTGAGCAATTTGTTTTTAGACAATCAAACCTTAAGGCAAAGCTCTCGCGGGCCACATGAAATGACGTGGCCACATTTGGCCCGCGGGCCTTAAGTTTGACACCTACGGGCTACATGCTGCTCACCTTTGGCCTCACATAACAACGCTGCAATGCTGTTTTGATAGGTCAGTGTCTGTCTCAGCTCCACTAGCGGCAGGAAGAAACTCTCCAAGGTGTTGTTGAGGGACTGCAGAAGAGCAAAACGCAAGCGCATGCTCTCCATGGGTACATCTGGAAACACACACACAAGTTAAATGCACTAAATTACAAAACAACTGCAAAACAAAGTGGGACTTACAGAGTATGCATGTATAACTATCTAGTTGACTTTGTGTGCCTTGGATTTTGACAAAAATAATTTGGGGGGAGGAGAAATAGGCCAACTTTTTATCTTGTTGACACAGACACAACAAACAAGACGTGCACTTACTAAGCAGGGTGACCACACGAGGATCAGCAGTATCTCCAGAATCCAGGTAAACTTCATGGGGGTGTAGTCTGGCTGGTGTGATGGCCAGGTGACGGCAGAGCCTGCTGATGTACTGGACCAATGCCACGTCCATTTCCAAGCTCCACTTTCTGCAGGCCTTCTGGGCGTGTCGAGTGTCTATACAGGTGCACCTGGTATAGAGGACAGCGGCGGTTAGTAGAGATCTTCCATTATGTTTAGTCACGAACAGCACTTTATCAAAGATGAACAGGTGTTTGGATGCGAGAAAGATGGAAGTATTTTGTATTCAGTGAAAGTCTCCTTTTGTATTTTCAAGAATAGAAATTTCTACAGATGTCATGCTGCATTACACTTCGATAACTGGTGTGACAATGAAGAAAGATATCAATTTCAAATAAAATTCTATGCTTGGAAATTTTGAAAACGTAGTGACTTATTTCTTTGAAAAGGGCCCATTTTTTCAGCTGGTTTATTTGACAGTATACAAGTTACAGAATTCTGACGTCTGGTTATTGGGTATGACATTCCCCAGTCTCACCTTTCAAAGTGGAGGTCATAACCACAAGCCAAAATTGCCCTCCAGACACTGCGGATGTCCTGCTTGGCACGGTCAACAGCAAATTTATGGAAGCCTTCCAGTGTCAGGTACTTCTCCTCTGTAACTTAAGACAAGGCAGTATGTGAGGCAGCTTGTATTTAAAAAAAATACTCTTTTGTAGGGTAGCATCATACCAATATAGTTATTTAAAAAAAATAAATTATATATATATATATATATATATATATATATATATATATATATATATATATATATATATATATATATATATATATATATATATATATATATATATATATATATAAGACAAAAGAAGAAATCTTTACTTTTCTGTCACTAGATTGATAATTTTCATTATAAAACCCAAATTTAAGCAAAGGGATAGGTATAGAGCAAAGTCGTTATGTAATTGTTAAGAAGAAACGATTTAGTCTCTGTTAGTTACATTTTGCAAACATTACTTTAACCCCACTGTCTAGAACTAAAACATTCGTATTCAGTGACTTGTGTTATCAAAGTGTGTGTCATTACTGCCAACCTTCAGCTTTCTTAGCAGGAGATTTCTCCACTTCCTTCTCATCAGGTCTGGATTTTTCTGGAGATTTTGGTTTTAGAACTGTCTTCTTTTCACTCAAAGCAGTCCTGGTAGAGTCAGAAGACCAGCAAGTTTAATAAATAATCATTATTGTGCCAAAATGTAAGTGTACCTAAACTTGTGATTGAAAACATATTATTCACCTGACACTGTGGAGGACAGACTTTTCCTTGGTGGGAGGCTTGGTGATGGGCCTTTTGGTGCTCACTACCTTGCCTTGGTGCTGTTCTTTTCCTGCTTTGCTGTATTTGTTCTTATTGGGCTTAGGAGTGCCGTACTTTCTAAGAATCTGGTACAAACAAATCACATTTACACACATGAGTAGATACAAGAGTACATGAGTA
Organism: Clinocottus analis; assembly: GCF_023055335.1. Taxonomy (NCBI): domain Eukaryota; kingdom Metazoa; phylum Chordata; class Actinopteri; order Perciformes; family Cottidae; genus Clinocottus; species Clinocottus analis. The sequence goes on along the minus strand of NW_027176229.1, from coordinate 11,883,577 downwards.
CCATTTCAAAATGATCACTGAACAATTGAGCATCAAGTAGCTTTGACTCACAACATTTTTGCTGACAATGTGTTGTATTATACCTGAGTAAGCTGGTCCTCCAGTACTTTCTTTGGATGTCTAACATTGGTGAAGAAAGTATGCAGTAGGTTGCCAGGGGTCTGAGCATTGATCTGTTCCTTGCTGAGGTAAATGTCAGACACTTTCACTGGCTTGGCCGGAGTGAGGCTGAGCATCTGCTCTGAGTGCACGCAGCTCTTAAACACATCTGTGAGGACATCTCTTGCTCCGGATACGAGCTTGTCACCTTGAAACATAGAAATTAATTATTAAATGTTAAGCGGACACGGGCAAAACTAGTGGAACTGTGTAGAAAAAGCTGAAAATACAAATATGGTGATCAAACACTAACCTCTGACTGACTTGTCCAGGAAGTAATCTTCAAGGGCAGAGCTTCCCTGTGTGTCAAACAGGCTTTGGTTAACACTGGAGGCTGTGAGGATCTCTTCATTGGTCAGCTCCATTAGTTCCTCTTCACCTTCAAGACTGGACAAGCCAATCAGGTCACTGCTGTTGAAAAGACTGGCACGGATTTTTTCCACTTTTGCCCGAGAACGAACCTATGATTAACAAAAAAGAAAAAAGATGAACGTATTTAAACAACACAAAATCTAACAGTTTAGATTTATTATTGGGTTTTAAAATCAACCCACCTCAATGACAGCATAACCCTTGATGGGCCTAGCCATGACTGCATTGCTCTCAAGGGAGGTGACAGTATTCATAGAGCCCCCATCTGACACAGACGGTGTTTCTGCGCTGTCGAGTGGCTCCCCCAAGCTGCCCAGACTCCCTAGACTTCCTGTACTACACAACGAGGTATCTAGACTCTCCTGACTAGAGACAGTCTGAGGGTCTTGGGGGCCCTGCTGGGGGTATGAACCAGCTGAAGCTGCAGCAGCAGGGTTGAGAGCCGGAACAGCTAACAGCTCCTGATCGACAGAAAGTTCACTGGCAGTGCGGGACACCCCCTGAGAGGAGCTGCAGATCGAAGTCTGGCTGGTAGAAGCTGAAGCACTGACGCTCATAGCTGGAGTCACACTGCTCGAGCTGTCAGGACTTTCGGGACCTCCGTTGTTGGGGAAGGGTCGCTCAGGTTCAGTGCCCACTTTACCTTCCTGAGGGCTAGAAACCCCAGCTCCAGCTTTGGGCTTTTTAGGGTCCTCTTCCTGCAGAGGAATGAAGATTTCATCTTTGAAGAGCCCTCCATGTGCGTTGCAAGCCCTGCGGATAGCATTTCGAACCACGGCCTCCTCCAGATGCGTCGGGATACCTGAGAGCACCAGCAGGCGACTGTGGGCAGTGGGGCCCACTAGGGCTTGGCAAGCATCTGTCACTGCGTCACTGGTCACACTTAAGCCCTGTGGGTCTTTATTAGCAAGATGCCGAAGAATCATCAGGAGAGTGAGGCAGCGGTGGAACCACAGCATGTCCTCAGGTTTACTACCCGCCATGTTCAGCAGTGCACTGTCACTCTCTGACAGCCGTGCACCTCTACTTCCCCGTTTCCCAGAGACTACCGCTGCCACTGCAGCCGCTGCTCTCTCACGCTTCATCTTCACCTTCTTCCGCTTGGATAACAGACTGGGGCTCTGTGGCGTCTGGCCTGGGGACGATGACGAGGATGAAGAAGAGTCACTAAGGTTGGGTGCACTGGTGGAAGACAGGGCTCCCACTGAAGATCCACCAACATTGAGGGGAAGTGTCACCTCTGCCACAGCCAGACACACCTCCATCAAAGCGTGGAAATAGGTGGAGAACCGGCTCTGCTCTGCCCCGAGAGCCAACGCAACACCTCCAGACGAAGACCCCCCTCCTCCAGCCCCTACAGTGGTCCATCCCTGAGTCTCCCGGTCGTAGAGCTTTCGGAGTTCTGTCTGCAGGGCCATGAGCACTGCGAGGCAGGGGTTGAGCAGCAGAGCAATGGAGCTGGAGAGCCCAGCGGGGCTCTTACGCTGCTCCAAGTGGTGGATCTTCCGTAAAAGCTCAGCCAACAAGTGAAAGATGAGTTCTTTTATAGAGGGCGCCAGATCAGTGCTCCAAAGCAAACCACCTAAAAGAAAAAAAAGAAAAAACTAAAAGTTGTTGAAATCAACATATTTGGCATGATTTATCTTGTGATGGAACTAGTGGGGAATAACACGTATAAGATGGAAGATGTATGACTGTGTGTTGAGTGCAGTTTTGAAAAATCAAGTCTTGAAAGTCTACATCAAACATTTAGCATATGTAGGTGGCATTTAGGTAACATATCCTATGTTTGTATTGCATGTTTTTTTTTAAATCAGAAACTAAGATTTCAATAATATCCAAATGTCCAAAAAAAAACAAATCGTTAAAGTGTCGTCAGAGCTGGTGGTCAACGTACCGAGTAGTTCTACCACCTGCAGTAGCACAGATGAGGGAACAGTGTCCAGCTCGTCCTCTGATTGCTCATTGCCCTCACCCAGCTTCCAAGTCAACAGCTGTTCAGCAAATGCCACGGCCAGAGGAAACTCCAGTGGCAAGGAGTGCAACACCAACACAGCACCCGGAGGGGGTGACACCCCTAAAATCAAGACAATATTATATTTAAGTCCATTCAACCATGGAACACATTTTCATCTTTTTAAGTTGAAGCAGCCTGTATGAGTTCCCCTTTTGGTTTTAGACACTCACCCAATTTGATGTGCACCTTATCAGTGGGTATAATGACAGATGGGTATTGGTTGGTGGTGGGAGGGGGAGTAAGGCCTGTGTTGGTAGGTGAGGCATCAAGCGGATAGCACACCGCCTCCATCAGATTTAGCTGGCCATTTCGACGCACTTTGTGACCCAGGCCATACACCATGACTCGAGCCCATGGGGCCTTGTACAGGCTGGAGCTAATGTAGTGGAAAAGACAGGTGATAATTAAAAGCATTTAACAGGAAATGGATGGTGAAAAATCTGAGTTCATCATGAATTGCTGAAGTTGAACATTAGTAAGGAACTCACTCTTTGCGGCAGCCTAGCTGGCTCTCCTTGCACGATACGATCACAAATGCAGCGCCTGGAAAGCTGACATCCAAGCTTACCTTTGACTCCGTCACAGAAAACTCCTCAGATGTAAATTGCTCTGGTGCGTTCTGTCAAAATAAACAGAAGTGTATAAAAATATTAGCATCTTTACAAACAGGGTAGGTATCCAGAGAGACGTTTATTAAATCAGGCATTGATTGGAAGAGATAACCTGTAGGAAGCAGCAGATTTGCTTAGTGAGCTCCAGCAGGCTTTCCTCTCCTTGATGCAAGGCACGAGTGATAGCCACTGTCAGCCACTCCCGGATGGCCTGAGCATTACCCTGGTAGAATAGCTCTGAGGGAGAGCAGCTTTGTCCCTGGAGGTTGTGAAGCATTGACTGGGCCAGCAGGATAGAACTAGAACTAATTGTGCCATCTGCGAGAAGAACAACATCAGAGCAAACGGCACAGAAACATTATTACTACTTTTAGAGACCCAGTGATTCACAAGAAAGATAGATACTCACCAGGGAGGGGTGGAGCCAGCAGCTGATTGGATAGCAGTTGCAGGTGTTCTAAGGTGATGTCACGTATAGCAGGTATGTGGAAGAGACGGGTGAAGGTGTGGGGATTCTTTGGGGCAAAGATGTTGAGCAAGGCCATACGGCAGTACAACCGAGCCAACGCACTCTCACACCGAAGCAGTTCCCTGCAGCAAAACAGCAAAGCAAGATACTAGTTTGAGCACGGAAGCAGGATGTAGTTATATAATGCTCATTCCCATTAGATTCATACATTACCTATGGATTTGAATGTTGCTGCTGTCCAGGGAGACTAAGCCATTAGCTGCGGTCCGTCGAGATCCAGCGGGCGGGCGCTCCAGCATCTCAATAGGGTACCAATACCTCACTAGCACGCCCTCACTGCGCAGGTAGGTCTCCACCTGCACTAGCTCATTCACCTAGACAAGTTGAAGTCAAAAAAGGTATATATATATATATATATACATACATACATACACACACACACACATACATACATACATACATACATACATACACACACACACACATACATATACATACAGGTTTACATGTTAAGCAAATGGTCTTTGTCACAGGAGACATTGGGTGGGAACCCTATGAAGTTGAATGAAACGTTTGATTCTCTAGGCGATTGAAAAAGGGAAATTGAAAGGTTAATACCTGGCAAGATATCACATATTTAACGTGGGCAGTGGATAATAGACAAATACAAATTGAAATGTAAAATACAGTACGTGTTGTAAATATGGCTTTAAAGATTTCTTTATTTTGCAGAAGAGAAGATGTTTAATAAGGGCAAATATATCTGGGCTGACAAGCTTTAGTGTAAACTAAAGTGCCATACATTTTTTATTGTACTGAAAATGTTCTTTTTATTTTATTAAAGAAAATATATATCTATTTATGCCCAAATAAGAGCTGGTAATATTCCTATTGAAACACTGTTTTAGAAGTCAAATTTGTCCCAGTGAGAATATCTTTTATTTATTCATTTGATGGTTGTTTGTACTAGAAACTTGATCTTTTGTTTATTTATATAAAGGATACGACTCAGATGATGGGTGTGAATGAGTCATGAGGGCAATAAATGGTTGGCCGTGAGTAAATGGCATGACACATGAAAAAATAAGTAAATTTACACACAAATCAGCATAAATTGCAAAAAACATAGTATTTGTACTTACAGAGTCCACATCCAGCACTACTCCATGCAAACCAAAGGTCTTTAGCATGCCCCGAATGGCAAACTTGGGCAGGGCTGTCCCTCCTGTAGTGCTGTTGGTATTGTTACTGTCCGGAGAACGGATGACCACAGTCAAGCCTGGGTTGAGTAAGCAAATTATTTAGACGAGCAGTTTTATTACAGTGCTTACTTACAATATAAACTGAAGTTACCTACCTTGAACTCAAAATGTATAGGTATAGTAATGTAGGTGAATAGTACCTTTGCGAACTTTGTCAATGGTGAACTTGTTGGCCTCATCCTTGATATCCTCAATGGTAGGGAGGTAGAGGTCACGAGGTATTCCGCCATTCTCTTCATACAGGAACTCCACTGTCTGTCTTGCAATGTCAACCATGCCTGTTGTCAGTAAAATAGACCACAAAGACAAACAGTGTCAAAGTTATCCTTGCTTAACTTCTAAGAACTATCAATATTTTTAAGCTTACCTTAACATAAACAGAAAAAAATGTGACATCAAGCTTTAAACTCCTTAAATAAGTTACCAACTTTTGTCAATTCATTTCCTGCCAAATTTACTTGAAGCGCTGTAGTACCTTTATTGTGTACTGATTTATCCAAGGACAATACGTTCTCCTTTTTTTCAAAACTTTTAGTTTATGATTTAAATGACCTTCTTCAGTCTTTACCTAGCTGCAGAGCTCCTTTGATTTGGTCCAACCCAGATTTTCTCTCAGCCTCGTTACGAAACCGCCTACGAATTGTAGGGAACACTTTGGTCTCCCAGGCCTTTACCAGCAAGGCATAGTGATCCTCCTAGAATCAAACAAATACAAAATAAAGTGGAAAGTCTAGAGTGGAAACGTGAAATTAATTTGGAGCTTGGTCCACTTAGTGTGGATAAGAGGAGATCTCACTTACTCTTGGGACATCATCATCATCCTCGTCATCACTCTCATCATCTGCTATGGGAGGAGGATGAGGCTCGGGACCAGAGGTGACCAGGTTCTCAAAGCTCAGCTCAACTTTGTAATGGCACGACAGGTTGCTGTTGTACTCTGTATCAACAGGAAGGGACAAACAGAAAATGCATGTGAAACAATACAAATACATTGTATCAGACTAGTACACTCCCTACCTCTATCTGGGAGATATTTATGCTAACTCAAGGAGGTAAAGCACAAGCATGAACTTTAGGAGGAGAAGGGTGAAATTAAGGTGATAAACATACGTTGCTGGGCAACTGCCACGGCTGCAATCCGACAAGGGGGTCCATGAGAACCAGAGTCCGAGGTAACACTTGCACCTGCATCATTATCACTGTCTGAGGCCATAGCAAAGGGGAGTGCCTCAAAATTTGCACTGATTTCCTCTGCAAGGTCCACACACAAGTCAGCTGCATTTCTGTGTGCTTGGCCTTCTGCATATGCAAACGGCCTGCTTCCAAAGTTAGCACGAATCTTTGAGTTCTACAAAACAAAGGAAAGACAAATAGAAGATTTAGTACATTAACCCTGAGGTAAAAGGATGAAGCAGCAAAAAATAGTATACAGTATAATCCATACTAAATATTGTGAGTGATCAAATTATAGCTTAAAAATAAATAGAAACCCACCTTTTTCTGAATGTGTACCAGGGGCCACATTCCACCAGCGACATCCTCAAGTATAGGGCAAAGCCGCTGGCCACAGTAGGTAAAGTAGACCCTGCCTTTAGGGGCCTGACCAGGGGGAGGTGGAGTGCCTTCAGAACGCTCCCAGCCTATTCCAGCCACATCGCCTGTGTTCATTGAAACGTACGGTCACATTCTCAATAATAACTTCAACAGGGAATGACATAATGTAAAACATGCGATAATTACATAAAGCTCGAGTTCAGGAAGCAACATATGCTTGCAAATTAGCTTCTGTTGAAAGGGCAGCCAGATAGGATACAATCCTTTATGGAGTTTAGTTAAAATCCATGTGGATTTCTGTTGAATACATCAAACAAAAGAGATAGTAGACAGTATATGAAGAAAAATATATTTTGCTACTGTCTCACCAGGAAGTAGAGCCACATCCAGCCTGACACTCTTCCACTGCAGCAGACTGGAGCCGTTATAATGCACTGCCCTTCCATTACTGACACACACACACACACACACACACACACACACACACACACACACACACACACACACACACACACACACACACACACAGACACACACAATAGAAAAATGTCAGTCAGCACTCAAGTCAGAGACAGAGTGGTGGGAAGAGGATCTTGGTTAATATGTAGTCCAACATACTTGTGAAATAGACATGTGCCGACAGGGTTGGTCCATGCACCGTCCCTCTTCTCTGCCTCAGTGGCAAAACCAAAGGACACAATTGGGCCACTGTCCTCCTCAGAGTCTCCATAGGAGACAATTTCTATCTCCCAGTAAAAGGATGGGGCCTGCACGGGTAAAAAGAAGAACATTAAAGACTTTGGGCAAGGTGCAGTATCAGTGCATGCTTTTATCCTGCTACAAGAATAACCTGAGATGGCATAAATTAAAGCATGCATCCACCTGAATTGGCACAGGACAGGTGGCGTAGATGAAAGTGCCTCTAGGCAGGCCTCCTCCAGCACTTGGATCAGCCAAGAACGTGACAGAGGTCAAGCGGGATGAGAACATGCAGGCACGTACTGGAGGGAACACTCTAGATGGACACCAAGTGATCTCCTTGGGCTGACGAGACAACCATATGAAAGGAATGAGGAGAGAAGTGGGGACTATTTAATTTCTGAAAATGTCTTTGAAGGTTGAGTTGAGGATTGCAGCAATATATTTATTTCATACTATAATAATCTGGCCTTTAGCCGAGTGGTTTTCTATAAACTACTATACTTTAAATCTGTTGAAAAAACCCCACCTGGCGTCTGTCCGTCTGCAGTGGTGGAGGAGGAGGCCGAGCACAGTCCCGGTACAGCATTCTGACTCTTTCACATTGAGCTTCGACCATGCCAAGACGCTCCCCTGCACAAGATGACAGAACTAAATGAAATATGTATTACAGACCAAATACACAGTATTGTACATGAACGTTTTTGGTTGCTCAAATGATTTGTCATTCCAGTATGCATGCTCACCAGGGCTACATTCCTGGGCAACCAGGTTGAGAACTTCGACAGCAGCAGGACATTGCTGGATGAACTCCTCACAGAAGGAGCTATCCTCCAGGAGCTGCGCCATCACCAGACATGACCTGAAAACCATCAAGAACGAGGGGATTTTTGTCCTATCTCTGGTTTTGCAGTAAAACTACCATAAGATTTTTTTGAAATTTAAAAATCACAGAATCAGAGTTTCAAAAGGTTCCCACATTTTCAATAAAGCACATTAAAACAACTTAACAATAAACAATGAAGGAAAACAAGTTTAAACTGATGATATCTTAGATGAGGGCTAAAAAGAAAGGCTGACCTTTTTGAAGCACACATGCGGATCTACACATATGTTCACTAACCTGGTTCTGATTTCCGCCAACAAGCGTACTGCAGCCATTACTGGGCTGGAGCCATCTCCTGTAGCTGGTAGAGAAGTGTGAATGGAGAGACTGCCCTCCTGTGGCAGAAGCATGGACTGCACTGCCTGTACCACCTTTTCTGTAATTGAGAGTTTATAGAGGGGGAGAGCCTGTTGGGGAAGGGCAGAAAAATGAGAGACAAGTGAGATTAAAGCAGATATTTCCATAAAAATAAGAACTGTTGTATTTAATGCTGAAATCTATACCTCAGATCTGGGTGTGCAGAGGCGTGATATAGGTACTGTCAGGATGTCTGAGGCTTGACAAGCTCTCCTATACTCGCAAGAAGGGAACTTCACAGTAGCGATGCCCTCCTGCTCATTAATGGACATAACGATGCCCACACTGCCCAGCACTCCTTTACCTACGACCTGGAGAGGAATCACAGGAACGATGTCAACATTTTCAAGCTTTTGGGGGGAAATGTTTAAATGCTTTTTTCTGGGGTAAAAGTACAGCATGTTCACCGATTCCTATCCCTCCACTAACCTGGACTTCAGAGCCAATCTTAATTGTTTCTTTAAAGCCCCCAAGGGCACAAAGTGCAGCAACAGCTTGTCTGCCAATGGCCTGCAGCTTAGCCAGTTTCCTGCCACTGCTGCTCCCATTCTCCAGAATACTCTCAGCATACTTCCCCAGCTGAGGGATAAACATCAGAGCCCTGGACAGAACCTACGACACACCCCAATAAAGAAAGCATTAGGTCTAATAAAAACAGCATAATATAGCGCCACATATAATCAATCTAGGACAGAAATTTAGATTAATATTTTTTTACGAAGCTATTTTAAGCAACGCGTTATCAATTACCATTAATGTGCAGAAATATACGTAGTAGTCCTTTACCTTTTCAGCAGTGCTAGTCCAGATCTGAGCGGTGTTGGTCTCTGGGGCAGTGAGCAGGCTATGCAGCAGAGCAATAACCTCAGCAGCCATACTGTTGGCTACATGACCACTGATGAATGGCCTGACAGGGTCCGACCTGTTCACGATACATTTTAAAGTCAGAAAAAGTCACATAAACTGTTTGACCAGACATATATACACACATATATTCACAGATGTACGGTAGGTGCAGTATAGCCACTACAAATTGACTGATGCCTAGAACTGAATGATGAATCATATAGACGGAAAATTATTATTGTTCATTTACCTGGCCAGATCAGCATTCCTGTCCCTACACACAGCGGTCTGAGCAGTTTTCTTTTTGTCACCAGTGGTAACGCCTCCAGCAATCTCCTGGGCTACAGTCTCTACAGGTGGACCAACACTCACTATCAGACCAGACTGAGCCCACTTGTTGGCCTTTCTCAGGGCAGCAGAGGCCTCTTCTGTGATCACTTCACAGCTGCCACTCTAGAGATGGTTTGAAACGGACAGCATGTCAGGATGAAACTTGGAATGAACCTACAGTACACACTCACATTATCATATTGTTGGTATACGCGTTTAAACGCTGACCTTCGTCATGTCTCTGTCCATCTTTACCACCTTTTCCATGTTCGCTCCAGTGCCAAGACGAAAAGGACGTCCCTCTGAGCTGCTGCATTTTAGAGTAGACGAAAGAACACTCATGTCCTTGAAACTCAGACGAAGCTTCCCTAATGTGAAATGACAAAGACATTTGGGGAAAACTTACCTGAGAAGTGGTTGTAGGACCTCATGAGATGACTGGTCCTCTCTCTTGTGGATAAAGATCGATAGCTTGCCATCAACCGCCTCGCCTTCCTCTCCAGCATCCTCAGACTTCAGAGCTCCTTTGGAACTGGCGCGGGACAAACTAGTGTCTGGCTCAGAAGAGCTGGGAGAGAGGAGGGTCTGACAGCCTGGTGAAAAAAGGTAACATTGTAAATATTGATAATGAATCAGAGTAAATAACATTATTACCATCAAGGATATTTTGGAATATAAAAGTTTTGATAAAAGAACATTTCCTTTCAAGGGCCAACCACGTACACACACACATATTTAATACTCCTGGGTAAGAAAAACCAACCTGGAACAACATAGTCTGCAAGCTTGGCTAGCAGCAAGGCAGCAATGCGTGAGGCAGGGTCACTCGCATCTTGTTGCTCAGCATCTAGTGTGTTAATTGAGTAGCTCCACGAAGGCAGGGCCACATTACCACAGTCCTCCACACTCATGAGAGGCAGGGCAGCGCGACATAGCTGCAAGATGATAAGCACAAGCTTTGGTGAAGGTCTCTGATCCAGCAGAAGAGACAAGAGTTTGGAAACACAAGCCGGTTGGCTCAGGATAGCTTTCCCTATGTGGCTCCTGAAACACAAAACAAAAGAACATATATAACAATTTTATAAAATCCCACAGAATTATATACAAATACATGATGATGTTTATACATGATACAAACAAACACATCACCAAAAATACGGGACAAAGTTTTACCTGGAAAGGTCATTGAGCAGACTGAGCACATCCTGCAAAGCATCATTGCCAGCTGCCTGATTACCACAGCACTCTGTGGCTCTGGCCAGGTGATTTGTCAGCAGGCTGGACACTTGCCGTGCCAGACCAGAGTGCACTGCATCTGTAGACCCACCTTGAAAGAGAAAAAAAAATTACAAACCATTACAACTACTAACGTTTTAGTGTGCAACCTTTTCCTCTGGTCTTTTATAAAAAAAATACTCTTAATGTGCACGTCAAGACAAGTTCATATTTTGAGGTATATTGATTCCAGCATAACTTACCTTCCACCTTCTCCCACTCGATGCAGCGGTTAGCCAGAACCTGGAAAGCAGCCCAAGCCATGGTTGCCACCTTCTGCTTTTTAGTTTGCTTCTCATTCGAGCTGCATTCCCTCTGACCACTTAAACTACACAAGCTGTCCATGAGCTGGACCAGACCACTCCGAACCAAGCACTGTTCTTCACTCCTGCGGCCACATAGATAACAAATAAGGGTAAGGCATCTGAAGGTTTAGTAATACAGAGACAAATAAAAAAAAAGAGAGAATGCAAGTTGAATCATCTTGCCTGGTGTAGGGGATTGTGCAAAGCAATCCAATACTGTTGGCACAAGCAATGGGGTAGCGAGCACATAGTGACACTACAGACGTCATGGTCTCCCCAAAGGCCTCCTGAACCTGCTCTACCATTCCACCACAGGTCAGTTCCTCAATCCTGGTACACAAACAGATATGTATATATAAGTGTGTATATATATATATGTATATATATATGAAGCAGCCACATTCAAGCATCATTTTACAGTGACATTAAAACGTTTTAATTTTGTAATATGAATACTACATTGCATACTAGAATAGAGTAGAGTATGCTTAAAGCTCCCTCTTTCTTACCGTGGGCCACCTTGCAGTACCATAGTCACAGGCCCCACCAGGTGGGTGACACCCCCAACTCTGACGGCAGCAGTGAGCAACTCCCTCATATGAACAAGCGCCTGCTTCCGTGTGGTGCCGCGTCTCCATCGCGTCTGCGCAGCAGACAGAAAACTGCTGCTTGACACCTACAGAAATAACCAGTAGAAAGGATCTCAAAGTCAGACCAGAATTCACAAAAGATTCTCATGCAGCTATGGCAACAAATAAGTCCCTAAAAAAAGAAGTGAGTGATGAGTAAGAGACTTACAGCCTGATCAGGAGTAGTTCCGATAAAGGCGAAGAGCTGCCCCAGCAGAACACTGTATGTTGGTTTGTCACGGCTGTCCTCGATGGCCAGTGACTGCAGCAGGGTAAATGAGCTGCTGCGATGACTAGTAGGGTGGTGTCGCCGTCTAAAGGTTAAAAATGAATTCACCACTAGTTCATTTATATGATTCTCATAAATGAATTAGATGAAACAAAAATAGACCAATACCTTTGAGCTGCGTGTGTAAACTCCAAGTCCTGGTTAGCAATCATCTCCAAGTCAGAGGGTGCTGACATGCTGCGTAGGAAGACTGGCTGCTTCACCATGGGGATCACCGACTTGGCGTCTGATACAGATTTAGAGGCTGTAACAATAGAATTGTGAAGAAATTAGATGAGAATTAAACTCACAGCCTTTTTGTCTGCCTTCACTGGTGTCTTGGAGCAACTCAAACGACAACCAATCATGCCTGAAAACTAAAACATTGACGGATGAAAATATTGATTCAAAAAAAATGAGGCTGGGATACAAACTATATATATAAAAATTGATTAAAGTCTGACTTCTGTATAAGTTACATAACTGTACCCATAGATACACAAGCTGATGGATGTTTCAATAGTGAGAGTGTTTGACAACATGCAATTTAAACATCTGATTGAAAAGGAACAAATCTCCAATCCCAACCCTGCTGCCCAACATGGTTAGTTATTAATAATAAATATTTACTAATTAGCAACATAAGAGTAAACATAAAAAGATAGTGGGTACCTGGCCCTGGTGTGCCAGCAGGTGTAGTGGTGAGGCTTCTGCAATGTGGAGCAATGGTAACATGGAGAAGCAGCTCAGTGCGGTTCATCAGACTCTTCACCAGTGCTTTAGTTTTAGCCAGTGAAGTGCTACTTCTAAGATGCATGGTGTTCACCTCTTGAAAGAACTTATCCCTGTGGTTGAAGACATGTAATGTTACTATACAATCTGACCCATGACATCTCTTCTAAGTGCAAGGATATTTTTTTAATTACTTGCCTCAAACCAAGGACGACATTTTCCAGATCACTAAAATCTAGTGGGACCTCCTTCAGGGAGCAAAGTAGTTCCAGCTCCTTAATTTTGTTCTGATAAAACAGCAACAAAAACGAGAAATATGAATATCAAAGCAAATGGTTGAGTTAATGGTATAATCTCCAGGGGGAAAGTTGGTAAATGTGTGAAGAGCAGGGTACCTCAAAGAAGTGGTAGTCGTGAAAGAAAGGAGTGTTGTTCTCCAGCTTTCCCTGCTGGCCCTCCTCTACCTCATTCTGCCACTTTTGTTCCAATTCTCCAACACTCTGAAAGTAACACCGGAGATAATTAAACACAGAGTAAGACTCCCAGCAAACCTCTAACAGCCTGCTGGTGATTAAAGATATTACAGAAAGGTGACATAAATGTTGCTTTGCTTTGCAACAACACCTTTTAATTCATTAATAACATTGCCTGTGGCCAACAGGACATACTTTATTTGACTATTAAAATATTGAAACAGTCAATATGGCAAATATGCATAGTGTGCACAGTGCTTCTTCAACTAATAGCAAGCAAATGTAACTTCAGTATAATAATTGATACAAGCCTTACTGTGTTAACAGAAGCTCACCTGCAGCTGACGCTCCATAGCATTGATCTTCTTGAAGGTCTCAGCCATGATCTTACAGACCAGGTCATACTCCTCTGCATGGTCCTCACGATACTGGTAGTTGACAAGTGACTGAAGGGCATCCACCAGGCTGAGATGTTTTATGACACAGGATACTATAACCTCCTCCATAACATCTGGCCTGATCACCTCCCTAACAGGAAAAAATGTTTGCGTAAAAACAAACGTTTTACATCGTCAATGTAATTTTAAAGCAATATCACATTTCTTATCCGAATTACAAACAAAAACTAAATCAACTATGACTGCTATGAAGGAGAAGAGCTGCAATACTGAGAGGAAGGACTACTGAAAACAGAAGAATAAATCAATCAATCACAAGGATTTAAGGGGATATTCTGATCATCTGCAAAACAGTTTGAATCTTTAAATATTGTATTACATAATACATTTACAAAACTGTAGGCTTGGATCTTTACATTTCTGTACACTACATACAATAGCAGTCTAAAAAAAATGTTCTTCACCTCTCCTTAATGTTCTGTACTTCTGTCTGAATTTGTGAAAGCCTGGTTGGCAGCACTTTATTATTTCAACAATGTTTCAAAAAAAAAAAACTCTTTCTATAAACAGCGATGATGTTACATGCATACCCTGTGTACCGTGACAGCATGACCCTCTTACTTGATGCTGGGACGGAATTGTGGTCGAGCCCTTCCAGACACCTCTCGAAGCCTACCCATGATGCCTGGAGGGAGGCGGATACGAGGTAAGTCAAAGTAAGTCCCAGGCATGAGGCCTGGGGGTGGGATGAGCACATCAGAGGGGTATGTGAACTCCCGATCCTCCTCAATGGTGAGTGGCAGAGGGGAAGGGCTGGGCGTGAGAGCAGGAGAGATTGCACCATTCGCCTCCACCTGCCACTGACACCTAATATAACAAAAAAAACACACCTGTCATCAGTCTGTCATCTTGGCTGCTAAATGATTTAAATGAGTGTTACATGAAGTACCACTGAAGAATGTGTCCCAATTGTGGATATTGTTATGCACCAATCCTGAAGCCAAATTCCTTGTATGTGCAAACATACTTGGCAATAAATCGTTTCTTATTCTGATTCTTACATTGTACTATATTTATCCCTTTTTTTCATTTAGCTATGTCACCTTTGCAGCAGCTTTGAACAAAGCAAATCCTGGCAGGCTTCCTCCTCTCTTGTCACCTCTGGCCCGTTATAGAGAATGCGGAGCATAGAGCAAGCCAGCACAGACAGACCCAGGGCAAGGTCTGCCAAGAAGGGGAGGCCTCCAGAGACATCCTCAGATGACTCCTGAAAATACAAAACAAATAGCATCCTCAGAATAAGCTGTTGTTCTTCATGTTCCACACTGACTGTCAGTTTGATTTAACAACAGTATTGCAGACATTTGGGACATGCCATTGCTCACACGTTTTACCTGAGCTCTGACAGTGCAGGAGAACCCCCACATGGCTTTATCGGGGGTGTTATGTTCACGTCCACTCCTCATCTCAAAAGAAAACATCACTGTGTCTCCTTCAACCTAGAACAGGACACAGACAAAATGTAACTCTTCAAGAATGTATGTGCTCACAGTATATGTTTGCGCAGAACAGCTTATTTTACCTTCACAAGGTCTTTGGGCCATCCTGTTCCTAAGACACTACGACTGCCATATCCCAGAGTGTTCCCTCCATACTCTGTTACTTTACGACTGTTGGTGTTGGGACCAGCATAGATAACCAACTAAAATGTCAGAGAATACATTTAGTGCAAAATATCCCCAATAGGTGTTTTGCTATGCCTGAACAGGTTCCAAGGGGTGATGACCATTGGACCTACAGTGTATCGTGAGAGTCAGTACCTTGTCATAGTCATACTGTGAGGAACAGCGAGAATCAAAACGAAGGTACAGGCAGCGGGCCCCTGGGATGTGTACCGTCTCCTTGAATTTGTAATTGTCCCTCACAGGGTGCACCGTCTCTACAGTCTTTCCAGCAGCCCACGGGGCAGGGATCTTCAGCCCAGTCAGGAAACCAGGCTCCTCCCGTTCGTCAAGAATTCTAATGTCAAGGAAACAAATAAATCACTTTTACACGTTTTAGAAAACAGAGTTTGTGAGAGATAAAACAGCTAGCACTTAACGTTAACCCACGCTTGTCTGTGATAATTTCTTTATCAAAATACTTAATTATGCAGCAAAGGGATACAAAATATAATCAGGTGGATTTAATGAGAATTCGTTGTGAATGTTCTCATAGTGAATTTTCACAAAACTTACTTGTCATCAGCAGCACATGCCTTCGCCCCAAGACCAAGTGAACCACCCATAAGTGGAGGCTCTTCGGTGAAAAGTGGAGACTGAGTCTTTAGTACTAGGGCAGTCTGGAAATCAGAGATTGGAAATAAATACTTGAATGATGATTACTTTTTATACTCAAGAACTTCAATTGAATGCAAAAATTGCCTTTTGGACTGGCAAGACTCCAACCTGGCTGGTGTAGAGGACCAGCTGCACCAATTGAGGCATGAGGGCGTCAGCAAGAGTAAGGGTCTGCAGGTTGGGGTGCATCAAAGAGGTAAGCAACACTGGCAGCAGGTGCCCAAGCATGGTGGCTTTGGTTACCTGTTCCAGCCCTTTCAACCTGAACAAGAAGAGAGAAGACGATGAATCCAAGGAAAAAATAAACAAGACAAGAAATAGGGACATTTGTAGGGTTAAAAACAAAGCTACAGAAATGTAAAAGATCCATCAAGTATTTCTGACGCCCTCTATTATTCGTAAAGAGGCAGCAACATTACCCAAATATAGTGATAGCTTGTTTTACAATCAAATATTGCATTGGAGAAAACATTATGTCTGGTTGTATTTCTTGTCAGTGTAAATATAATTTTATGATAATACAGTTAAGAACATAGATTAACAAGTCTGCTAATGCAATACAATAAAATAAAATAAGTAGTAGATAGTGCAGCGTTTTTAAGAAGTTGTCGATCAGCTACTTTGTTGAGTTTGGAAATTTCCTAAGTAGCTGCCGAAACAATCAATTCTCACCCTGAAAAGTTTTTTGTTTTTTAAGATGCAGTTAAAGGTTCACCTGGTTTCTCTGTCAGCGATGTCACTGTTAATGAGAGCTGTGGTCACCTGCTGCAGGGTCTCCAGCACTTCATCACATCCCACCAAGATCTTGGTGGCAAGGGATAAGATGCTGCTTTGCAGCTCCTAAGGATCACACACACATAATATGCCCAGATTTACGTAACACGGCTTTCAAGATTTTCAACGACCATCGTGCAATTAGGAAGTCATCCAAACAGAATTTCTTTATTTTTATGTCTGCAGACTAAAACAAACATTCAATCTGAGCCGTTTCCTTATATGTGACTGTTCGGCTTTTTAAAAAAAAAATCAGTAATCATGATTAGTGATAAGAAGAAGAAACCACACGTCCTTCGTTAGGATAGCACTGTTAACGGATATTATTATGAGTGCAATAAGCACAAATTACTATGCAGTGCAGTAAAAGAACATTCATCTCCCATTGCTCCGTTTGGTGGGTTGGTCTCTCATTGACAGACACACAACAGATTCCACGTGCACAGAGGTAGGGGTATTTAAAGGGGGTGTTTACCTGTACCTTGATTGTTTCCCCTTGTATGGAACTGTCACTGTCGTCACTATCATCCGGACGGATGAGAATGGTGTTACTGAGGAGGTGGTTCTGAACAGCCATGAGGTAGCGGAGACTAGGTGAAACCACCTACAGATGGGGAAAACCATCTTTAGTTTGTACAAGTGAATAAACATGTGATCTTAATCAACACAGATGGCATTTCATTCTGCTGAACTGAGAGTCATACTGGCACAGTGGAGAGCAGCTTCTGGAAGTCGTCTCGAGCGACAGTCTGACATTTGGTAATGACGAGGCAAGATTCCCGTACTACAGTCTTGAGGATACAGTGCAGCAGCTCATCATTCAATCTGTAAAAGAGAGAGATTTTTCTATCACTTTGTGATTCACAAGTATACCCTCTACGGGGAGCAAACTTGTGTTTTTCAGCCATAATAGGACATTGTTCTGCACAGTTACCAAAGGCTATTGAAAAATCATATTGCACTATATAATTACAGGACAGACAATTACCTGTAGTAGTCCTCTTCTTCACTACCAAATCTATTCTTCTGCAATTGGTCTGCCAAGTTGGTAAGGATGACATCACGAAGTTGAGACAAGCCACTGTTCCTTTCACCTGAGTGTCAAATAAAAATACACAGAATATTAGTAAAATTCCCCATAAATCTGTTAAAATGGCAGTTATATTAAAATGTGTCTTTACTGTCATAGTCACCCTCAGTTAAAACCAGTTTAAGCAGTTTGTTGAGTTCAGCCTCCCCCTGATACAAAGTATTCAGGCCTGAACTACAGAGACAGAGAGAAAGTAAACAAAGAAAGTCAATGTGAATACAATTGACCTTGATTTTTTAAAAAGCCATTTTACTATTACTTCTGTTTATACCCATTAGACACGATCTCTATAAATGGAATTTCCGACTTACCTGATGGCCAGGCACACTTCTCTCTGAATCTCTGCTCCAATCTGATCCTTTGGAGCCATGAGTAGCTGCCAGAGAAGTAGGCCTGAACGACGCACACTTTCCCTATTCTGCTCTGACTGAGGATTGAAAAACCTAAACACCACCTGGACAGAACGGAGGAAAAAATTAAACAAAACTGAAAAACACAGAAAATTGCTGAGTCATTGTTCATCAAAACTGCCCCCAGCTAAACCACTAACTAACCTGGAACACAACTAAGATGCAGCGGATGATGCATGTATCTCCATTGACCATGGCCTTCTCCATGATGTCACAGATGCTGCTGAAGTGACGGGCCTCGATGGGATGTTGTTTACCCAGTAGGGCCCCCAGGGGCAGGCTGTTGCTGCTTGCTGCCAGCAGGTTTAGCTGATGGATACACATAGCACCTACATGATGAAGCAGCTGGTTGATCACCTCGCCAGTGGCCACTGTTTCCTCTGTGAAGGGACAAGTTTTGCAGATATTATAATGTCCGACATGACCTGATACAAAGAGCATCTGGTGGTTTCCAGGCAGTATTTATCTACCTTTGGGTTCTTTGATGACATGGCTGACACCAAGCCTATGGCACACATGATGAAAGGCTTGGTTCCCAGGATTGCACCATTGATCTATGTAATCACTGGAGCAGGTCCAGATCAAGTTGTTCAGTGCGTCATAACATGCTCCTAAGAAGCCAAAAATTACAGAATGATACGTCACTTAAAACGACCATGCATTGTGTGACTATTCTCTGTGATTTTTACACAGAAGAGTAGAATGTAACAAAGACTTAACTCACCTAGCCCTGCCACCTGGGCTCCCCTGCCTAAAGAACTTCCAGGCGCATCAATGAGGTCTGCACGGCTGCTGAACTGACCGTCAGCCAGGTTAAAAACCAAGCTGGAAGCTAATACTAAGCAAAGACATAAAGTTAGGTTTAGTGAATAAACTCATTGATTGTATTGCACAAATCATTGGGGATTCTACAGTAGTTCTTTCAAACAAACCTTGTTCTTGATTATTTAAAATCACAAATAATTAAATTCATATTTTAACATTAATTTGCAACCGATATCTCCCCTGTCTCCAGGTCCACTTTGTCAAAATATATTGTCCCAATGATATTGATAAACATGCCCTTAATGTTTTGCAGCTTAACGCAATTTGCCTTTTTTGACTGCAATTATCCACATGGCAAAGTGTAAATAAGTTTGAACCCAATGGGTCGGTTGTGTGGGGCATAATAGCTCAAGTTCTTTTCTTGTGGTTGCCCCAGTTTCAGAAAAATACATGTATAGGTGCTTTAATCATTTATTTTTTAAACGTCATTGCGTCCTGTGTATGTGCTTCAGTTACACCAACTCTCCACATCTCAGTGGAACTGCGCTTAGCGCTACTCTTTATGAATTGCAGTGAAGCTTATTTGCATAAAAAAGGGACAGATTTTACACAAAGTGTTGCACAATATCTAACTGAAACATGTGCACAGGAGTACAGAGACGCTTGGCAGCAAAGTTATGCGTGTATTTCACACTCTGCAGGTGCTTTGAGATGCAAGCATTTATCTTTTGTCTAAGTTGTACAGTTTCAGCATCACAAAAGCCACGCAATCATTTTGTAAATTTACCCCTCGAATGTTATGTACTATACATATCATAAATCCTTAATGGACTTCATGCTGCGATCAGACTGTAATCAGAATAGTTCTTATCCTCCAGCAGTTTAACATGATGAAAAAGGCTTAGTTTATTTATTTTTTAAGTCTTTGTAATGTATCGTTACAATAAGTAAAAATTTTAATCAAATTACCTCTAACTTGAGAAAAACGTATGACTAAAAAAACTCAACACTGAGGATTTCCAAGTGTCTGTGTGTGTGTGTGCTCTTACTTTTGAGAGAGGACAGGCTGCTGGTACCTCCAAATAACGAGCGCGTGGCAGAGCTCCCAGACACACCAGGAGGTGAGACCAGCATTACTAGATAGGTTCCACACACATACATCGGGGTCTTTCTTAGGGTCTTTAGAGGAAGTCCACAGCTAGTGTTTACAGCTATGAAAGAGTTAAACAGAAAAGTGTCACCAGAAAGTATTAGATTCCATATGTATTGCACATTGAAGGACATGATTTGTGGATGATTAAAGGTTGTGCTGATGAATTACCAGACTGTTCCTCTTTGACAGTGTTGGTGATAGCAGAGCCTGTGAGAGCAGCCAATGTGGCAGAATGGGAGGCCCGGAAGCGGGACATTCGACTCAAGAGAAGCTCATTCAAGCACTTTGAAGACTCGCCTTCCTTGCGGGTTAAAATCACCCTCTCCTGCAAGATGTCTGCAACACACAACCCTGTCTGTGTCTGCACCATTGACAAGGGGGAAGAGAAAACATCAAGGATGAAACACAGATGTAAAAATACACTGAAAACACTGTATATGGCAGGGCATATAATACTCACAGACAGGAGAAAGACATCCATGAAGACAGAGTGGCCTTTCTGTGTCTTCTCATTGAGACTGGCTGGGGACCAGACCCAGTACAGGTAAGTACCATCTGAGCAGAGGTGCAGTGTGGTCATGCTGCTGCCCACAGGGAAGTGGTGGGCTGGCATGGGCACAATCTGGCACACCTGAAAATCACACAGTGAACATAAGCCCCATCTATAGCTATGCTTATCATTTCAACTAAGAGCTGTTTGAATTTGAATCACTACATTGGAATAAACTTAACTTTAGGATCAGATCATTTTGCACACAAACATCAAGACTTAAGTCTAATTTACTGAATTCAACATAAAATACAAAATAGTCATGAAATGAAAGTATACAGTACCTGGAGGGTGAAGGGATCAATGACCTGGCACAGCTGATGAGGCTTGGCATCAAAGGAGGAGGGACGGTGGAGGAGACGACCGCTGCAGAACACCACCCAGCCGGGCTCCAACTCTTCATTTCGACAGTAAACAAAACCCCTGCACAAACACAAACACAGAGCATCTATTTACGTGTTCTGGGCGTGTACTAATTGAACACTTGTCAAAATCCCAATTAAGTCTATTGTTTACCCTATTCAGTGCTGACAATGAAAATTAATTAAGAGTAGGTTCATCAAGAAAGAGTTGGCTTACTAGTTCAAAGCTATTGTGGGTCTACAAATCTAAATGTTTGTATGCAATTGCTAGGATTTGTACTAAGTAGTATAGGTCCCAATTCCTTTTAGAAATGTGTTTACAGTTTTTGTTTCTTAAGAAATCAAGAAATGTTTCTAGAATACACTAAACTAACTCACAGTCCTAAACCTGTATCGCTTCTGCAAGTGAAAAAAATACTGTGAGCATTCTAAAAACACACTGGGGATCCTGCCACCATGTGCCCTGTGCTTACCATCTGGGACAGTTGCTGCCACAACATTGAATTAAGAGACAAAGAACACAACCCATTTGTCCTTTTTAAAAAATCAATTAATCAAAGACAGAGGGAGGATGTGACTGTCTAATGCAGATATTGGTTTAAAAATGTTTAAAAAGAAATAACGCAGTGCAAAGTGATGCATAAATAATTAGGGATATTTCTAGTGTTCACCCTCTCTTTCTGTCTTTTTTTTATATTCTCTGAATGCTGCTGATGAAAGGCAGACAAGAAAGAGAGAGTCACATTACCTCAGTGTCCCATGTAAACCAGAGCCAAGCTTGCTTAGTCCTCTCCCAGAGGAGTTAGTGGTATACAGGTAGAGCCCATCTGTGGCCAGACAGCGCCCCAGGTCGGTGTCTGCAAGACACAGGGACAATAGATTCAATATAAGGGCAACGACAGACAGAAAGGTAGGGGGAGGTATGCAAGAAGTGAATGGGAGTTCTGAACAAGGTCTGAAGGTTCTGAACAAGGTCAAGGCACCTGTATGCTTTGCTTAGTTATTCATTTAAGGAGACAGTAATACCTTAAAATGTTAATACACAAACCTGTTAAAAGGATATACTGTATCTCCTGAATCTTCTGATATACATTTTCTGAAGGTGAATAAATATAACAGAAAGCAGGGCAGCATTATAAGGGGCAATATGACATGCCCAATCCTCTCTATTTGTTGTGTTGGAAAACAAGACATGTGACCAAGACATAATTCATCACTACCAGCTATGAGAACTGCATCTGCTGTGGTTTTCCTTCATGTTTTATAAATGTAAAGGCTGTTTACACAGATGTTTTTAGAAAGATTGTTTACCTTTACTCTCTGCTCCTCCAGCAGAATTATCAGGTGTAGGCAGCATGTCCTCAAAACCCCAGGACACACTGTGTTTGCCCCCCAGAAGGCAGGATGGAGAGCCTGGGCCTCCTTCCAGGAGCAAAAGTCTGAAACAATTGAGAGGGTGGTTAAACATTGAGAAAGTTAGTTATGTTTATCTTTACCAAAATACTGCCCTCACCTGTACAGGACATCTGACACAGGGAGCTGGCCGAGATCACTTTGTTTCTGCAGCAAGTGAACTGTGTGGATGAAGGTCTTCAGAGATCCCCTGGAGAATCGTTTAACAGATTAGTAAGGAGGCTGCAGCATGAAACACAAGTACAAGCTCATTGTTAAGCATTTCTGGAACTGGAAGTGGAATAATACTCAGCTTGAATTATGGAGGGGATTTGATAAATGTACTGGGAATTAAAATGTTATGTTTTTTTAAACTGAATGAAAAAATATTTTCTATCAGAATCCAGCAGAGAGAGTATTTTGCCCTGCGACTCTTAGCAGGGTGTAATAATAAACTTACTTAAGTTTGTGCAGTGTCCATTTACTGCTTCGCCTTATTCAAGACTGAACTATTAACTTAACGCATTCAAGTAATTCTAGTTTCAAAGAGAATATCTTTGTGAGAAGAGGTCTGCTGAAATGCTATTCTGCCATTCTCTAGGGAAAAAGAAGTGAGGTTTGTAACTGCAGCCTTGAAAAACAGCTTTAACTGGGCATAAACAAAGAAAATGGATGCAATGTCTATAGTGATTACATAACCTGTACTACCAACAACCTTACATGCCACCAAACGTGCGTGACAACAAAGGAGCTAAAACATTTTGACTTGTGTATCACCAGCATGCCTGTGTCACTGGGAAACTAGTATCATCCAGGTAAAGCCTGCTATGTGCTGTCAGAAGAGTATATTTTCATGGATTTATGTTCCACGGTTGACTCACACAGATGAGTCATGTGCCACAGTCCCTTTCTCCACCTGTAAATATCTTATCAACAATTGATGTCAATGTGCATGGCTACGCAGTCTGTTTGCTTGCTTTACCTACACACAATGTGAATTGTATAGCCGACCCCAACAGAGGTGAGGGGTCGTAAAGCTGATAGCTCTTTAATTAGCACCCACTGTTTGTGAAAAGGGCTGGATGATTCCCCACAACAAAGAGCTCTCAGTCCTAACAGAGGCTGGACAAAGAGTGGAGAGTTCTGGTTTTGACATGTCAAGATCAGTTGTCACTCGCAGAAGTCAAATGCATAAAAACAAGCACATTCTGCTCTTTTGCAGGTTAGTTGACAAACAAACAAAAAGCACCACCACTGAGCAGATGGAGTGCCCACTAATTTAAGTATGGATGTGCAGCACCGTATGGGTCCCTGCTTACGGTTGGACAGTTTAACTGTCCTTATCATTCCATTGTGTGTTTTTATGAAGAAGAAAAACACTCTAACAATAATATAACAAAGTAAAAGGATAACATTTATAAAATATGATAGTTTACACGGACTTCAAAGGAGATGAAAAGATTTTTGGGATGGTGGCAAAAAAAAAAGAAAAAGGCCTGGAGCCTTCGAGACCAACTGCTATAATTAAACAATAAAAGGGATCTCTATCTGCCAATATGGATCATCAACGGGGATTGAGGATTTCTGAAAGTTATATTTACTTCCTTTTTTCATTTGTGCTGATCTGAATTATGAGTTTTATGATCCGTTTTATTTATTTCTCAAAGAGTTCTTGTTACTTGTGTATAAAGTAACAATAGGCCTTCTGTGAAGTGTTTGGCGACTCTAATAACCTTCTAGCAAATATGGTTGGTTTAATACACTGTCTACAACACCCAACCGAGGGTTCCTAAAAATTACGATGGTAGAACAGCAAGAAGTAAATGTATGGCCTCACCTGGCAGAGGCAAGTGCTACAAGTGCAGCAGCAGCGTTTTCCCTTTGTCTGTGTGTGTGGAGGATCTGCATATGAGCTTGTCCCTGTGGTTGGCCTGACTCCTTGGCACCATCTTCCAACCAAGAGCAAAGCAGCCCCTCAAGGCCATTGAGGCAGTCAGCAGGCTCTTTGCTGAGGCTGAGCGGCTGGCAATCCCGGAGGCAAGACAGCAGTACCTCTGCTGTGACGCCGCAGAGCGCCGGGTCACTGCGAGTCTGGGACTGCAAAAGGGGAAAGACCAGCAGCAGGCCGACACGGGAAGTGAAGGGCGCCTGCTCAGGTTGCTGTAGCAGACCTTGCCTTTTGAGCAAGGCCAAGGTCTCCTCATCCGCCCCTCCGGTCCCCTCTCGCTCCTGCTGCTCCTCCAAGGCCAACTGCCGCTGCGCCCCCCACAGGCCACGCAGAGCATTGAGTCGGTACTCCAGGAGGCGTGCATATGCATTGCTCTGATTCCCACAGACAGCACGCAGACGCTCAGCGAGCTCTACTGGGTTCTTCGTCTCAAATGTTAGAATCTTGAGAACAGGGGAAGATAGAAAAGACAAAAATAAGTGAAAAAGGTTTAATTCAACAGCAGTCAAACTTGTCACAATTTGTCTACACTTTTCAGAAAAGAATAAACTTTCAAGATGGCAGACACAGTATGTGATTATTGGTCTGGTCTCTCAAATGCAAATTAAGTTTTCCACTTCAGAGGGAATTTTCACTCAGAAATATGAATCCAAATATAAAAGAAATGCAACGCAGTGGAAAATTTCAATTTAACTGACATGGCTTTTGTTCTACATTACCTGACTTACCTCACACTTTATCTATAGACTATATGCTTGAACAGCAAAATGATGAAAAACCATTAGACTGCCGCCTTTTAACAGAAGAACGGGTAGGAATGGTGTACCATCAGTAGATTAAAAATAAACTGTTTTGTCGACATGATACCTTACATTATAGGCTAATATGCAGTAAATGATTTTGGTAAAACTTTGTTAATTATGTCTCACATGGCTAGAATTAGCCATGTGAGGGCTGCACGGTGGTGTAGTGGCTAGCACTGACGCCTCACAGCATGAAGGTCTGTGGTGGGGTTCGGATACTGGTCTTCTGTGTGGAGTCTGCATGTTCTCCCCATGGCAGAGTGGGTTACCTTCGGGTTATCCGGCTTTCTCCCACAGTCCAAAGACATGCTGCATAGGTTAATTGGACTCTAAATTGCCCGTAGGTGTGAATGTGCACATGAATGGTTGTTTGTCTATATGTCTGCCCTGTGATGAACTGGCGACTTGTCCAGGGTGTACCCTGCCTTCGCCCCTTGACAGCTAGGATCGGCTCCAGCGCCCTGCGACCCTAATGAGGATAAGCGGTTCAGATAAGGGATGGATGGATGGCTAGAATTCATCGCTAGAATTTCAAGTATTTCCACAGTATAACTATGAAGCACCTCCAAAGAAAAAACTCTCGTGCCTCCAGTTCCTTATACTGTGAAATAATTGTCGGAGATAGCGCGGCACATTTGGGATAGCCTATCACAAGTGAAACGATGTGCTTTATGTGCACTTAGGCAGCATTTCAGCTATTGATTACACTCTGTGGGCCAAGAATCATGGACTAGAAAAAAAAATCCATTATACCATTAAGCATGGAGGCACAATTTGTATTGATTCAATTTCAGAAATGCTACTAATGTTACAGTAACACGCCTTGACTAGATGTTGGGCCTTCTCCACCTGACTCTGCAAAACAGCTTATGTGTAAAAATAGTTAGCATCACAATACCTACAACAACAGCACCGAATGACCAAACCAGTCAGTCAGTCCAAAAGCATATTAGGACTTCCTATTAACATTCATTAATTAATTAACCAGTGATTTGTCATCTATCAAAGCTGCTGATTAAACAAATGTACTTATAATAGGACAGCATGTGGCTGATGGCTGAATAGTAAAGGAGCCATCTGCAGCTGTTGTGATTCTTTCACAAGTACAACTAGTGATTGACAAGTAAGTACTAATTATGCTACTAATACTACCATGGGAGTGAATTGGAGAATAACAAGATGAATATAAGTAGCACCAGTTAAAACATAGGTAAATAGTTAGGTCAAAAGAGGTCATGTTCGAGTAACAGAACCAGCTAAATGTGTACAGTTAAATGCACCACACAGTACATTGCAAAAATAATCAAATCAAACAACCAGTATCTGTTGAAGAGCACAAAAGCCTTACAACAATCTTGACATACAACCTGTCACTTTCCCAAACACAGTTATGAGCATGACTACTGTTCTAGCATAATCTAAGAAAATAACAATATAAATGTATTCAGAATATTAATTTGTATTTTGAATGTTTTAGCTTGCTTTATGTTGTCCACATTAAGAGACCATTATTTTAAAAAGACATTTGTTCACCTAAGCCAGGAATTTGCAAGCATAATCTCTTGTTAAACATTAGAAATCAACCAACATATGTTGCTACATTTCGATTAAGTGTCAGCCATGAGGTGGAGAACCTATATTGTTAATGGTTGATTGCAGAAGTTCAAGACACAAAATCACAGCATGCTGAATGAACTATACATGTTGCTTCACGTTAACTGTCAATATTGCCCTAAATGACACATGCAGCTGTGGCAATAGATAGCGGTACTACCATGTTATAGCTAACGTAAAGTATCATTGATTTAAGTGCTTAACTATCACTGTCAGCCCCAGCTCTTGAACATGTGACATTTACTCTAGGCCAACAAATGTAGTCTACAGACTGGTGGATACTACGAGCTCAAGCTTCATCACATGGCATAATACCGAAAAATCGAGGATGTAACATTGTTGGATCGAAGTTTCCATCAGCATCACTGTAAAGACGCAACAATCTAGCAATTTAGGCACGTCCGGTTTTCGAGATTTGGCCTTCAAAGTAAAAGCCTAAATTCCGGATTAACATCTACTGCACTTTAGAGCAAATTATACACTGCCATTGAAATACATTCTGCTTTGCACAAGCCACAAAACTAACATTAGGGACAACTTGAGGAATATAGAAAAAAAGGTGAGCCAAAAATAGATTTTAAAAAGGTATAAGAAGTCCACACCGGCCATACACAGCGAATAACATCCAGAATGTGACACAACATTGCTTCATTGTGTTTAGGGAACAATATTTCAGGGAACTAGTTAATGAAAAAGATTTGTTATGATCATTGTAATGTGTGCTACACTTGCAGTGATCAGAAAACACTTACGATAAAATTATGTCGCTTCACTTCCACTATTCAAATACCAGGAGAGCTATGTCAAATTTAATTATCAATCGGCTGTGGTTAAGCTTACATGTTGTCACAGAAAACACTGCCATTTCAGGATCCAAAGAGAGGTTCACTGTGTGGTGCAATCTGAGAAGTTGCTCGTCTAAGAAAGCTGCTGCACCGGCACTCTTAATAAAGTTGAAGCTGTGCAACTTGACACTTGAGGTACAGCGATGACATGCAATGTGTGCGCCACCTCTTATGAAGTTAATTGAAGATAATATGACATTGCAAATCAATGATAATATCCTGTTATATACACCTTCAGTTTCTAAACGATACACATGGTTAGATTGCAGCAGTGGGTTTGGAGAACTTGTATTTTGGAGGAGATGACAGGAAATTATTTGACAAGAGTGGCTTCATTGACAACGGGCCAATAGCATACAAGCAATAATCTTGCCAACGTTAGCTCTGTCGTTGTCACTTAATTAGGGTGCGTTGCAAGCGGGAAGTGAAAATACATTAAACGTATTACGTTAAAATAAACAAAAAGACACCCACAGCAATGAGTGTGTATTTATATATACTGTAAAAACATGCACCTGTGTGAGATGGTATTCACCCACCTCTTGCTCGGTGTCTCCCTGCTCCGACACCCCAATTTCACTGGGCAATTCGGCCAGATCTGTGACCCGAATGAGTCCGTCGTGGAGGAAAATGGTCTCCTCCTTCACTGAAAGCCACTGGGACGAATCCACAGCCCCGGAGCCCATCGCTCTCTCCTCCGACAGCGATGCCAAAGGGGTCGAACATTAAAAATTCAGTGACAGAATGACAGAAACGCCCTAGTTCGCCTGCTAGCGAGCCACAATAACAAAACAGTCGGCCTCTTATCTGACAATAGTGTTTGACGGGTCAGGATGAAACGTGCTGACTGACGGCGGCCGAGCAGAGAACAGACAGTGGTGGCCGGCTTCCTCCTCGCGTAACCGGGTTGTTCGTGTCGAGCTAACGGTAGCGGCTAGCTGTCTGGCTCCGTTAGCTGTAAGCGATGCTAACTTACCGTAAGGTATCGTTATAACGTTACCGAGCAGAGTGGGCGTGACACCCGGACTAAATCCGTTACTGCGCCGCACCGTTAATACGAGTGTCTTTTCAGGACGAAGACTGCAACCGCAGTAAGCGATTTTTTAAAAGCAAACATGATAACGCAGACAGCTACGTTCACGGCCCGGGTGCCGTGTCAGTGGCTGGACAAGATAATGAGTGTCTCCCAGCTGTCAGTGCGACGCCATGTTTCCAAGGCCAACTTGCGGTTCCCAGCATGCACCGCGGGCCAGAATTAAAGCTGTCAAAAATTCATGAGTGGATTTTGTTGTCTAACAACACAACATGTAATATAAGACACGTGACAATTGTTATTTAGATTAGTCTGTTTTACAATTGTGCAATAAACATTCAGGTTGGAAGTAGCAGTCATGTGTGACCGGCAATATTGCTACCTGTACTCAACATTTGACCACATTTTAGAGAGTTAAATAGCTATGTCAACCTAGGTATTGAGTTGTGTGATACACGATAACTCATGTATTTTTTTGTCAAATAATCAAAATTATTTAAGAAAAGTGATAAGTTAAAAGGTGACTGGAGCTTGTTGTTTTCACTTGCCTGTTATCACTATATTAAAGTGTACAATCACTAAATAAAAATAAAACAAGTGGTGAAAAATATATCAGAATATCACATCGTTATGTAGACTAGGACAAAAAGAGTACCATTAAATTGGTAACACTAAATTCTGAACCCTGGCACTGCTGAAATGTTTTGGGATGTAAATATCTGACGATTGTCTTGTTGAAAAGGAATTAAACTTTGAATTCATTTCAAACAACTGATGTAGCCAATTTCCATGTTGTACTGTCAAAATAAGAATGCATAAGACTAAAATAAGAATGCATAAGACTAAAACATTGATGCAACACATTTTAAGAGCTGGATTTAATGTAATGTAATGCCAGATGAGTTTCACATTTCACTGGTTGTAGTCCTCACAACACATTTTTTGGATCAATTATGTTTTATATAAAAAACATTAGAGTATATACTGTACAAAACATTCAAGTGTGGCTCTAGTTATTTGTCCTTGCTTAATCAATATGCAGTGTAATAAGATGCCACGCTACGATAATTTGGGAATTCCTTTTCAAACAAAAAATAAAAATAAATGTTTTCTTATTATATTTTCAATGCACAATCAGATGGTGTTCAGTTTTTATTGCAGGTCTTTATAAATATATATAATGTACATACATACTTACAAATATTACATATTCAAGTTCTTGAATGTTTTCTAAGATGCTGCCATTTAACATCATCAGAGAGAAACAGAGAGAAAATGCTGCATTAAGATGTAAAGCTTATCTAATCCATTGTTGTTATTAACAGAAGCTTAGTCTAAAATTGTGTGAGCTGTGCCACAACATCAGCTTCCTTTACCAGCCTCAGGCATCGCTTATAAAGACGAGTAGGAATCCCTCTTCTTCTGTCATTGCCTGAATTTTGCACCCCAGCAAAGTCTTTTTCCTCCATCACACTAAGTGCTTGAAGTAGGTCAGAGGCTTTAGAGAAGCCTCCAGAACAGCTAGAAAAGAAACATAAAAAGTGTCAGAAACCAGACTGATAATCTATTACACAAGCAAACTGAGTCCACACATTAGACAGGAGCCTGGCACTCCTCAAGTTAAAGATTGTCTAAGATTAACATGAATTACTTTATCAGAGCTTAGAACCTTTTGCGGCGGTTGCATTTTCTCTCGTTTGGCAGTTTGAAGCAGTATTGAGAGACGAAATCCGTTAGTAGCTTGGGGAGAATACTGGGTTGCTTGAAGCTTTCAATCAGAACAGCCAAGCTGTAACCGTGACAAAAAAGACAAGCAGAGGACATTAACATACAAAAAAAAAGTGAGTGAGCAACATGGCAGCAATGAAACAATAGAGTGTGATGTATATCCATCTGCATTTGTGTGTGACTCAGAGGAGGAAACAGACAAAGAAAGAGAAAGCTGCCTGTGGGGGCATGCCTTCCTCATTATTTTTAACATGCTGCAGCTATGAATTAGCTATAATAGTCTGCATGGATGTGTTGCTGGAGCCTATGCATGAAGTAGTAGGAGTCACAATACATAATCAAACATCACTAAAATATATCTGTCACCTGCGATCATTCCAAAAAGCATAGGTCTTTTTACAGCAGACATGTAATTATAAAGAAACAGACATTTTGACATATCATAAAAAGGTAAGCACGTGTCCTAATCACTGTTATTAAATACACCTATATTTACTCTGCAACCACATGTCAAATAGCTGCTGTGAAATGGGCCTATTGAGCTAGCATGAACTATGCAAGAGCCTTCAAACTTGCAAAACTAAATGCTGTTGTTAATGTTATTTTTACTATCTGTGCTTATGCTGTGACTGGCAAACATATATGCTGTGAAAAAGGTTTATTATTGCTAGTTTACTGTCACACTGTCGTGGTTTAATTGAACAAAGAAATTGTAGTCATTATTAGTAACATTAGTAACACTTTTGTATTATGACAAGTCCTAATGTCTTATTTTTTAATGGATTTAATGGTATTTTAATGGATGAAAAAAAATCAGTTTTCTTACTTTGGTTTTATTTTTTTTTTTTTGTTTTTTTAAACAGTCTAATTATTAATAAACAATGTGAAACTCTGCTGGAAACAGCTTTACTTTCAAAGGTGCCACCACAATAGTTCTTAACAATAAAAAATATAAATCTCTTGTGCTTCATTTTGATTTTATGATGATATTGGCCTGGTTGTCTCACACTGCAATATGCAGGTCAAATCTTGAAGTAGCTCAGGAATGCCGAACAAAGTCATAATCAATTACTGGGATAACAGCGTTTAGTTTGGATTGGTTTAGAAGCTGTGTAAGACTTGTATTTGCTTGGCCTCAATAGAGCACATTGTGAATCTGTTTCCAGGGAAGAGAATAACATTATGCTGAATTATTGGTATTGTGACAAAAACACATAAGACGACACAAAATAAAAAATGTCTAATACTACTATTTTTTACATACAGTAAACAGTAGGAGAACATTGCCCTGTCCAATAAAGTAGGATTACTACATTTTAAGGAGAAATTGTCATTATATGGGCCCATTTAAACCTTAAACGTGAACTGGAGAAAAAGGCATGTTCAATGCTTTGCTCAGTATAGTGATCCAGCCCCTTTGTGAAACAGGCCCGTGGAATATATCTGAATTATTGTAGGAATGCAGATATGTTACCGGCTCGTGCAATCACAGTGGTATGCCGTCTTTGACTCCCCGTTCTGCAGATCATACTTCTTCTCCAAAGGAAGGATGTTGTATTTGCATTCATCCAGATGTTTCAGGCTTCCACACAGGAGTTCATTCTCTGAAGAAGTGAAAAGTAAACTCTGGTCATCTTGTAGATTATCAAACTGTGCGCACATTCTTTTCGATGACTAAGTCATCTACTGAATCTACATTTTTTAGAAAGCTATCATCTGTGGTGAAAGTTCTGTCCCACCTGTAGGGGGCATCACGGGATAGTGTGAACGCTATAACTCCCAGTGCCATTGTGGGCTCTTTCAAAATGTCAGCTGTTATCATTAACTTTTCAGGGGCAAACTAGGGGTAGTTTGCTCACCATAGTATAATAATGTTGGAAGAAAAACATATTCACTCTTAATCAGTTACTGTTTCACTGTTATATTCAAACTTCTCATTGGACTGTCTCTGTTTAATATAACACACAAACTCATCAAGTCTCCTAATAGCAATGAGACTGGGGAATCTGTAGGTTTCTGTCTGAAAGTTCCTTTGTTATCATATGACCAATTCTTGCAAACCACTCTATGGGATGACGAGGGAAAAGTTCACGGTTCGGCCGAAGACGTCATGAGAGTTTCTGTTAGTGGGTCATCATGAGTATTTAAGAGGTGGTCCTTTGAGAGAACTTGAGTAGTGTTGGATATGCAATTTGTTTATCACGTTGTATTTCTGACTCTGCTCCTTCCTTGCAACGAATAAATGTTCCTGTTTTAATGTTTCGAACAAATAATAATTAAAAATGATGGTAACATGGTTTTAATACTGTATTAGTGAACTGAGGAGCGGCCTAGTATGCTGAAAAAGGCTCCAGCAGAACAAGGTAATGTATTCCTCACCTGCATGCACTCACCTGTCATATTATTTAATGCAATATTTTGCATCAGGTCTCTTCCTGCATGTGTACTTTGGGCTGTAGTACTACCCATGGGCTCCCGGCGTGTATTCTGCTGTAGATGGGAATTCCTCTGCTTTTGTAGCTTGCCTTTCATATGAATGGAGGTTACAATCTCTGGTTTTGTTATTACTGCCGTTTCAGAAGTAGCTGTACTCCAGAGTCTTTGTAGAGTGTCTTTTTTGGGGGGTTCTGTTGTCTGTTTGAGCCTCAGAGTAGCTGTTGCCATTTTGACTTGTAATCCATATGTAGTCGTTGAGGGTGTAACAGTTGTCACTCTTGATGTTGTTTCTTGTTCTCTACAACTTTTACATTGAGGCTGAAATGTGTCACCTCTGAGAGGTATCTTGAATCCACAACAACGACTTTGTTTTGGAACTTTTTTGGTCCCTGCTGTGATGGCTGTTGATAAGTGTAGCTGCACCGCTGGCGTCTGCGTTAAAGATGGGGTGCTTTGTCTTGTAGATGTTGTTTGTGGATAAGAGT
Organism: Clinocottus analis; assembly: GCF_023055335.1. Taxonomy (NCBI): domain Eukaryota; kingdom Metazoa; phylum Chordata; class Actinopteri; order Perciformes; family Cottidae; genus Clinocottus; species Clinocottus analis. Next base: position 11,850,208 of record NW_027176229.1, on the reverse strand, counting down.
TTGTGTTCCCCTGTGGTGGAACCTGACGTCTCTGTGTGACGTAATCAGACATGCCCTTACTGTTGCTCTTCTTTTTTCCAAGTATTTTTTTAAATGGCATTATAGCAGTACTTTTAGAAGTATTTAAAAGACCCATTTTTATTGAAGGACTAGTGGTGTACACTCTTGACATCGGGGGCATTTGGGATGGTGTTGTCGTATCCAGTTTCTTGTGTCTTTTACATCCTTTTCCCTTTGTCCTTCTGAGATAGAAAGTGTCTCCTTTGAGTTGATCTCTGGAGTTACACTTACGTTCACCTTTGGGAGACTTTTTGTTAAGGTTGATCACAAAGCTTTCGGTTACATTTTTCCACTTGTTACTTGCTACCATTTTGCTGTCAGTGTTGTCACCATTGTTGCTGGCAACTTCAGCGTAAGGGAGGGTTTTTTTGAAGACAGCGTAGGGAGCCTTTTTGGTTACTTTACACCTATAGAGAGCAACAATGCATGTTAAAACAAACCATGAATACAACTGGATCTGCTGTATTTTCAATTTAAATAGACCACATTCATTGCATATGTATTTAAGTTTAAAGAGGTAAACTTCATCATAATCTGTCATTAAAATGAAGAATATTACAGTGACCGTTCATTATATGTTGTTTATAAAACAACCAGTTAGTAACCTTACAAATAAAGTTGTGTAAACAGATCAGAGGTATGGCATGCGGCCCTTCATCATTTTGTGAGTTTTGGAAGCGTGTCAGACATGTTAATACAAGCAATCTACTGCTCTAGTTTTCCATATAACCACTCCTGCATTTTCCACTAAAATATTGTGTGCATGAGCTGCTGCATCTAACAATATGCAAGTTAAAGCTCAAGGAAACCACACTAGTGTGTCTCTTACATTCCCCACCAGTACATCTCAGTACATCGTCTTTGCTGTTTGAGCTCAAAGCAGGGAACCCGCAGGATGTTGAAGAAGCTGTAGCCCACCATGCTGGAAATGGTATCATTCACACCGAGAAGGCACTGTCGAAACCTGGGTGGCGTAAAAAGAAAAGTGGAGATCAAACGAGAGTCCAATCAAAATGAAGACACAAGGAGGATAAATATCTTTGAATGCTGACTTATTTTGTCCACACCTTTAGGGTAGACTAAACAGTTTATAGATACTCTTTTTAACAAAGAGGGGAATTCTTGAAATGAGTGTCAGTTAGGGCAAAGACATTACACGTGCAACTGTCAGCACCAAATATAAAGTGAGAATAATACAGACCTCTCTGAAAAAGTTAATACAGTAAAAATGAGGAATGTTATGACCAGAAAACACAAAAGAAGCAAGTAACATGTTGACTCTTGACATTGAAAGAGTATCTAGAGGGCCGATTGCAGTGATATATTTATTACTCCTGGAGGAATATAAACATTATTATATAGCATTTCATGAGTAAGTGTTAGGTATAAAATGCAGATACACACAACTTCAGCAACACTTCTGCCTTTGAGCGGGTCTATCCTGACTTGACTATGCTTGCCAGAACATTAAGGGAACAGGTCGGGATTGGATGGGAATTGCTGGTGGCAGCAGTTTCCCTGGAGGCAGTAAATACTTGGACACAGCCAGACACCCAGGAGTGTGCATTCTGAGGCTCACCTTTGGTCACAGTCACAGTGTGAGACGGTAAAAAAGTTGGAGTTGAAGACTCCATAATTCACTGTGAAAGCCAGGATGACATGCAGGCAGTGGTCATGCTCACGGCAGCATTTATCTGCACTCTCAAACATCCCTGTGCAGGAAAACAACATTAGTATTTAATTACATATCAAAGGGCACTTTACATTGAAGGAAGTCCTTAAGCATCTCTTGCCGAATTCAAAAGCAAAAAGGTTCAAAGACATGCTTTTTCATAATTAAAAATGTGTGGGTTGTAAAATCAAAATTTCTCATATAAAATGCCTACTGAAAAACATATTTTTGATGTGATTATACCATATAAATGTCAGAGCCATTTAAAAAAAATCTTCTCATGCAAGTTTACTTTAACCCAAAACAATTGCTGGCTTGTGTCATGCTTTTTACATTGCCATACATAGCAATAGTGATCTTTATCACTCTAAAATATATATGCAAATCATCGTTTGGGTTTTTAATCTGATGACAAATACTGTGATGTTTGTATCATAAAAATATGGGGACTTTGATGTTGCAGTTTATAGTCACTGTATGATAAATGTATAATCAATATGTTATAATAATTTAATCTCCTATGGTATCAATCTAAAATGTCAAGGAAGTGTGGATGATTCGGGGCCAAACAGAGTACCCATAAACAATCCCTTTACATTCTTTTAGAGGGCCCATATACCAAATAGCCTATGTGACTGACTCCTACCGTACGTCTCTTCTGGCCTCTCATGACCTCACTTACGCATCACAGAGGGAAGAAAAGTACACAAAATCATAAAACCAGAGTGCACCATCCTCACCTAACTGTTCGTATCCGGCCGCTTTGCTGCCAGTACCGCACCACAGTGTCCCCGGGAATATCCAAGCTCGTTTCCTTCGAATTTTTCCTTCTGCCCCATCTCTCCTTGTGCGCTTGGTAAACTTTGGCACACTGGAGGAGACGAGCGCGCAGGGAGAATTCGGAGATATCAACATGCTGATGTTAAACCTCTGGGTGATTTCTTGGTCCTGGGTTCCGCTTCTGTCGCAAATACGGCAGTATCTGTCCGTGACAATTGGATCGGTATTTACCTCGCATATTACCGGTCGCGTATCCTCAGACCACAGGCTGACGTACAAGGAGCGCACACCGGCCACGTCCCCTCGCAGAAACGTGATGCGAGTCTGTCTGTGCTCTGCAGGACTCGATCTGAGACAGGAGAGACCTGATCCGATCACATGTTGTGCTTTGGATAAATAAATGAGCGATGATATGACGAAAACAACTTGTAGCATGCACCTGCTTTGCATCTCAATTTAAAATTGCTGTATGCTTAATCCAGTAAACTTTGAAGGGTTGAATTTACGTCTGGGCGAATTATTCCACATGAAATGTAGCCTCAGTGTATTTTTCTGAAAGAGCCGGCTTGAATGCCTCTCTTTTTTTATGAGAGCATGTGTGGCTCTGGCGTAAAGGCTTTGTGCTGGGAGGTCCTCTTATTGGTCTGCCATAATAGAGGCTCGTCAGAAATATGACACGCCTTCCTATATATAGTATTGCGGGGTTGTGAGTGTGACTTTTCATCAAGACATATTCGTGGATTTGCAAAGATATAGATTCCAAACAGTTTTTTAGAGTGACGCATGTCCGATTTTGTCTGTCAACCTGCACCTCACTGTGACAAAATACAGATATTCGTCTCCACCTATTTAGGACAAAAGCTGCAGAGCTGTCTTCACCTGTAGTTTCCAACTGAAAAAATGTGCAACTATAAAGGTGTGGTAAAATAAAGTATTCATAAATTCTGACTGAAGATAGACTCATGGCAATGTATAATATTATGCATACTATACTGTTACAATGACATTAAAATAAGAAGCAAGCAATCATCAGATGTTTCTATATCCATTGTCTTTTTTTCAATTGCGATTGTCTTCACTTATTGTCACAAAGTCAAATCATGACTCCAATAGGTCCTGACACATTGGAGGCCCTTTTCATTAAATTTTATTGATCTGTGTAAACTTTCTGCAAAATCTTTACATGCAAAGTTCTTTGCAAACATACATGTTTTCCAATGCATGCACTATTTATGTACAAATACAGAGATAAACTAATAAACATTCTACTAAACTGGCAAAATCAAGTAGAAGACAGCTATGGGTTAAGCTTGGAGAAAAACCTGTTAAAAAATTAAACTTCTTATTTTGTATGTTGATCATCGTCTGGTAATCACTGTAGTGTAAGTAGCACAGCATAGGACAGTGTGTGATGCTACTGGTGGGTGTTTGAATCACGTCCACATGAGTGGCTGTGGAAAGAAAACAAGACACTGGAGAGATTTTAATGCTTATGTACAGAAATTCTCATTCAACCGATGACATCTATTTCAATATCTGCTACTGATATAGTTGGATAAAATCTTGTGATTATGTGCTCAGTTGATAATCAGTCTATGCTGGAGATGCTATCAGACCAGTTTATTCAGATTACACCATACCATGCAGAATATGGCCTCTTGTATATAGAATATTAACAGAAACGTTATCGGGAAATGGGAAAGCAGTGTAAACATTGATGAAAATACAATAGCATTCATTTCTTACAAAGGATATATATATATATATATATATATATATATATATATATATATATATATATATATATATATATATATATCTTGAACCACAAGACCTTTCATGCATAGTTTTTTTGTCTATATTATCTATATTTTGACATTGGAATAACTTGCAAACAGGTGTATACAGTGAGGTCATTCCACTTTGTAAGGTGTGCTTTCCTTGGTTTGCTGTGATTAGTGAACAAACACACTAAAGCCTTTAATGATTGGGTGTGGCAGAGGGGGAAAGGGCTCTTCTGTGCGTGTTGGGGTAAAAGCGGACTGCCCAAGCACGCAAGATTCAGGAGCACAGTGCATGCAGATAAATCTGCCCAAATGACATGACCTGTTCTACCATCTCTCCTTGTTAAGTGGAGAAGCCTAATTTGACTCTGTGCATTCAGTGTAAACACAACAGTAGAAAATCTCTGAGGTGTCAGAGTGAACCACGAGCATCAGAAAAGTTGAGGTAGCAGGAGGAAAGTCCTTGTTCCTGCCAATTCTCACCATAACCAAAAAATAAACTGAAAATAAATTTAAATATAGTTTACTTTTCTCCAATCACACAGTTAATACTTCTAACAAAATCATAATTTACAGCTTGAATAACTATACATAACAAAATCCTAATGTTTAGGTGTGCTATCATTTTTAATCACAAATCAACAGCAGCTGAAAGACTCATCTTGCTCATTGTCCACTGACTTATGAATCATCTGTATATATTAGATGTCTATCCTAACCTGAGCGATGTATCCATATGTAAACATTTCTTCATGGAAATATACAATATGTTCAGGACAGTGGAGACTGTTGAAATATTTGATGCTGCAGCTGCGTGCTTTCTTACGTCTGTGGCTTGGCATGCTTAGTTCAAGTGTTGCAATACAACATGTTACAACTGAAGAAATCCCCAAAAATTCCCTGACAGGCAAATTCATTTATGAGCCCAAATCAAGGCTGTTATAACTTGATTGAAGAATTTTGACCTCAGATGCCATAACATATTGCTATTCTGTGCCAGTGCAATTATTTTTCTTTAGCAATGTTTCAAGTGCAGCACACTTAATGTCATTACTGACAGGCATGATAGTGTTTGTGCAGCTCTTTTTTTCGCATGTCTTAATTACATTGGTGAATTCCCTAATTTAGGTATGCTTGTTTTGTCCCAGAGTTGGATTAACTATCAGCACAGGCAGACAAATTGTTAAGAATAGAACTAGAAGGAAGAGTCTACTACATCAGAGGGAGGGATGAGTAAGTCTGTGATGGCCAGGTATGAAAGAGTAGATTACACAATAAAGGTGCATTAAGAGACGAATGCAAACCAAGTAGAGGTTTTAGCTCATGCTGTGTGTTTGTGTGTGCTTGTGTGTTTGTGTGTGTGTTTGGGAGGGGGATGTGGGTGGGGGGGATTAGCAAATGGTTAATCACTAGTAACAGGATTCTCATTATGCAGGGTGTGCCAGCGCTCAATCCTCTTGTCCTTGTTCTTCAGACACTCATACCAGTGCTTCAGCCGCTCTCCTTTGGCAGTGATACCCAGCTGACACCCACCTGTCAAGGAGGAAGGGAGGAGTGAAAGGCAAGCGTTGGTGAGCAAGGGGCAAGTGGGAATTGTACTTTTGTTTCAGTGAAGCAATTATGATCAAATATTTACCGATGTAGTCGTTGGACTTCCCAATATCGTAATCCCAAACAGATATGTCTAAACTCTTCTTGGCCAGGTCACTGTGTTTAATTTCATAGCCGAATTCCTGAAATGTATCAATAAATGATTTCTTTTCAGCCACTTACCAACATTTTTCATATTGGAGTTGGCAAAAATATAAACCCATATGATTTGATACTATTTTGTGGATGTGCTCGTTTTTACTATTTGCAGCCCTTCATCACGCTCTTACAAACCTCATTAAACTCTGGGTTTAAAGTCCTCTTCTTGATTTGTGTTTTGCACTTGGCCTTCTTCCCCATGTCAGGTTTCAGGCATCTGAAAATTGAAAATTAATAATTTAATTTATGGCATGTCTAAAGTTATACATTGACAATCTAAACGTATTTCTAATCCTGCTCTACCTACATTTTGACATATGGGTCAGAGTAGCCATTGGCATCCATGGCCGCCAGGTGAACACAGCGTACAACACCCACGAGGAGACGATTCTGCTGGGTGCTGTACATGAGGGAGATCAGAATCCGGCCGCGCTCCTCTACCTCTCCGCCATCTTTCCCTTGCTAAAACAGGGGAGCGAAAATAGTTCAGCAGGAGGAATAAAAAGGCTTTGAATATAATTCTCTGGAGGAATCTGTCATGTTCAGGCATGCTTGGAAATAAAAGCATTGCCTCATCTTCGTAGAGAGCGATGCCTCTGGCTCCCCCGGCTGTTGCAGTTCTCTTTGTCTGCGATGGGGTAACGAGATTACAGCAGGTCAATAAGAGATTCCCACAAGAAGAACAAAGCATTGTTTGAATGCAATTGAGCTTCACTCACAGGGATAACTCTCTCCAGACACACGTTGAAGTTTTTCTTCTGGTTCAGCTTCAGTTTTTTCAGCGCCACTCGGGTTTCCCCAATAAACTCATTGTGTCCGAACTTGTCTTCATCACAGACAGACAGCCTGAAATAAAAGAGGATCTAAATCACACACACTCTTTAAAAGGTTCAACTAAGGGCACATTATGTTTGAAACATAAAATCAGAGTAATTGAAGACTGTCTGAGGTGTAGTATTCACCTGAGGGTCTTACGCTGCATGTCTTCATCTGTCAGGCCATGGTAAGTGAGTGTCTCATTCCACGCAGGGTTGCGGGTGTTTCTCAAGGTCTTTGTGCGCAACTTGTTAGACTGTTAAATGCACGTTGGAACAACACAAGGTAATATAAATATCTCTAACCATGTTAGCACAATGCAAGATCTCACACATCTGTGGTGTGTGCTGTTTTATCACAGGAAGAATCAATATGGTGCTGCTTACCATCAACACTTGTTTTTTCCACTCACACTGACCACCATTACAGCATGGTATAATTATCCAAGCAATGCACCTTCGCTACATCTCCACAATTTATTTACGAGGTCTCCATATCTGTTTCTACATCATATCCACATGCAGGTTCTATGTTGTCGTCAATTCAGACCACAGGGTGTCAGCCTTGAGCTAGCAGAAAGGGCTGTCATCAAGCCTAGGGGATCTAAAATCACCCAACTTACTTTTTGCTTTGGAGGATATTAAAGTAACACAAATCTTTAAAAGAAAGTAAAAGACTAATGTAGGAAATGCTTTACCTTACTAGCCCCAGGCAGCAGATGAATTTTGACATAAGGATCTGCCAATCCATTTGAGTCCATGGGCTTCAGTCCCTGAGGAGAAATGGAGCACCATGTCCATCACATCATCACGAACAGCTGAGTGCAATTAAGCTAAAGTGCTATTAAGGAGCCTTTTAACGTAAACCACTTGATTGTAATTGTCCTTTTGTGTGAGAGAATGCAGATAATAGTGGTACCTTTCCTTTGAGAATGCTACAGTGGAGGCTGTTGCTTTCCTGTTCATAGAGCAGACTGAACTCTAGAGAGCCCAGGGTTGCTGAAAGAGACCCAGAGCAGTCGTTACATTAGACGACAGAGAGGCAGCAGGTGTGCATTTGAGTAATTTAAAGCATAAATACAGGGAAATATTCTCTTGAAAATAAACAGCACTCAACTTGAGAAGTGAGAACAATTACCAGCCCAGAAAGGACTGAAACGATGGCGTCTTGACCCTCACTCATGAAACATTCACTCCTCTATTTACCATTATTTTTTGTAAACAGCACAAAAATCTCGTTTGAAAACAGGGGCATATAATATAAAATAAACATTCAAGTCTCAAAGGAAGGCGCTCGGAAAATAAGGTCCAGGGTAATAAAAAAAAAGACTGAAATGCTGCCCACACAGATTTTCTTTGGAGGACTTTCAGTGCATAGCTGTTGGGGACAAAATGATCAAATGTCATTTGTTAATTTATTTTATATAAGTGTTAACTTTTCTGGGCTGAGATTCACCCTCAACTTTGTGCTCCAAGGACACAAATAACTACTTCCAAAACTAAGAGTCTACAACCATAAAAAAAAAGTAGACTTATGTTATCCAATTAGCTCTCCCACGTTGATTAGATACATATATACATTTAATTGGTTATACATCAAAACACACAATCCATCAGAACTCAAATTATGATCAATGAACTTATTACATTCAATTAGTCCCCACTATAGGATCAAACTGTCATCACATCGCTATAGAGAACAGACACATAACACCATTTCCACTCCCTACACAAGGGATTGAATCAAACACAAGAGGGATCTACATATATCCTGTTAGCCCTGCTGTATCTCAAATTATTTGCACAGCCCACATCCCCGGACCTCAATAAAATAAATGAACACCCAATCCCCTAGAGAGAGAATAAAGGCCATCTGAAGCTGCAGGCGCAGAACATGAATGGCATGGCACCATTCTTATCATTAAAATGGGATGTGAGGTGTATGAAAAAAAAGTACAATTACATAGTATATGTGTCACGATTGATTTAGTAGTTTCCTTAGATATTGATCATCATGCCTCGATAACACATGATGGTTATCATTTGTCATTTTCTGCAGCTCAATAGACACTGCCAAAATGATACATCCTGTATGCAAAGACTATTGGGTAATTTCTATATATATATATATATATATATATATATATATATATATATATATATATATATATATATATATATATATATATATAAAGGCAGGAATCAAGAATTGGCGCAGTATCTAAGCATCTAGCTTAAGGGAACATAAAAGCAATCTACACTTCATCATCAACATCTAGCAATTCATCAACACCCAATACTGCATGGAAAAAAAACTCCCTATCCATACCTTAAATAATTGGAACAAAATCCTCTATGTCAAACTGTGCATGAGTTGAAATTAAACTAGACACACCATACTGTACTCTATAAGAAGAGTGAGCAGGTAGTGTACTCACTGGCTTCATCCGAGTCATAGTCGTTGGCCTCCTCCTCCTCCTCCGCTGGGGGAGGTTGCTGTCGGGCAGAAGGAGCACCGTAGGCAACGGGCTGCTTCCTGTCCTCTCTTGCTGCAGGAGGTGCTCTCTGCTCTGGAGGAACTGCACCAGAGGAGTAGGCCCCTTCATTTCCTGCCACTGGACCTACAACCACATTCAATCATCTGTGACTGCAAAAAACAACTAGGGATGCAATATTTGGTTCATGCCTGAGACTCTTTATTAGGACAAGAAGAAAATGTTGTGTCCAAGCTGTCTCTCACCCTGCTGGGCCATGGTGGCTTCTGCAGCAGGCTGTGGTCTGGAGCTCTGGACGGGAATCATCTTCTTCATCGCCACTGGGCTGCCCTGCCCGGCCTCTTCAGGGCCAGCACCGCCCGTGGCCATGCGCGCAACTGATGGTTTCGGGGCCACAGGTGGGTAACCAGAACGGCCCTGTGCCTCTGGTGCTAAAAATAAGAAAGAATAGCATAACACAGCAAACCCACAGACGCACTATACATAGGGGAGACGAGCATAATCACACCAAGTCAGGCTCCTACTGCAGTGGAATGTGTAATACTCCCAAGTCTCTCTGGATACTTTTGATGTTGCAGCTTTTTCATTGCAAAGGCATTGACCTACATACAGTACACTACAACAAGCTGTGGCAGCCTACCACTGTACATGCAGAAGCTTTATACAGTTGTCTGCCCATCTGCTGCTCTTTTCTTATGCAAGAATCACAATGCTCAGGTAATCACATTGAAAGTGTGAAATTATGTGACCCATCATGCCAGCACCACCTGGAGGCTCATCCCTTATCACAGCAGGCACCTTCCGACGGCTTAATTGAGCTGTTCATCCCCCTCCTCTGCAACAGTGGGCGGTACTACCAAATTTGGGAAGCAGATAAAAGGTTTGAAAAGAGCAATGAGAGGCGTGTTGGAAGAAGACCTGTGTGCAGATGCTGATCTAATAAGACTGAAGAGGTGGTGCTTTGAAAAATGCAAGTTGCTGGCTTCAGGAGTGGAATACAAACTCAACGACACGACGGGGCTCGCCAAATGTTGAATATTGTCCCATTGGGTTTTTGTTGAGGATACCAATGTGATGCCAGTGTCAGTGGCTCACCATAGACATCGGCAGGATGTCTATGCCATGGGAAACACCCACCCAGAGGCTTGAAGCGTTCATGTACAAAAATGGGTTTTATCCCCTTTATCGTTTATTTTATTTACATACTCCGCATATTAATTCTAGATATTTAAAACCTGAAAACCTGAAACTTTTGGCACAGAGGCAGGAGACTGGCTCGGACTGAGGGTGATACATTCAGAATAATTAAAAAGACTCCAGGCCCAAGCTGAAGGGGTTGATCTACCTGGTGGTTGTGGTTGGGTTACTGCCTGCCTGGGCTTACAGGCTTGGGGCTCCTTAGGCTCTGCCGCTTCCTGGGCTTTAGATAATGGCATGGGCGATGGCAAGAAATGTTTGGGAAAACCTTTGAAGAACCAGGCACCAGACCTCTTCCACACCTGAGAAATAAAACCAATGTATGGATGTTACAGACTTTCCAACGGACAGTTGAACTATTTGATTTGTTTACTGGTGTAAAACTCTCACCTCTCGCTGTTCTCTGCAGATCTTGCATAGCCACACAGCACGTGGCCGACTGCTACACTGTGTACCACACTTGGTACACATGTTCTACACAACAGGAGAAAATTAAGATTTTCATCTGCTCGTCATTTACAGTGCTCTCAGAAATAGTCATCTCATAGACCATGACCTATTGTGTTTCCTCATGTTTGGATGATACACAGCAGGGAAACAGTTTTTTTCTTTTCTTGTAACAATAGGAGGACTCATTGCTTACCTTTTTGCAGTCCTCACACACCACTGAGCTGACCCCAGGTGACCCAAACTGCTCTCCACACAGCAAACAGCGGGACTGTCCATCCCCACACACAGTCTTCTTCATGTCGTCCAGGCGATTTATCAGGCGACTGCGACACCAATGAGTAAAAGTACTTAAAATGTCCCTGTCAATCATCCCAGGTCTAAATGTATTCATGTCCTTAGTCCTAACAGACATTTTTGTTTTTTGTACACAGACTTTGGAGAAACTGCTGCAAGTTCTACAAATTCTCACCCAATTCTCTCCTGCTCCATGGCCTCCATTTTCTCAGCACGGGCAATCACACTGTTTATGATCTCTTTCTCTTCATTTGTCAGGTCTGGACCAGGACCAGGGCCTGGCTGCGTGGTCCAGTTCCCCCTGTCAGACAAATATGTTTTCCAGTTGATGTTACATTGCTCAATAATGACCAATCATTAATTTGCATCCACACAGCATTAACATATTACACTGCTTCCTGAACAGTTACATATCAGATATACATGATGCAGATAAGGGAGGGGGAGTAGGAGTGTGTCTACTTACTGCTCTTTATCACTGTATCAAAGATCACGCATCAGAGGAACGCGGGTAAAACAAACGAGAGTACAGCGTGGGTTAGTAGACTCAAAGTGAAGGTTGACAACACGAAAAGGTTCTAACAATCATGCTTACCTCGCGTGCACGGTCCTCTGCCTGTCGTTGGACTGCCAGCGATCCGAGCTGCTGCTCATCACTGCGTCCGTCATGCTGCACTGTCAGAGTCTGCAGATCGACACAAAGACAGAGATGAATTCAGCATGGTACAACATTGATACAAAGTTGGCAGCTTTTCCTGACATTAGTTTAAGAGCTCTTAATTATGGTGGGAACAGATGTTTGTTTTGATTTTTTTATAAAGTTTGACTTGCGTGTTGTGTTGAGTCCATACTTTTCGCCATTCTCTATCCTAATCTCATGCTTATGCAGCACTGACTTAACTGCCACTATGGGTTGCTCTCTCATCAAAAAGGATATTGCGTGCAAATTTGTGAGCCACAATAGTGCTGACCCGGATTTGGCAAGTCACCAGATACACTTCCTCTAATTGCCACACAGTGATGTACGGCTAAATTAAAGACCACTGATGATGACCTCATGTTAGTGGCCATCTTAAGCCAAACAAACACATAACAAATACATCTTTTAAAGTTTCCAAAAAAGTAATAATCTTCCTTTCATCTACTTGCGTCCTATAAACTAAAGCTTGAAAAATCAACCAAATATAATTTATTAATGCCAATGTAAGCACATTTCTTCTTTCCAGGCTAATGAGTTCCATCTTCTCCTGCCAAACGTGTTTTATCAAATTCTTTCCAGAGACATATTTAATCAAGTAAAGGACACAGGAAAACAATGCATAAAAATAGCACAAACAAAAAAGATCTGTCAAGTACAAGTACTATGCTCGATTCTAACAAGGGTAGCATTGCAGAGTGAGAGTATTGCAAAGGGAACAAAGCAAGCCCTCCTGTGCATTAGTGACCAGAGTGAAATTACACTGAAGTGGGGGGTGTAATTTCTTCCCGTTTGTGACTCCACACAAATCAAAGAAACAGATGGTTCCATATCGCAGGAGTGGCTCAATTATGCCATGATACAGGAGGAGGAGGTGAGTTGAGTTTGTACTGACAAGGATGACTAAGAGTCTTTGTTTCCGGCATTTGTGATTGTACACGATTGAAGCAGAGGCTTTTATCCAAAGTGATGTCTTTGTATTCACAGTTGTCAACCACCTCTACTCTTTCTTCGAGGATGCTGGTAGGACCCGGTGTGTGGTCAGATGTGATGGGGGAGGGGGCGGGGGCAGGGGGGGAGTTATGATGATTCGTTTATAAGATCTGTTGCACAGTTATTGTCACCCTATGTGGGGAAAGTGGTACTGGATTGTTTATGGGATGGTTGTGTCATCAGAGTATGTGAAGTATTGCTGCAGGCTCAGAACTCAGCCCAGTGCAAAAGATAACCCGGGGAAACAGTGAGCTGTCAACTGGTTTTATTTCCCACAAAGCCCTTATCCATATGATACACCAGCAATGTAATTTAATGTAATTTAATTATCAGATTGACATCGTAAAGATACTATAAATGATGTCAACACTACGGCAATTGCCAGAGGGCAAGCTTACTCAGTGTGTGTGTGTGTGTGTGTGTGTGTGTGTGCATGTGTGCGTGTGTGTGTGTGTGTGTGTGTGTGGGTGGGTGGGTGGGTGCTCCTGTGCAATTGTCTTCAAGCCTCTGTCAAGCAATTCATGGAGGGATGCTGCAGCCGCCGTAGGCTGGAGGATAGAGCAGTGTAGTATGTCCTGAGGTTAAGTGCTTGCAGTCAGAGAAGAAAAAGGAGCCACAAGAGGATATAAATGTCTCTCTTGAGCTTCATATGTCCAGAATTATGATGGTGCAGGATGAGAAAAGGGCCAGTATTGGAGCGATACCATATGGAATGCTTAATGATAAGGCTAAAAGAAAATCAATACATTTCACTTGTCCTCAGCTTTTCACAGCACTGTAGAAGCTTGGAGAAAGTGAAGAGGGAGCGAAAGGGAGGGGTACACTGCCGTCTCCCTTATTCAGCTGCTCGTATTATGCTGCGTAACGTTGTGGTACATACCTTTGAGCTCTAATCTGTTGCTGCACTGCTTGCAGGAATCAAAGAAAAACAGCAAATGTGCTGTGCTATCAATAGACACTCTGGGTGTGTTCTTTTCCCTCTGATGCTGCATGCAGCCAACAGTGGCAACATAGTCTTCAGGGAGCATTTGTCATTTTCCACTTTTCAGCAGCAGTCTGATGGTTCAGACATTACTCTGACTGTACTGCATATATCGTATGCACCAAAGTTCTCAAGCTTGGTCCTCATTCCCTTGCCAAAATTAATTCTGTTGCTTTTGTCTAACATGATTGTTCTGGAGATGTGGATGGAGAGAGACAGATGGGAGGGGGCAGTCAGGCATTGGGCTGGGTAATCACTGACTCAGACAAGTCAGAGCTCTCTGGCGCTGGGGATAGACGTTACTGCATCACAGAAGTGGACTCTTTACCAAGGTGACAGTCCAATTAGCATGCAGGAAATGCCACGCTTTTCTAATAAGGAGCTATCAGTACAGGCTTTGATTCTTCCAACATGGAAAGGCGTGGTTTCACGTACTGTTCAGTCAGTTAGGGTTTACATATCAGAGGTATTCTAAATGTATCCGAGGTAATTATAATGGACTATAATGTCAGATTGAGTCTAACTATTCTGCAGATCTGACATCCCTGAGACCCTCACTGGATCATACTCGATGCTCTTGAGGTTATAAATGCAACTAATCTGCGTCATCTGTGACTCTGACTTGGTGCAACAGTCATCTTGTACATGTTTTTCTCCCATATAGGATGAGTCAATCAGGTAGTTGTTACTTCTCTGGAGAGCAGCAGATATTTTCCTGTGGGTTTTGTATTTTCCAAAATGTCGTGACGCCTCTATTACTTGATGATGCTTTCAGCCGTGACTGCAAAGTGGTGCCAATAACTGTTCAAGCGACCACACAACAGTTTCTACAAATACACCGGGCATGAATAGAATCAGATTATGTGTGAGATGACAACTGAAAAGCCTGGAGGGAGAGCATCGACTCAAGATGGTCATCTTTCCAATCATCATAAGTCATCCACGCAGCAGGATCTCTTCAAAAGAGAGTTTCTTATGAGGGTGGAGAGGACCAATTTAGAAAGCTGTCTACTCCTCTGGCCTTGAAAGAATAGTCAATACAAATCTGCATCTGTACATCTTCCGTGATGTATGCATACACAGCTCCCATAGCATACCTTGCAGATTATACATCCATTTTTAGAATACAACCAAGCCTTCTCCTTGGATACTTGAAGTGAATGCTCAGTGTGAATAACTAGTGTTATGCAGAGACTAATGTTGTTATGTGACTTTGATGGCAGGTGTATGACTCATTACTGCAGAACATATGACTAGAGTAGACCTGGATAAGAGCACTTTGTTATGGCTGACAGCCTGTCAATTTTTCAAGATTTAGTTAATTGCTTGTAGAAACAAAAGCTGAAGTAAGCAAAGAGAGTGACAATCAAGCAGCAGAACATGGATGGATTGATACAACATGGATTTAGAGGGTGGGGAGCATCTCCTCTGTTCCAAGAGCAGCAAAAACAAAACGTTAAAAGCAAGGTTTTAAGAGTAAAATGCATGCCTAAAAGCAATTATTACTGGAGTATGACTTTGTTAACTCCACCTGTACTTAGTAACATATCTAAAATGTTGTTTTATACCCTCTTTTGTGTCCTTTTTGTCAATGCACTAAAGATAATGACATTGGAACACAACGCGGTAATGTACTTGCATTCCAGGGCAACAATTCCCTCGCCAACCTCCAAGAAGCACAATTTAAAAATGGGTTAATGAGAACAAGAGATCAATGCGAAGTCCCACAATTAGTTTCTCTTTAATTTATCTTTAATCAAGCCTCCATTCGTATTTCCATGCCTGCGGCTACAACATACTTACGGAGATCGGATGTCGCCCTAAAACTCTGCTATAGCCATTACCCAATCATCAGCCAACACCCCTTATTGTTGACCAGCAAAGTCCCTGCAAGCTTACATCAGCACTTTCCTCCAAAACATTTTCCAAGGTGCTGATTCTAAGTAGATGTCAGAGTTGATATTGAAGTCACTATAGCATATTCACCCGAACAATGATTTAATAATCCTGTTGAAAGCATGTATGTTTATGTTACTGTGACCATTAATGTTTCATTAACTGTAATGAGCCTTGCTTTTTCCTATTAAAGACCAAATAACTTTGCAAACCATACACAATGTTTCATAGTGCTGCAAGAAAATTCAGCGATAACATTTTTTTAAAGTGAGCTATTACTGGATATGTATTGCCTTGTGTGACTTTGTATTCACAATTTATCATCTTATAAAACACGGTTAAACCAAGCATCATTCATTTTTTTTTACGTAGCCTGGATGTTTGGTGTAAGATTGATGCAATACTATGTCTTCTTCTTTTTTTATTATCCTGTCAACTGTTTCGAAAAAATTGATGTATAGTAAACACATTTTCTTTTGAAATATTAGAACTACAAAACAAATCTAAATAGCCGAGTTAAAGAAGAAAAAGAAAATAACATATTTAATTTCATCCGGATTTTTCTTCCTCCACCATCTGGTCTGGCATTAATTCAGATTGTTTTATGTATTATGAAACAGAACACAGGCTGAGATCCTCAGACAGAAGAATCTTGGCCGGTCTACAGTTTCAACTCAAGTCCTGTGGTGATCTGGGACATCAGGCCTAATCAGGGAAGACTCTTTCATTAAAATCTCTTTTTCATTCACATCTATAAATACAGACTTTTATGAAAGTGGATCAGAAGTCAAATTCACCAAAATCTTTGGGATAGAGGGAAGGCAATATTAAATCAAAAATGATCAGTATTTGCAATCATGCTATCTCAACTTAGAAAGCAACATCTTATTGATATTTAAAAGATGCAGGGCTTTTATGATTAAGAATGTAATGCAAAAATGAAATACCCATTAATGTGTACTGTTATGCATATTGTTGACCTATGAGTCATATACAGACCTTCACTAAACGTGAACTAGTTGACAGGCTACATGTCATCAAAAAATTAGAATCAGCTGCTCCTTCACGATCGGTGGTGACACGTGGGCTGGTGGTAGTTGGCTCTAATGTCAAAAAGAAAGTCTGAGCATTTTCAAACTTATAACACAGTTGACTGGGCCATAAACAAAAGTAGTTTTATATGGATGATTGAGCACACCCAACCTAAATGGTTATGAGCAGTAGTTCTCTTTATACTGAATGAAATATCACAAGCATGTTTGACTTGGTAACCTAACCAACTCTTCTCAGTATTTCTGTTGCTGGAAGCTAATGCTCGTACATCAGTCATCATGCAGGGAAAATGGGAATTTAAGATAGGAAGGACCAAATAAACAAGAGGTAGCTTCCCACTCCCAGTTGGATGACACAACTACATCCATCCACCATAAGCGAACTGTGAGTCGCCAACATAGCAAAACACTGAGGCCTGGACCTGGGGAGCATTGTAAAGCACTGCACCAAGAAGCCATCCACTGCAGGAAAAAACATCACTCAGCATTTCTTAATTATTTAAAACTCCGACCCACCATTGCTTTTCTCTGTAGGTCCCCTCTTTCAGGCATTAGTGCACGTTTTCTCTACTTGGGCTTGTATCAGGCAATATGTATAGAACAGTAGATTTGGGTCGGTAAAAAAAAATCTTCAGACAGAAATTATTCCACTCTAATTTCAGGAAACAATAAGGATGTTTGTTGGTCTTTTAGGTCTGTGTCATTGACAAATTGTTCATGTTTTCAGTCAGTGTTGTTGACAGGCACCATCTGTGGAACCACCTGTGAGGGCTTTTCACCCCTCAAATGCGTGAGTGTTTAAAAAATACACACTCTTCGCATGCATGTCTGCAAGTCCCGCAACGCTACAGGACAAACCGGAAAGACCATCCAGTGACAAGCATGCTGTTATCCTGCTAACACTGTTGGCCCTATCGGACCTCAACAGGGTGGGGGCTGTGTTTTTCATTTTTAAATTAACTCACTGAATTAGCAGGCTACAGCCTATGAGTCTCACTAGTAATAAGAAAACAATGTCATTTGGTCAATGCTTTATTTTAGAAAAGATGTAAACAGCTATATTAAGCATGGAACAATCCAGCAAGAGTTTGCAGTAAGGCTCAAATGTGCTTGGCTGATGGGGATTCATCCCAGTAAAGCGTAAGACTTTGAGATTTGGCTGCTGATGCATTGGCCAGTCATGCTCCTTCAATTACCTCCTACCTTATCTCGGGGGACCAAGGATGACCATACTGGTGCTTTATATTCACACTATACGTCAATTTTCTACTAACCAGAAGTGGCCTGCATCTGGGTCTGCTGAGATATGGTTTCAGATCTCCTACCAATCCTTCAGTGTGGCGGCTATTATCCTGCCTCTTCGTTGCTCTGCTTTGAAGATCTGGCACAGTTCCGCTGCTGGATATCTGACCCTCCCTCATGTCCTACCAGCAAACTAGCAGGTACAATGCCCCTGGGTGCTTTTAGCAGATCTTTGTTGGCAAATGAGAGCTTGTTCTAACCTGAAACCACTGCACCACTAACAATAAGCTTTGGTCCAACTTCTGAGACAAAAATCCAGATAGAAAGCTTGGTGATATGACTTAAAATGCAACGTTTAGTTTTTTAGACTTCACCCTGCCTCTGGGACGATAGCATTATAGCTGGCTAATTTCTTTGTAGATTTGACCACAACCAAATTGTATTTTTGATTTACAATTTTTTAATTTTTAACTCATTGTTCTCTTAAGGGAACTTTGCTTGAAGGCCCCAACAATTACAACTGCCTTTTCCCAATATGCAACAGTATTTAGGTCGATCTAATTATCGATCTCGTTTCAGAGACGATGGTGAATCGACTCTCTTCAAGCAGTGGATGAGATTGACTCACCACATATACTGCTCGGATTTGAATTTCAAGATGAAGCCACTCCCTTGTGAAGCTCGGCCACAAACGGCAGTATAATCTCTTTGATGGAACACATTTTTAAATATGCTCCAAAGTAAGGCACAGAAACCAACATGTATTTTTAGTATAACATGTGCTTTGGGTCTTAAGCTCCAAATATGGATTGTGAAGAGCACAGAGGAACATAGAGTCATGCACCTTTACCAACTGTGGCCATGGTAACGGCAAGATCACAAGATGAGAATGAGAATGATTAAAAGCTGCGTGCGTGCACCAGTCTATGTGTTTCAAAGCCCATGCAGTGGAACGGGTCATTGTTGCAATAATTACGTCTGTGGATCCTCTTTTGTATCAATAAACATGGTAGATGGTTGAAAATAAAGAATGTTTCGAGAGAGAGACAAGCTGAAGACATGGGATTATGGGTACAGTCGCTTTGTATCCTTCTGTTTTAAATTATGCAGTTAGCGTGCAGAGCACTTACTTCATTCCTCCATCTTTTTTTACCTTTCCCTTAACACCCATGTTTCCTGCGCTCCATCTCTCGTTTTCTCTTGTTTCATGTGATGACACAATTCCCCCCTTTTCTCTCTTGACTAATTCCAGTCTTTCTCTGGACATAAAACAGTGGGCTGGCACAGTGACTGAGTAATACACAGGGAGAGAGGTACCAGCAGAAGGGTGTCGTCCAATCACTACTGTGGTTGCTCATGTGAGAGTAGGCAGCTGCAGATATCTACCGTTCATTCAGTCTTTTCTCCCCTCCCCCATCTAATCCCCATGCTTCAGGTCTGTAGGAGGAGTTGGAGATGGTGGAACCAACTGAGAGGCGGATTCCCAGCTTCTTTTTTATGTACTCCTTCCATATTATCAACAGGAGCAACACACACTGCTCTGACCCACTAAGTGTAATAAGCATGATGAGATAACATCACAACAAGTATGTGACTGAATCACCTGTCCTGTGGCACAACTGGAGTTGAGAGCTGTCCTGCCCACATCAGCATTTAGAGGGATAACTGATGTTTTCTTCTTGATCTGCAGGCACATCAAGCCCTATGCACTCCTAAAAATCCTGCAGCAACGCCCAGGGACTGCAACCACACAATCTCCCACATTATTTATTAAGTCTGTTTTCTTATCTGTTTTTGTTTTTAGGACTGCAGCTAACCAAAAGCCTTGTTTTAATTAACGTTACGATGGATTTAGCTAAACCTATTGAGCTACACCAAGAGGTATATTCATTGGCCATTCATGAATAAACTCCTAGTACATCATTAGAGCATGCTGTCGTAAATAAATGCAACAATCAGCTCTATCAACGCGTCTATATGAATGGCAGGAGCCTTCTGCTGCAGAGCAATGCTTCCATTCAGACATGTTTTCACTAAAACAAAAGACTCAATCTAATGTTAATTTACATCATTTGTACCTCATATAGGTTAACTAGCAGCAACTCAATTCATTCTGAGTTGCGCTGCATGCAAATGGTCCTTTTTCATTAAAATGAGTAAGTAACAGGCTCATAAGGGATTCTATCAAATTAATAAATACAGGCAATACAATTTCTTCCCTCATAAGAAATCATTTCAAGCCCCCTTCATGCAGCATTCATTCAACTTGTAAATGATAATGTTCTAATGCACTGAGTCACTGACAAAACGCAAAAACATCACAGAGATTATAGGTCAGGATGCAATGTTTAAAAAACCTTCGAATGAGATCATACAACCTACCTGAGAATCCAGCCCTGCTTTTCTCTCTCCTCTCTCTCAGGGAGCTGTCAGGGAATGATGCGGACTAAATGTCTATGCAGCGCCTGGATACGACCACAGAGTCACTCATTGCGCATGGTGCCTGTCACCAAAACCCGTGTTTTTATTTTTTTCGCCTGGAGTAGTAGTTTATTGCTCGAGGCGCAACGGATCACCACAATGTGTGGGAACGCGTATTCTATCCTGCGTGGTGGATGGAAAGCCCTTGGTACCTTGGGAAGGAAACCCCTGGATCTGAAGTGATAACACTGATGCTCAAGTGGGCAGTCATCACCTGATTCGATTGTCTCTTTATAACGCGCATATGTGTCTAAATATGTCCCATCATCAATGCTGCCCGATTTTCTATGAAATTATGTACAGCATGTCATATGCTGTTGTGATTTGTAACTGCGCTTTTAAGGCATTTTAACCTACATACAATTTTATGGTTGTCCCAAGTTTAAACGCAATGAGGTTTGAACAAAATGAGTTGCTATCCTATTTTTTTTCTTCTTAATTTCCCTTTTTATTTTGTGGTTATTTGATATGTTGCCATACACTGAAATATCGGTATTGTTCCTACACAATGATGAAATGTGCTGGCACTTTCCTTCCAGCGGCAACTATTACGTTTTCAAATGTAACCACTTATATTCTAACATCAGCGTCTCAATTAGGAGTGTCGCCTCTTTGATTCTTACTGTGCAGAGATTACGCCATCTATTGGATTGAGTGATTACTGCGCCAAAGAAAGGATGCAATGGACCTCTTTTACCGAATAACATATATGTGTGATATTGGTTCACTCGGCACACAAAGTGCCAAAACAAACTCACTCTCAAATACTTCGGATTTACATCATTATAGGCAGAGTTGTTAGCAGTTACGAAGCATATTTGCCACACCTACACAGGAAAAGACTGGAGGCGAACCAAGAGGCTTCTCATCTTCTACTTCCGTATTCGTCTCCCACTTAGAATACTCAAATTGTGAAAGTTTTACTTTAATACTGGTGGTGGACGCCATTTACTGTATATAACAAGAAATATATGTTTAATCTTTCAATATCTGTATGCATGTCAGATCCCGATACATCTCAAAAACTGCTTTTTCTCACTTTGTTTAACGAGCACTCAATACGCACGCGTAACACACATTCCCGTATTATTATAATATCAGACCGTTCAGCGTTTACGTCGCGAAACCGGAACAAATTTGAGTTTTGGGGGAACTATCTTAATGTCGTGTCATCTTTTGTCACGTGGTTGAGTTTTGCCGCTGTAGTCACCTGATCTGTCATGTTGATGCTAGTAGAGGAACATGGCTGCCCACTTATCGTACGGTAGAGTCAATTTAAACATTTTGAGAGAAGCAGCACGAAAAGAGCTTCGAGAGTTTTTGGACAAATGTGCGGGAAGCAAGGTAATGCAACCGCTACAAGTAAAACATGGCCGACACAGCGACAGTTATGCACAGCCATGGATCGGTTCAGCTCGTCTCTTGTAGCTAGCTGTCAATGGTCGACACCGCTTGCAAAATACATTCAGGTTATTTTAAGAAGTAGTTATGTTTTGAGTGTGAATATAGTTTATACACTACATCTGATAATTGTTACAGGTATATCTCCATGTCAGTTTATGTTTTCCTTTATGCTGGCTGCATGTACATTTATTGGAACAATTAGCTCTCAGCTAAATCATAGATGATGACACTGACAGCAAACTGTTCCGCATTGAAGGGATTATACGTGACATACGTGATTGTACGTGCCTTTGCTTTGCAGGCCATCGTTTGGGATGAATATCTGACGGGACCTTTTGGATTGATAGCACAGTACTCTCTACTGAAGGTGAGTGTTTTCTGTGCTCAGTTCTTGTTTTGTATAAGGAACCAAGATGATGTTTCAGATGCTAAAGACACAGTAATGTACCATCTTTAACACTGCTTAGGTGTTTTTTTGTTATGCGCAGATCAAACACACGCTGTATGTGTATTACTGTGTTTTTCAGGAACATGAAGTGGAAAAGATGTTCACCCTCAAGAGTGGCAGGCTCCCCTCTGCTGATGTCAAAAATATCATATTCTTTGTTCGTCCAAGACTGGAGCTTATGGACATCATTGCTGAGAATGTATTCAGGTCTGTTTACGTGTCTTGTTTTCAAGCCCCATAGTTTCTTTTACAATGCTTAAACCATATTTATGGAAAAAAAGGGGTTATAAAGTCCCTTCTGTCACTTTGTCAAGCTGTTCATAGTCTTTAACACCACTATCCTGGATTGTTTAACTTCAGTGAGGACAAGAATCAATCGTCACGAGACTTCCACATTTTGTTTGTGCCTCGGCGGAGCATGTTGTGTGAACAGCGGCTGAAGGAGCAGGGTGTGTTGGCCTCCTTTGTCAACATTGACGAGTACATCCTGGACCTGATCCCCTATGATGGTGACCTGCTCTCCATGGAGTATGAAAGTGCTTTTAGGGTGCGTTTAACTTGTACATTTCAGATCAACCATTGTGCTGCTTTATTAGGTATATGTGTGGTGTTATTCAGTAGAGATTCAATTTCAAATCAGCAGAAGTTCATTATTATTATTATTATTATTATTATTATTATTATTATTATTATTATTATTATTATCACATAACGAAAAGTACTGTTCAAATTTGTAAAATCTGAAAAACTCCATTTTTTAAAATTTCACACTGCATCCCGATTTTTTTAGCTGCGGTTTAGTTTTAACTTTCATAACGTGTGTTTTTCTTCTTGTTTATCTGACAGGAGTGCTACTTAGAAAATGATCAAACAAGCCTTTACCACACAGCGAAAGGCCTCATGACCTTACAGGCACTGTATGGCACCATTCCACAGATATATGGAAAAGGAGAGTGTGCTCGAGTGAGTATTGTGCCAATTGGAATCATTATTTTAAACTGCTAATTGCACAGCAGCATTCAGGTGAGTGAATTTGTTTGAGAAATAAATTCTCTGCTTGTTCTCAGCATGTTGCCAACATGATGCTGCGTATGAAGAGGGAGTTTGCTGGCAGTCAGAATCAGATCCTTCCAGTGTTTGATACTCTGCTCCTCCTGGACCGTAATGTTGACCTGCTCACCCCTCTAGCCACACAGCTCACCTACGAGGGTCTCATTGACGAGATCTATGGAATAACTAACGGTCAGAATAAACCTTTGTTCACTCCTCGCTTTGTGTGAATGTCAGATATGAATGTACTGTCATAGTGATCTAAAATCTGCTTATGATTGTGTGTTTATTGAATATCCTCTGCTTCTATTTTTGATCGCCAGTCCTTGTTTTTACTACCTCTGACTCAAAGGTTATGTGAAGTTGCCTCCTGAGAAGTTTGCGCAGAAAAAGCAAGGTGAGGCCAGTAAAGATTTACCTACAGAACCCAAGAAGTTACAGCTCAACTCGGCAGAGGAACTGTATGCAGAAATACGGGACAAAAATTTCAATGCTGTCGGAGCAGCGCTCAGCAAGAAGGCAAAAATAATTTCAGCGGCCTTTGAGGTTGGTCTTGCCTCATCTTTGTATATTTGCCTGCTCAAAAATTATTATGGTGTAATATTCATTACAATAATGTAAAGTTGTTGCAATCCCTCGTGCTTCCAGGAACCTCCATTGGATTACCTCCAGACATCTCACCCGATCTTGTTCTAATCTCTGTGGCCTTTTAACACAAAGGTCATAACAGAAATCCATGTTGTTATGGAAATGATGACAATCGCCTAGAGATAAGATAAAGTACTAATTGAACAAGCATGAGACCAAACAAATTGCCATTCTTCTTAGATTTTTATTGTAATACAAGCAATATTAGTATAGATAAGCAAAGGTATGCATCATCAGAGATATTTAACCCTGGAAAGCAATGAGAATGAGCAGGCTCCTCTTTGCTGATGGAGGGTAAGATGCTTAGAAAGCTGTAGTATCTAATTTATTATCAGTTCAGCATATTTTTTTGTTTTTGTTTTTCAGGAGCGCCACAATGCGAAAACTGTGGGAGAAATAAAGCAGTTTGTGTCTCAGTTGCCTCACATGCAGGCAGCTCGAAGTTCACTGGCCAACCACACTTCTGTAGCAGAGCTGATCAAGGATATCACCAGTATGAATTAACTTTCTTTCCCCTTAAACTGCTTTATATTTTATTCTGTTTGCTTTCTAGACTCATACTCTCACCATATTTGAATTATGACAAAATAAAGCCTAAACCTTCATACAATCTTTATTTGAAAAAAATAAGTAAATACCCAGGCCACTGTTTGGAGTAATGGTTTTCATTTTCCATGGTTTTAAGGACTGCATTTTTTTGTTCTTTTACCATTGTGTGTTTAAGGTGTCATCTAGAATTGTTATAATGTCATACAACTAACTAAAGTCTCATGTTTCAGCATCTGAGGCATTCTTTGATAATCTAACAGTGGAGCAGGAGTTTATGACTGGAGTCGACACAGATAAGGTATTCTTCTTCTATCTGCATATTATTTTTCCAAAACTAATCTGTAACATCACTATGTGTACCATGGTTTCATTTGATTTTACTACAGTTTATCGATATCCTCAAAATAATAGGAAATGTGTTGGTTTTTCAAATTTTGTATCTTCTATAAAAGAAAAGTGATTTATATACTTTATCTATGGGTGCACAAAAGTTATAAGAAATGTTGTGTTACTATCCAGGTCAACACGTATATAGAAGACTGCATTGCCCAAAAGGATCCACTGATCAAGATACTGCGTTTGGTGTGTATGCAGTCAGTCTGCAACAACGGCCTCAAGCAGAAGGTGTTTGACTACTATAAGAGGGAGATTCTCCAGGTAAAGTCAAGGACACAAAGATCTGTTTTTGGTGCTAGGGTCTTTTTATTTTTTTTAAATAATGTACATTCCTTTTACATCAACAAAAAACATATGTGAATTGCAGTATGCTGTGGCTGTATTCTTCAAAAACAACTATTAAATAAAACTAGTCGTTGACGATTTTTTTTAATTTGTGCCTTTATTTTGTCTATTCTGAAGACCTATGGTTATGAACACATCCTGACACTGAACAACCTGGAGAAGGCAAGTCTGTTGAAGCCACAGACAAGCTCAAGGAATAACTACCCCACCATAAGAAAAACCCTCAAACTGTGGATGGAGGATGCCAATGAACAGGTAAACGATTTTAAAAAACAAAAAGAAAGAACTCTAAGGATTAAGCCTATGCACTTTTAAAAAGGACCTTGACCTGTGTTGTTGATTTCCTCAGAATCCCAACGACATCTCCTATGTGTACAGTGGCTACGCTCCACTAAGCATTCGACTGACCCAGGTCTTGGCCAGGCCTGGCTGGCGTAGCATCGAAGAGGTGCTGAAGATGCTTCCAGGCCCACACTTTGAGGAGAGACAGCAGCTGCCTGCCGGCCTTCACAAGAAACGTAAGGACAAATGCAAACTGAGTCTGCTGTTTGTCCTGCTGCTCGCTAAACAGAATAAAAGTTAACGACCTCCAGCCTGCTCCGTTGAGATAAGACACAGTCTTTGTTTTTTGTCAAAGTCAAATGCTGAACAGCAGCAGATTGATGGCACAAAGCTGACAATACCACAGACACACTGTTTGTGTCTGTGTGGAAGAGAAGGCTAGTGAAAAGAATGCTGTCATGCTTCATTTGCCAATAACCACCAGGGCTTTCCTCCATCTTTGCATATTGGCAGAGGTAGGTGTTACATTGATGTGAATCATGAATTTAATTATACACTCGGTTTGAAATGTGCTAATTAGAACAGTGAGTTTGGGCATTAGACAGTTGACTTGTTTCTACACGTTTGCCTCATATTGGATTTTAAAAGGTGATAATAAAGGACTGTAAAGCAGGGGGGAGGAGAAGACTAAATTAAGATTTTCACAATGTGGTGCTTTCATGTTCAGTTTTTTTTTGTAAGACATTTGCTTACATGCGTCTCATTTTACTGTCGTACAGGTCAGCAGGGGGAGAACCGGACAACGCTGGTGTTCTTCCTCGGTGGAGTGTCGTATGCAGAAATAGCCGCTCTTCGTTTCCTCTCTCAAATGGAAGACAGTGGGATGGAGTATATTATAGCCACCACAAAACTCCTAAATGGTACAACTTGGATCAAATCTCTCATGGACCGGCCTGAATCCCAGGTCTCCTGAGTCACCTGCATGTACACCTGGCCACATCAAACAACCCATCCAGCCATCAGAAAAACTCAGCTGCTGTTTTTTATGTCCACCCGTGTACTGCAGGTGTTTCATTGATGTCTGAGTAACAACAGGCTCTGTAAAGGTTCCCTGTGGAGATTTCTTTACTCTTACTGACTAAAATGTGTTGTGTATTCTTGAGGCATGAAAAACATGTGAAAAATGATTTATTGAATACTTTAAATAATGCATTGTTATATCCACATGTTCTTACTTTATTCACAAATCAGTGGAATAGTGTGAACCTGGCAACATGAATTTGTTTCAGGCACCTGCAGCCTCGTGCATGTGCATGATACAATCACAATGTTGACCCACTTGTAAAAACATTGCTCCATAGTGCTTCTAGTTGTGAGAAGCTCCACAGGGTACCACAATTATGTTGTTTTGCTGTCCTTGATTGGCACCCAGACAATATAATATTAAGCTGATTTATTGCAACTGTTTATCATACAACCCTTTGTTCTCTGGCTTTGAGGCCATTGCTCTACCTTGGAGGTACTGTAAATACGTATGTATGGTTAAACATTTTTTTGATGTTTGAGATGCTTTCACGCATAAGATAATTAAAGGTGCACTTCTTCAATGTTTGAAGGCTTTTGTAGGCAGCTTTTTGGGGCTTTTGCTACTAGGAGGTAAATAAAGTATTTACTAACTGAAATTAGTCATACATTTCCTGATCATGTAGGAAACCATTATTTACTAGATAATTTTCAGAAAGCTAATTGTGACAAAGGAGAGCAGATGAAGGGCAGAGATGGGGAGTGTATTCGTCAGCAGCAGTCCAGCTCTCTGAAGGAGCAATTAGCGCAGTAACAGGCCCCTGATCAGCCGATAATGGCCCTGCACTGTCTAGAGAGCTCAGCCCACGGCAGCCGATGATTTGACAGTGCAGGACACTGATTGAATTAGGAGGCCATTTGCTCCATGTTCCGGGAGAAGGAAACTGTGCTACAGGAGGGTGTTTGATCTCTGTTTCAGTCAATACCTTTTCCGTGCCTTACACTATGAACATAGGGAGACCTGGTGACAGCACTCCGAGGTTTTGGTGCACTAGTCTTGAAAATCTAAATCTATGTTAATTTTCTTCATGTTGATTGGCGAGAGGACATGGGAATGGCTTTGATTCAATACATTTGAAAATACTTAATTCTGTGGTTTTAGCTTGAAGTACAAAATCTGACACTAAAACCCCTTTGTGTGAGCAGCAGGTGCACTGAAGACTTAAACTCCCATTAGATCAATCCCTAAGGATTCAGATCTGTGATCAGTTATTGCCTTTGGCTCCTCCTCTGCCACAAGGGCTTAAAACGCTCAGGGCAGACCACACCAACTTGGACTTCAGGGCTGGAAGCAAAGGAACCCATTTTATAATCAGTTCCTGTCTCAACACCAAGGTATGATGTTGATTTAAGTTTTTATTACTTTATTATTTCATATGAGATGTCCATTGCTTGTTTTTCATCCATTGATTTTGTTTAGTTTTATATCTTTTAAACCTTCCAAGACAAAACATTTTTTAACAAAACAGACTACGTGTCTTGTATTAACATTATTGTAATGCTTTTGTATTAGCATGGTTGTATTGAATATGATATGATTATTTATTTTGAATCCAACAGGGTTCACATATGAGCGTGGCTGCAACTTCTGTAGTCCGAGGAACGTGTGCTATTCAATGCTACTCAGCAAGCTGCATATTAGCTGCCACACGTCTACCTAAAAATATCTTGAGAGTTCAAGACATCGCAGACACTGATGTTCAATATGCTGTATTGTTTGTATCCACAAACAAAGCAGATCAATACTGAAATCACTTAGTGCAATTTAGAGATAAATTATTAATAGTGGTCTTGTCTATGCTACCGCCTCAGCTTCTACAAGGCTAGGAACAAGTCAATTTGCAACTCTTATACAAATACACTTGAACACATTTAATAATACATAAAGCACTAAAATTAAAGTATGACTTAAGGAAGCATGGGATCAAAGAACATATGTAATTTGTTGTTTTTTTAAAATGTTTTTAATCTTCTTAAATAGTATTCATACTGTTATTGTTGTCATGTCCTGCATATTTTTTTATTAACTTTATTAACTCCACATAATAGTTTTACAGTTTTTCTTAATTTGACAAACGTGTCTTTGCAGAATGGGTCGAGGTGAGAACATGGGACACCTGGTTCAACCTGGTCGCAGGCAGAAGACACAGCAGGAGCCTTTGGATATGGACCCCTTATTTATCCGCTTTATCCGGACGTTCAAGGAAGTCCTCAAATTTGTTCTATTCAGCTACACTGTGCTGTTTGGTGCTTTGCTCCTTGCCAGGTGGACCACTTACTTTATGGTGGGAAAGTAAAAAGGAACTGACTGTTGAAGATTACTCTGGTTTTCTGACTTCGAGCTCATTAATGGAGTTGACCAAACAGACCTTCTTGACATTTGTATCCAGTGCCTATAAGATAATGTATCCACAAACAACAGCTATGTAGCTGAAGTTTTCAGCTGGAGTGATTGTGTTTTTTTATTGATTTAATTCACCCTCTGCAGTAGTGCTCACGGCTTAAATGTTTTTTTTTATTTTTTATTAAATAATCCAAACAGGCTTTTGCAGGCATATTTATCAACTGTGTAATTTAGAAACTATGATATCTGCTAAATTGCAAAAATGACCGCAGTAAAGCTATATAAAACATGTTTGTATAGTTGTGTACCATACAAAAACAGTATTGTGTATTCTTGATTGAAAAAATCTTGAATTGTGTTTTTTAAATGAATTGGTGAATCGAAGATGTCCCTTCTGATCGGATCTTGTATGTCTGGGATCACCAGACGAGACCTAGGTTCCCAGCTGGTGTTTAGGTTTACTGCATTCATTAATTAAATAATGCTGCAATTTTTGTTTGTCGATATTGTATGCGCCAGCACAATATAAACATAAATAGTCCTGTACTTAATCTTAAGGTAAAACACTTTTCTACTCTTCCGACCACTCAAAGCGCTTTACATTACTTGTCATCATTCACCCACTCATACATTGATGGAAGTGGCTGGTGCCACCTGCACATCAGGAGTAACAAACATTCATAGACATTTATTACGAGAGCAATTTGTGTCTTGCTCAAGGACACATAGAATATAGTCAAATTGTCCAGATCTGGGACGCTCCAGGGACTTAGGAGATAAAAATGACATATAACAGTTTCCCCAGTTGTTCGCATCTCTCTCTCCCTTGTTTTCTATTATCTCACTGCTGGCACTATCTTATAGGTATAATATGCCCAAACCCGTTATTAAAAAGTCATTACAATATACCATAAAAATGTACACACAATGAATAAAGAGTGGGATTGGGAGAGGGATATGTCAATCGACCTTGATGGACAGGGAAGACATTTTGACATGTCACAGGTAGAAAAGCAAAGGCATAAATAATACAATGAATATTAGCTGAATTCCATTTAGTTGGTTTACTTGGGTCAAATTGTGCATGCCGTGTCAATTTCACACTGTCATGGTGGTTTACTGGTACATTAAAATAGAAAAGAGCCAACGTATATATATTAACATCTGAGCTTTTCTAGCTATCAAAACTGTCTGTTGTGACACAGGTCATTAATGTGTTTGCCTATTTTGAGTTTCTTCTTCCAAAACGGAAGTTCAGCAAGTGCTAGAAATTGCGGCAGATCCATACATCTTGGAACCTCAATGGCAGTTGCAGTTGGACCGGAAGTCCTTGTTTTTTAATGTGTTTTTTGAGCGCAAACCAAACATGCAAACGCTCGGATGTTCGAAATCGTCCAAAGCAGTGCTCAAAAATGTATTAACTATAATTATTAACATAACTGCAATAGTCTAAATCATATCAATGATATTTACTTTTCCAATTTAATTGTATATCTTAAATACTAAAAGTAACTGTTGATTTTTAAAGGAAATGTATATAAAATATTTTTCTTCTTCACTTTTGCTGTTAACCAAAAACTAACCCTGCGTGCGCGGGTCTGTTTGATTTCAATTACTGGAACAATCCACATGGGCGGGGGTAAACCATTATAGGTTTGTCTTTACAAATAAAAAGCCCTATAACTTGTAATACAAAATTAAACGCGCTATTAATACATAAACCGTTTGCTATCCGGAGACAGGAAAAAGACCCACGTCGTTGACAGCTCAGGAGTCGACTGGATTCATATTTCATGGTGGACCCTCAACGCTCTCCGTGTGACGCCTGATGAACGCCGCCCGCGTTGCGCCATTTTGAAATGTTGGGAGAGGCAGAGGCGAGGGAAACCTTAAAGTGGAGTGCAAAGTCTAACATTCAGTGCTCAGGGTTCTAGTTCACTTTCTTTGGTTTGAAAGCAGTTTCGTGCTGTCTACAGCAACTGGGACGACGACTTGTGCGGTGTTAGCTGAGTTAGTCCGAGCAGCAGTACCGGTCTGCTCCTCCACACTCCTCGGTCAGAACCGACCCGGGTCAGCACTGCTCCAGTCCAGGGCCCGAGCCCGCTACACAGAGACCATCTGTCTGAGTCGCTCACCATGGCAGGTAACTACGTTAGCAAGACCGACAGAGTGTCAGGTGTTTCATTAGCACCCACCGGTTCACGTCCCAGCTCAGCATGAACGACGTGCTCGTCTCGCTGCTGTGGTTAACGTGAACAACCGCAGGCGAGCTAGCAAGCTAGGATACTTCCAAGATGCTCGTGTCATTGACGGTGTAATAGGGAGAGTGTTTCTACTGAGAACCTGCCAAACCGTTGCCTTTTGCCT
Source organism: Clinocottus analis (assembly GCF_023055335.1). Lineage (NCBI taxonomy): Eukaryota > Metazoa > Chordata > Actinopteri > Perciformes > Cottidae > Clinocottus > Clinocottus analis. The sequence continues at coordinate 11,818,653 of NW_027176229.1, read as the reverse complement.
GGGAATATGCAACGCGAGTTAACACATGTAGAATATGTCAGAATTTGTTCTTGTATTACTCATTTGAGCACCAGGCTAACGCGTGTAAAGTTGTTTTTTATGGCGGTGTATTACAACGTGTGTTTCGTGCAGGGGCCGGTGGTGGGACCAGTGATGTACAGTGGTGCTTTTCCCAAGTCAAAGGAGCGATAGATGACGATGTCGCGGAAGGTAAGTTCATGTGGTGGTTCACTCAACGTTAGCAAGTTGCTAACCTGCTCCGTCCGATTTTCATCATATGCATGGTTGTTTTTGAGGTTGGCTTTAAAGATTCTGTTACACGTTTTGTTTTATTTGTTGTGCATGCTCTGAGTGATCGCTGTTGTAGAGCACTGGCCTGTAATACAAAGGTGATTGGCGTGGCACATAACATCATAGATGATGATAATAGCCCAGTAGGCCTGTTTGAAAACATTCATCTATGTTGCTGTAAAATGTCAGCAGCCACGACGTTTACTATGTGTGGCTGTGTGTGTATAGCATTAATATTTGCAAGTTCGGGAGTGAAATGCACATTATACTGTATCCAGCCATGCAAATTGTGTTATAGTTTCAGACTTATCCTGCAAACCCAATACCATGGAGGTGAAGGGAATTTTTTTTGTGATGCTCATAGCAAATTAAATGAGATGCTCAAAGCAAATGAAAATCGTAAAAACAAAAGTGCCTTTTTAGAAACACGGCCTTGGTTACTTGATAATTCAAATTAGAACAGATTTTTATAATTACCCTTTTTCCTACTGTCAAATTAGTGCCATAAACGCCTGTGTTTACAGTAGATTATGGACTTGGTGTGTAAATGACTGCATAGTTGTTTACAGTAAGCTTTGCCTCAGAAGAAGTGTACGTGTGATCTTCTTGTGTCAGTATATAGCAGTGCACACACAGGCTGAAAACACTACAATAGTGTAGTACTTTTGCATTAAATGAAAGTTTGTATGGAGTCAGATTGCATCAGGCACTTTGTGTGCTGTGTTAAGAGAAGAACAATACCATAGTGTATCTTAAGCATTGCACTAGCTAAGAATGGTGCCAGCCTGTAAACAGGGATTGATTGTTGTATGGTAGGATTTGATGAGAATGCTTGCCTTCGAAAAGTCCTAAATCGCTGCAAATGGTAATTTTGTTTTCCTTGCAATTAGTGTTTAGTAAACTTTTACTTCCTTTGAACACATGTACACTACTGCGGTGTGGTGTTTTTGACATGCTTCATGTGCTTTTCAAGGATTTGGGGTATCATTGGCAGGAAAGGACTCATCAAACCAGAAAAACCTTGCATACCAATGCAACATTGTTTTACATTGAACACACCTCGAACAGGCTCCCTACTACAGTAGCTAATAAGACTTGGGCACCTAGCTAAAAAAAAAACCCTGATGTTTTTCTAATTGCACGACCTCATTGACAGCTGACATCATATCTACTGTTGAATTCAACCACTCTGGGGAGCTACTAGCCACCGGGGACAAGGGAGGCCGTGTTGTCATCTTTCAGCAGGAGCCAGAGGTACGTTTTGGTGACTCATTGGACTAAACTATATTTACCATTTTAAATCTTTTGTTTTTCTCATTTAAGAAATGAATAACTGTCAAGCTTTGGACTTTAGGCCGATCATATCATTTAAAATAAAAGAAAACAAACTTGTTGTCTTTCATTGTCTAGAGTAAGAATCAGCCACAGTGCAGAGGAGAGTACAATGTTTACAGCACCTTCCAGAGCCATGAACCTGAATTTGACTACCTAAAAAGCCTTGAGATCGAGGAGAAGATCAACAAGATTCGATGGTTGCCTCAGAAGAACGCAGCACAGTTTCTTTTGTCTACGAATGGTTAGTAAACCAGTGTATTCTCATTAAATCTGTTGTAAGTGTGAGTTAGTGATATGTAGCTATTTTAAACTCCTGTCTTCTGGAGACACCATTGGGCAGTTATTTAAGTTATCTAAATGTACACCGTTTATTTTGTTACTTAAGAGTTCTTCATGATTTTGTCTCATTTCAGACAAAACCATAAAGCTGTGGAAAATTAGTGAGCGTGATAAGAGACCAGAGGGCTACAATTTGAAGGAAGAAGATGGGCGATACAGAGATCTCAATACTGTCACAACACTACGGGTGTGTAGCAATTGCTTTATCCCTGGCTCTGTGTGTAACATTTAGAAGAGTTGTGTTGCACCATTCAAAAGCTTATTACATTTTAATTAGTTGAAGCAATGGTAAAGTATTCCAGCAACCAGACAGGCACCGTCTTAGTTATCAGTTGTTTTTTATTCATGAAGGCATATTGACATATCGTACCATTTAAAGCAGAGTTGTAACTAATAACATTAACAATACATACCTGCAATGCCGCAAGTTATGTTATTATTTACACCTACAAAAGAAGTCTCGTTCCATATTTATGTCTCCCTGATTATGGGCCTGCTTTGTCAGTTTTAGTACCCTTCACACTACTAGCGAAATCTTGAAAATGAGCAAATACATAATATTGTTAGACTTTTGTGCCAGTTCGGGACAGTCCTTTTTAAAGACAATCAAACAAAACTGAAATAGGATTACCACAAATTTTCCCTGACATTAGCATGATACTAACCCTGATCCTCACCTCAGGTACCAATATTCAAGCCCATGGACTTGATGGTGGAAGCCAGCCCGAGACGGGTGTTTGCGAATGCTCACACCTACCATATCAACTCTATCTCAGTCAACAGTGATTGTGAGACATACCTGTCTGCAGATGACCTGCGCATCAACCTATGGAATCTGGAGATCACCGATCGCAGCTTTAGTATCCTTTGTTCTTTAACTCCATGCAACAACTTTAGAGTCTTTAGAATTAGTTACTTAAGACTTTGTGCTACTCTACTAAAAAATAAATATACCTTATATTAAGGCAGACTATAATTAAGTAAAAGATAGATAGATGGTTTGATCGTAATTGGTGTCTAGCACAGTGTCATATATGATGCTACCACCAGATGTCACCCAAACTAAGGAATTTTCAACTTGTATACATAGTAGCTCTAATATAGCTTAGTCTAAGTTTGACATGGTTTAACGTGTACATTTGATGCCAAAGTAGTTCTAATACAAAGACATGTTTTAGTCCTGAGCTGACTTTCTGTTAAGAAAGCTGTGGAGTGTTGTCGCTCTCTGAGAGAGCAGCAATGCCTAATTAGTTCAGAGCAGCACTGTGTTGGATTTATTTTTTCACCATATTAACCTCTGTAATGACTAATGGCCATGCATAACCAAGTTACTAGTTAAATGATACAAAACATTTTTATTTTTTAAGATGTGGAAATGTCTATTTACCCCTTTTGACCTTAACCGCACTTCTTCAGATATTGTTGACATTAAGCCAGCCAATATGGAGGAGTTGACTGAAGTGATCACAGCAGCGGAGTTCCACCCAAACCAATGTAACACTTTTGTCTACAGCAGCAGCAAGGGCACTATCCGCTTGTGTGACATGAGGGCATCTGCACTGTGTGACCAGCATGCCAAGCGTAAGCTAATTTAATTTACGCTACAATTACATCCAGAGGCTTGTCTCTTTTATAACTGAATGATAGACAATTCAATTTCTTATATATATTATATTTTTTTATGTTTTTGTTTCTCTGTGTTGACTTTCGTAGAAGACGGTGCTTAAAAGCATATCAAGAGCCTGCTGAATACCTGATTGGACAGTTTCCATTGTTAGGCCACTCTTTTCGTAAAAGTGTATTGACAAAAGTGTATTTATAAAGCAACACAAATGTTGACTAGAGTTGTTTTTTAAGACTGAGATGTTTATGTTTGGGATGTAACATTCCAGGTAGCTAGTAGCATGGATGTATTTAGGATCAAACTTGGAAGAAGACTTATTGGCTTTACGCCACACACTTGTATGACACTTTCTCATGGAAAAATAGTTTAACTTAGTAGAAGAAGCACAAGTGTGAATAATGGAATACAATATTCTTAAGGTCCATTTGGCTGCTTTAATTTCAGGGTCCTGGTGTTCTTTATGCTGGTTCAAAAAATGTCGGCTATAGTGCTGTATAGCTAATCATAAGTAGTGGCTGTTAGGCAGGGTATCCTAATGGCATGCATTTTCTTTTTTAAGAGTTTGAAGAGCCAGAGGATCCAAACAATCGTTCTTTCTTTTCTGAAATCATCTCATCCATCTCTGACGTGAAGTTCAGCCACAGTGGACGCTACATGATGACCCGAGACTATCTGTCCGTCAAAATCTGGGATCTCAATATGGAGTCGCGGCCAGTAGAGACATATCAGGTCTGTGATTGTTGCCATGTTTTGTAAAAAGTGATTACTGTGACATCAGTTTATTTTCTATAGATAGTTGGGCCTGTTGATTACGCAGAAGTCATACTTAAAGTATGCATATCTCTTGTAATGTTGTTTTCACACTTGTGCAACTGTTGATTGTAACTTCAACACCTCTTCATCACATTCTATCGACAGGTGCATGAATATCTCAGGAGTAAATTGTGTTCCCTCTATGAGAATGACTGCATCTTCGACAAATTTGAGTGCTGTTGGAATGGGAATGACAGGTGAGTCTCTAATCTATTATAGGTCTTTTATATCAGGTTTAACAGAGGCATTTTATGTATTTGTTTTTAATCTAGTAGATTTAAAAGTAATCCATGGTTTCTTCATTATGCATTCGGAATTCCCCCAACTTTAAATATGCATGTGAAATGCAAATGTTTTGATGGGCCTCATATTAACTGAACTGGCCTACAACATTGGGCTTATCAATTACTGTGGTTATCAGCTCAGTACAGAGCTTAAGGCTACAAATGATTGGGTCTGGGTATGATAGGGGTTTTCTACTAATGTTCTGGTGTTGGTACATAACCGAGAACAACACGTTTTGAATTACTACCTTTTGGTTGTTATGTCTTGTGCCATCAATCACTCCTTCCATGTCTCTCTGCAGCGTTGTGATGACCGGTTCCTACAACAACTTCTTCAGGATGTTCGATAGAGGCCATCGACAGGATGTAACCCTCGAGGCGTCACGGGAGAACAGCAAGCCACGATCTGTTCTGAAACCTCGCAAAGTAAGCACAGGTGGGAAGCGCAAAAAGGATGAGATCAGTGTAGACAGTCTGGACTTTAACAAGAAGATCCTCCACACTGCCTGGCATCCTCTGGACAACATCATTGCTGTGGCCACCACCAACAATCTGTACATATTCCAGGAAAAACTGAACTAGCGTTTTGGTTGAACCGCTCAGATCTGTTTCGGTTTGATCCCCACTGGTCCGATAAACGTGCACAAACAATTTCTGTCTGTCTTTGCCTAAATCCCAAAATCTTGATAAGATCTGCCCTTGGTGATTTTAGTATTGAATGTGACTTACACTGTCAACAACAAACAGTGGCATGAACACAGTACTTCCAAGCAGGCCAACACAAGGACAAGTTCCATGTGTATGACAAATATAAACATGCCGGGTTTGTAGTGTCCAGAATTTGGGATTTAGAGTCATGAGTTTTCTCCAACAGGAGCACTCGGTTCACTAAGCTACCATTTGCAACTCCACTACATCCCAAACCAAAGGGAAAGTGTGTTCAATACACATGTTTGGCTAGAATGTTTCATTGTTCTGTTGTGCCATGTTGACATAATGCATGTGTATGACATAGCTAACAGTTGTCAAAATGCTGTAGCTACCATGTTTTATTAGTTTGAATAGGAAATTATTTCTACTGTTTATACGTCTTTCTATCACAAAGTTCCTTTTTGTGCTGGCCTGAAACACTGCTAATACAAGCTGTCAACACTCCATATTTGCCCCAAGTATTTGTCAAGTTGCCAAGCTCACTCACCACTTCTTTCCTAATGGTACAGTATGGTTATGCTGTGACAGGAATATTCACATATTTGATCAGGTTTCAACTCATTCTCTACAAAATAGATTAACTTGCATTACTTCTAACCTTTGTCTACACCGTACCAATGAATATTAGATGGTTTATATTCTACTGTAAGTCAACTTAATTGAAACTGACATGCATTTCATCTCAGTGAACTTTTCATTAAATCAAAGTAATTGTTCAGTGATAAAGCAGTTGCATGGAGGAAAAGGCAAGCATACCTCAACATCTGACACTAAAAGTCAAGTTACCTAAAATGAGCAAGAACCAATGGTATTCTCCTTTTTATCTTTTAATAAAACACAATTTTTTCTAAGTGTTAGTCTTCTGGAATAGACTTTCTAATACAAAAGCTTGTAAATGTATTGCCTTTTTAGCATTATAATTGAGCGCTTCAGCTTGTTAGTATCCTAAACATATCGGCATCAGGTTTTCAAACCAATCCCTGGTCTCCAGTACATGACTAAAATTTGAACAAATGTTCACTAATGGTTCACTTTTCTCAAGCAAGTTTTAAGCCTGTGAGTTGACTTTCATTGTGCATTCAAATGACTACAATGGTCAGCAGTATTGTCTTCATAATTTCACCTTAATGGCCAAAAACGTACATATATCTCAAAACACCAATGTTGTCCTTTAACATGGTCACAAGAGTGCCGGCGGGTATTGTGGTATTGGTAGTTGAATGACAGTGAGTGAAGTAACTAGTTCTAAAGACTCTAAAGTTTTATTAATTTAAAGCTGTCTCGCAGACAAGGATACTCTGGTCATATGTGGAGTACCATTTAAAGCTCAGGTCAAAAGCTTATAGTCGGACGGGCGAAATGGCGTGACGTTGCCTAAATCTCTCGTTGTCGGTGGCATCAAAATTGAGTACTGCTGCCAACTTCCCCACAAAGCCTGATGTGTCGTTGCAGATTGATCAATCTCTTTAATCTCTGGATCTAGTTTCTGTTGGAAGAGGGTTTTTTAATGTTTTGTAATGCACCTGATGATACAAAAAAAGAATAATCACTATCGCTGATTTATTTTTGTATACATTAAGGCAATAGGATGACAGTCTGATCACTGTAGTTTCTTTAGCTGTCGATCTCAGACTGATTGTAGATGGGAGGTCACCCGATGCGGTTACCTTTTTGTCATGACTTTGGGACGTTTTGTTCATTCAAGCGGGTATTTCTTTAAAAGCTAGAGACTTTTGTGACATCAAGGGAGTGTGACGTTTCTCATGTGGGATGTCCAAAGAAAAGTACTTTCAGGTGTCAATACCTCTGTAGTCATAAAGCACTACTTAACCTATTTTTTTTTAATTTGGCTGACTAAACTTATTTGGATGCTTCGGCGTTAGTTTTTGAGTTAATTTTAATGTCCTGTGTTTGTGCCATGGTTTTTGTTCATTAATCATGTTTTTGCACGCTGTGAAACAATTTATCTTTGTGGATCCAAACGGGGAAGACATTTTAAATCAACATGTAATATTAAAACTGTTATAGCTAGTTTTCCCTGAAACTAGTCGATTCAGTTGACAATGCAGAGTTACTGATTTTGAATTATTGTATGAAATGTCTTCTTTCCTGTGATACAGGAGGGTACAGACTTGTTTATTTAAAAATGAGAATTTCTGAAGCACTTGGTTTGCAGATGATTGTCTAATGTAAGTGGTTGTTAATTACTGTATTGAACATGGGGGGGGGGGGGGATACTTTAAATAATGAATTCGGCTTTTTCTCCATTTGGCTTCATTCTCATGCTGCCCATTTTCACTTCTGGAGCCAACAGGTTAATTATAGCACAGCTTTCCACTCTATTAAAATTATATTTTGATGAAAGATTAAGCCATTGAATCAGGGCATGCAGCGCATTTGTCCACTGGGCCATTATGTAAGTTAATGTGTCACTCATCTTTTTTTTAAATAACTTATTTTCCATCACTAGGATGTCACCATAATGACCACCTATCTTTATACCGTGGTGCCATGGTTGAGTGTTTCACTCTCAGGGCTCTGGGTAATGTCCTCTAGGCATGAGAATTTTTGCAAATCTTTTTTTTAGTTTTGCAACCTTTTTGAAAACTCAATTTCTTTAGTGTCCGATGCAAGTTTCTGTGATGGTCATTCAAATAATTGGCCCCATGTCATATGTGTATGAACCTGTAAAATGTGGCACCTTTGTCACATTTCGCGGTCAAGGATTGTCCAATTAACAAGGAGAGCTGTCCCGTCAAAATATGACATAATTGATCTTATATTGTCCTGTCATTCATCAAAAGGAAGCATTTATTTGCTGTTGAATACCTATTGTCCTTACAACCTGTTGCAAGACTTGAGAAATGTTTTGAAAATACAAAAATCTGTATATAAATTATACAAGACCAGAATTGGCATCTTTTGTTTACAAAAGAAAGATGTTATGAAGTAGCTTTGGCTTTTAAAAATAAAAATCCCCTTTTATTTTTTTAGAAAAAGCAGACGAGGTCTTCAGAATGAGTTTCTAAACATTATTGCAAAACAGTCACTGGCGTTCATGAGAATTACCGACCCACTAATCTTCACTTTCCCCTCATATTGTCTTCATAGCTATTGTTTTGAGGTTATGGTCCATAAAGACGTTCAGAAGAACCCTAATGCCTTTCTTGTAGCGTAAAGAAGACCGAAGATAATCAAGTACTTTTCTTGGACTTTCTTGCGTGCCAGACAGGACTGCTCAGGGGAATTTACCGCTGTTCTGTGATCAAAACCCCTTACCTTTCTTTTTAAAAAAAAAAAAAAAAAGAAAAAGCAGCTTTTCAGGACTTTAGTAAAAACTGCCTTATTTACAAGTAGATCATACACTTTTTGAAATTCAAGTTGCTGTAATGTTTTTTGAATGTCAGAAAAACTTGCGCTCTAAACAAGGGATCATTAAAGCTCAATCAAACGACCTAAATTGGAGTTATGAGGTTTTTCCCACTTGAAGCAGCATTATATACATGTCTAATGGGACACATGAGTTAAAACAAAATGCACTTTTTATTTTTGTGAATTTCATTAATGTGTATGTTTTTGATAATTTCTTTCAAGGGGGTCTTGAATAAAGATTGGGGGTTCAAACCTACAAATGGTTTATTGTACAGCGATGTTTGTCTTTGTCAAATGGACTAAAAAACAATTTAGATTAATAATTTCCAACCTGATTTCTGAATGAAAGACCGATCTGTTTTGTGGTTTGTGTATAAAAGATTATGTGCTGTAAATGTGAAATGATAACATGGAGTCTTGCCTAAAATATGATTTGTTATTGTAGAGCTTTGTGTTATAAAACTAAGCTGAAAAATGTATCAAAAGCATGTGAAAACATAACTAGGATTATATTAGGCTTATTGCATCACCAAGGACACAATATTCTCAAATCCCTCAAATGGTGCCAGACATTGCAGATTCTCAAATTGTCAAAAACTGTGTTTACCATGATGACTTCCATCCAATTAAAGATACACCACTGAGATCCTTTTAGGGAACTGGAGCGGAGATGTATACTATAGACCCATCCTCTACAAATCTAAAGGAAATACTAATGGAAATGCCTGCTTCCCCACATTACTAGTTAAGTTCACTCATGACGGCACTTATTTGAAGAGCTTCGCTATTATCTATCCTCAAACACTGCAGAGACTCAGGTGACTCGGAGAGAGAGAGAGTCCACCCAGTTTGTGCACTCTGGTCCATCAGCTCGTGAGGACCTAGTGATGGTGAAAATATACTTTCTTTTGTTTTTTTAAAATTATATTTAACTTTTTGGGTTCTTTAATCTATTTCAATGTATATAGCGCCACAGTCGAGTCGTTTTCTGATGTGTTATCTGTTTGTGGCCTGGCCTGCACTCTGGAGTGATGTGGCGCATGCGCACAACGCAATCAGTCTGCGCGTCATGTTGATGAATTCTGAAACTGGGTAGTCAACATGTCCACCGCTGCTGCTCAACAAAACAATAACGAGGAGCCCGGGCTTCATGGTATGTACCGCCGACAGTGCTGCTGCGCTCCACGTTACAAAGACTATGTAAAATATGTTTAATGTGTGTGTGTGTGTGTGTGTGTGTGTGTGTGTGTTTTTGAGAACCTCCGTGTAATCAAGATTTTATTGTAAAAGTTACATCGGCTATGGTATTTCCTCTTCTTCTCGGAGGGGCGGGGATGATGTTGGTCGACGTCACCGCAAACTAGCCAATTGCGCTGCGAGAAATGTTTGATTGCTGGCAGCGTGACCAATCACGTACACAAGTCAGCAGTGGGCGGGCTTTAGCCAAAATGAAAACAAGTCTGGGACAAAAGACGAAATATATGTTGTTTTTATTTAATGCTTTTTATTTTTTCCCAGTAATAGGTCCTATCACTCTCACGTCTTCTATAGTCGACTCGCCTTTTTTATTCAACACGACACAGTCTTTCTTGCAAAAAAATATTGTAAAGCAAGACAATAGTCGGATGTTAGCCCAGAATATATATTTAAACAATAAACTGGCTAAATTATGTGCCAAGGCTTGAATTGCTAAACAATTAGACTTATATGTTTGCTTAGGCAGAGAAGTGGCTGCACCGCTATGCACAGCGACATGCCTGGGCAAATTGTCTCACATAGCACTTCCCAGTTATGCAAGACATCACATGAGAGCAGCAATGATGACAAACTTGTCTGTAGATGGATAATCGGTCTTGTATGCGTGCGCGTAGAAATACATCAACTATATATTATTTTTAGCATGGCCAAAAGGGAGGTTGGGGGTCTCGTGATATCATGAGGTTTACGTTGTGCGCTAATAACCCGCTGGACATAAGAGATTGCATAACAACCTTCCGTCTGGAAAACAAAAACCATGCAAGCTGTTTGTGGGGCAGTGGCACAAAGGAATGCATCCTATCATGGATGCATTGCACAGCCAGTTCATTTGAATGCACAGTGTCAGTGATGCAGGGAATGTAGGTCAGCTCTTTCCATTTCAAAAGAGGCAGAGGTGCATCTCTGTGGTGTACAATCTGCTAGGTGTTAACACAACTAGTTAAATATCCCTCCTTCCCTCATCTTGACCTTTCTGTTGCCAAGGCTCTTGGGTAGAGCTGGAGCTGAATGGGAACACAGGGAACCAGGCCGTGCAAACCAATGTTCCAGAGACACCCACTGCAGATCAAATAAATGCAAATGCTGGCATGAGTCAAACTCTGCAGACCTTGGAAGGGGTGCCCGAGAGTGATGAAACCCTGATTGGAGGACTGGAGCATGTGCCCTCATCCTCCTCTATCCATAATGGAGATATGGAAAAGATTCTCCTGGATGCACAGCATGAATCCAGCCAGAGTAGCTCCTCCTGTAATAGGTAAGAATAAGTGCCATTGTATGCGCATTAAAGCTCAGGCAAACATTTGGTGTAGTAATTTATTAAAACATTTTTATCCCAATATGTCGACTAAGTCCTCAAAGGCCACCAAGCCCAGATCAGGATGAGGGTCAGATAACTTTTGATGTGGAGATGCCCAGCCCAAGAGATAGTCAGGTAAAACAACATATTTTAAAGTTAAATCTCTTTTCGGGTCTTCATTTGACATTAAAACCTAATTACTTTGCGGCTATATTTGCAGTCAGATGACGATAGTGCAGAGAAGGACAGAGAGGAAGACATCCTGATGAACAAAGAAGTAGACTGGGTCGCTGACTGGTCCAGCAGACCAGAAAATGTTCCACCAAAGTAAGCAGAATCATTCTCTATTTGTGGTTCAGTATATTGTTTTCTGAAGTTAATTTGCAATAATTGACAGTTTGATTATTCTTCGCAGGGAATTCCACTTCAGGCACCCGAGACGTTCAGTATCTCTCAGCATGAGAAAGAGTGGGGCCATGAAGAAAGGTGGCATCTTTTCTGCTGAATTCCTAAAAGTCTTCATCCCTTCCTTACTCATCTCACACATTCTCGCTCTTGGCCTCGGGTGAGTCTGAATTCATGCAGGTCTAGCGTCATTCACAGACATGACCTAAGGCTCGGCATTGTATTGAAAAACAAAGTTACATTTTCTTAATCTGAACTGACCAAACTTGTCTATTATTGATTTACCATGTGCCATCGGAAAGGGTCAGTATGGGCTGTGTCATGGTCAATTTATCAGTACACTGCTATTTTGGTTTCCAGGATGACTGTAATGTATGTATCTGATGCCTGTCTATTCAGACCTGGGCCTCATGCATTATGTATTTATAAAAACAGGCTGGCCTGGATATTTATGAACATATTTTATCACCATATCACCTGATGGATGAAATTCAGTATGTCAGCATTAATTATTTTTTTTTGTATGCATTGTCTCTTTTCTTCATGCAGTTAATTTCTTTTCTTTTTTTAAGGGTGTACATTGGGAAGAGAATTGCCACCGCCTCCACCAACTCTTATTGAATAGAAGATGCAGCAGTGCCTGGATGTTCTCTTGTCTCCCAAGTCTCACAGCCGTCCTCCTGTAGTCAAGCTGTTTCTCTGCATCAATTGTACGCCCACATTTTACTTCCAGTCAGCATTCAATTCTGTCACATTGTAGACGTAGTTGTAGAGTTATTCACATGACGTAATGTGGTTGCACTTCATCACATTTTGACACAGGACAACATTGTACCCAGCAGCTGTCACCAACTTCTTCCACTAGTAGATGACAGACCCTGTTAGAGCTGCAAAGTATTTGTCATCCTCTTCAACTCAAAACTATGTGACAATGATTTGATGTCAGGTGGCTTAAGGATTGAAGTTTTCTCTACTTGTTTTGATATTGTGTCATGAGAAATCTGGACTCCGAAGCGGCATCTCTCCACTGTTGTCTCAGTTGGCAGAGTGTACGAACCAAAAATATGCGCCATATCCACAATGCAACAAATTGAATTTGCTCTGGGAACAGAGGGAACTTTTATCGCCTTAACTTTTTGAGCTAAACATTCAAGGTGCAGTTAGTGGAGGGGAAACAGATGATGCTGCACAGTGGGATTCATTTTTAAAATCCACACATTTTTGAGAATAGACATTGTATCATGTGGACTCCTAAAGGTTTCCTTTAAAAGCTTTTTTTTTAAAGTTTGGAAAGGTGAGAATTTTGATTTAGTGAGTAGATCTTAATTTTTACTTTGGGATTGTTTAAGGAAATTATTAACCTTGGGTGGATGGCAATTTACCAGGCCATATGCTATTTTTTTTAATTTTTTTTGCCGACATATCTTATTCTTTAACATATTATAGAAGCAATGGCGAAGTGCCAAAATTGTATCTTTCACCACTGCACATTGGTGATTTATCTTAGACTGTTTTTTTATTTTCTTATATGTTCAGATATTTAAAGATGTAGATGTGAAAAATAATTTAAGCTGTGATCTGCCCCATGTAATAGACACCTTTTGACATTGTATACTTTGTTTATACATTGATATTATATATAATTATATAATTATTACCTAGCTCTGTCGCAGTGTATGTAATGTGTTTTTGCTGTTGTTTAATTGCTGAAGCGTCAGTGGCTGAAACCACCACAATGGAAGGTATTTCCAGGGGCCTCAATGAAGAGTGTTATCTGGCTTTTATGTAGATTACACTGTGCAATCATTTCACATTATATGATACAATAAAGCGTGTCCAGTGTGTGTAGAATTTAGAGAAAAACTAGATGAGCATTTTCTGATGAAAATTAATGTGACATTTATATATTGATGCTGAGTGGATGATTATTCTGTTTTTTTCTAAATGGATGACATTGTAGAATCATATAAAAAATATAATTCACCGAAGTACTGGTTTGAAAGCTCTCAAGATACATTTAGGCTTTACTGCATAATATAACTCATATTAACTCACAAACTGCACATATCATACTCACAGGGTCATGGTTTATCAGTGTGCAATACATAACATTTTAAATAAGGTTTGTACTATATACAGTGGCTGAAATATACATACAAAGATAGTTGATAGAGCTCAATAGACCATAATGCATTATTTCGTCAATATAAATTAATTTACATTTTAAAGTGAAACACAAAGAAAAGAAAGTGTAATTGCTGACCGTAAACGCAAGTTTTCTGAAAAGTTAAATCCCAGACACCAATTTAGGTGTCACAACTCCTACATGCCTTCCCTTTTAATTTAGGTGAGGTATAACTAAGGGCTAAAGATCCTGCTCAAGGGCATCTACAAAGCATATCTTCTCCTCAATTTGTTAATGGTTCTTTCTTCATTATCAATTAGATTGAAGTGGGCAACATTGTAAATGGATGTGATGCATTTTTCGTTGCTTATAATCCTGTCCTTGCGTGCCTGACTAGCACATTTTAGTTTAGTCCGTTGTGGCACACCAGAGTGGTCCAATCTGACTTTTTTTTTTTCTTTTTTTTTTATCACATAGTGTTAGTGTTGCCACTTTTTTTTATCCACTTGACAGACCCAGCGTTGCTTGTCCTTATGGGCAGGCTAATAGGTTTATAATAATATTAATAATGTAAAGTAGTATTTCAAAGTATATTCCCCCAGTGCTAAAAAGTAAGAATCGAGGAATCAGATTGATCTCACAATGGAAGCATGACGTTAATGTTTGACATTGCTCACACTTGTCATGTTTTATAATTATTCCCAACTATAGGGTAATTCAAAGTGTATCCATGTTAGCGACAACTTGGGTTACTAATAAAAGATAGCCGAGAAGACAAATTGTACCCAAGGTAAAAGGTCGCTTTACATAATGTGACTGCACCTGTAAAAAAGTCCCCCCTGACATGATTGACTATCGCTATCTCGTTTACAGAAACAAGTAATTGCAATGTTAATGAATACGATAAACGATTAATTATTTTTACGCATAGCAATACCAAACATACCTTTTCACAATTATGTTATTACTCAAGACGCTGATACACTCCATTAAACAGGTGATGCTTAACCTGTTTACCCCCAAACTGATAACTAAGCAGGGCGGGGCAGTGCGCATGCGCGATACCTCTTTGTGGCCCTTCTCTTCTTGGCGCTTGCCTGGTCTTCAGGGACCTATTCCAGCAGTAAATCCAAAGGATAGGACTGTTAGGCAAATATATAACCACTCATTTGAAATTATTTAGTGGCTGAACTGTTGAAACCTATCTTACTATAGACGGAAATCGTCCGATAGGCACAGATCGCCCAGGGCGTCGACTGGCCAACAAGCAGAGCATCCATTCATCCTTTCATTGGCAGCTGAGGTGCTCCAGTCGAGCTAGCTAGCGTTAGCCAAGAGGTAGTGGGCAGCTGTATCAGAGGTATCTTCAAAAATGTCGGGTTACCAAGGAAAGAAGAACATTCCACGAATTACAGTGAGTATTATTTTTTTACATGAGAAACATGGCATTTATCCTTCGGGTGTGGTGGTGGTGGTGGCTTTTTTTTGTTGTTGTAACGTGCGCTGAGCCTCAGGATTAGACCAAAAGCTAGCCGACGCTTAGCTGTCGCGTCCATTCATTGACACGGACGCTGTCAGCAGCAGCAGTGCTGCTTCAGGTCCACACACCGAGAGCCTGGAAGGAACGACGATGACCGGCCAGGGGCTTTGCATCCGCTGCGAGCTCTCTGGCATTTTCTAATGTGGATCTTTGGTCGTCTATCTCTATGCAATGAAATCTCTCTGCTCCTTTTAGCTGCCATTAGTAGCTGTTAGCTCCCCTCCACCGTCTCCCTCACAGCATCCTTAGATTGCAGGGTGTAGCTAACAGGTTTCAGTGCAGGTTCCTTCACTGTCATCCCTCATCTTTCATCCTTCATCCTCTGACATCTTGCTTCTCTCATTTTTTATTTTTTTTTGCTGTTGAATAATTAAATTTTTTGCAAAAAAATTCCAATTCTGCAGCTAGAGCAAGCTTGGGGTGTTTAACCATCATTCTCTGATATTCTGTTTCAAATTGAGATTTACAGGTAAAATATCAGTTTTACTTTGTGGTGTAGCATTTCAACCAGAACGCCCAGTATTAATTAAGGGCCTACAGTAGGGATGCCGGGATAGTTAAGAGAAGTAAAACCTCTTTCGTAAAGTAGGTCATTGGACAGCACCCATCAAAACCTTTTTTTTCCTCAGCTTTCATCATGCATCTGTTGTAGCCAGAGTGCTGAAGCATATAACGCGAAAAGTTTGATCATATAAAAGCAACAAACTGTGTTGTGAAATGTCTTAGCTCAGGGTCATGCTCGGTTTTGTACTGTTATCAAGGACTATTTCACAGGTCCAGGCTGGGTTATAACACAACATCACCCCCAGACACCATTTATTAGTTTGGAATAAAGCAAAATCTGTAGTATCACTCTACTGAGCGTTTGACAAAACATCAACTCCAGTAAATAAGGCTTTGTCTCTGAACAACAGTAACTTAATTCATTCAAACATACAGTCGTATCTAGTACCACCAAAGTACCACACAGTCAATTTATCTGTGAGCAGAAATACAGAAACATCATCTCATGTCATTATTTCAAGCATTGATTTATTTTCATAGTCAATTAAATATGTCGTTGTAATGAGCACACCATTTGTTTCCTTTATTTTTTTAGGTTCATTCGGCTAATAAGAATTTTATTTTTTGTATCAGGTGAAATAACCAAAAGACAACAATACAAATACAATGGGGAAATACTGTTTTATTCATGCATATTCTTGAGTTTGTACATTTGTTTTGTAATATACACTCTATTTTCTTAGATACACCCAGCTGAAAATAATGCAGTCTAATGATAAAAGTCCTGCAATAAATACTACCTTCAGGAAGGTTATAATGTTTAGTGTTTATTGAAACTAAAGAAGTGTTTATACAACTGAATTTTCATTCTCAAAAAGATTAGGTTTGTGCTGGGTGTGGTAGAGACAGGTGTTTCTATTATTTTTTGTTTCTATGTATGTTACGAACAGTTCCTACTTCCATTATAAGGATAGCCTACACTTATTATTAATCAATTCAGTTTTATGACTGTAGATTTTAGGATTAATCACTAGAGGCCACTTTATTAGCATAGAAGTGCATCCATCCCTTCATCCATCGTCTTTAACAGCTTATCCTGTTCTGGGTCGCGGTGGGGGCTGGACATTGGGCGAAGGCAGGGCAAAGAATTAAATATATATTTTAATTTTACATAAGGATACATTTTTTTATGGAGTTACGGACGACAACAAATAAAGCCATTTTGAGGTAAGGTACAGCATGTGTCATCACTGATGACTTGGGCTCAGAAAAGACAACTTATAATAATGTATAGTAATGGCCTCATGTCAACACAGTCCTGACTTTTATACCAAATGTATTCCCGCTGTCTGTCCACCGATCAGCAGCATTAGATTAGGTATTGAAGTTATGGCTTTATTGACATTAGAAACCGTGTTTCCTGCTGTGAGGTTTGGTGTCAATCCCTATTGTCTTTATTAGCTCTCCCATCTTTCCTCAGAGACCTGCAAGAGAAGTAGGCCAGCCTCGTACGTTCTCTTTTCATCTCATAGAGGTTGAGTTAATTGTGCCACTCAAGAGTTTGTGCTCTTACTTTGATCAAGACTTGGCTCAGATGAGGTGTCTATTATGTGTGAATAAATCATGTAGGATAACCTTCGTCATAGTTTTAACAGGATGACACTGTGGATTGCTCTATGGTTTGTGGTTGGTGACCATTAGCTATTAGCAACTTCACCAGCATTGTTTCTGCTTAACGAATACTTTTTCTTGATCTCCGAACAAAACAGGAAAAATACTGCGCTAAATGAATTGCTGAAGTCGTCCCAATGTTATTGTCTATTAAATAAGTAATTTGTCTTTGAAATCAGTTAAATTTACTATTGAATAAAGGAGTCGACTATTGGCTACTAGGGATTAAAAGAGAAGATTTCTCGCTTTTGTGGTTTATGGGTAATGTAAAATTCTGTCTCCTCCTTTCAGAGTGACCGTCTCCTCATCAAAGGAGCAAAGATAGTGAATGATGATCAGTCATTCTTGGCTGATATCTACATGGAGGATGGAGTCATCAAGTAAGTTTGATTTGAAGATTGACAACTTTTTAAATAACAAATTGGCAACTAACTCCTATTGGCAGAATGGGAAGCCGACCACCTATTACTCTAACTCTTGGAATCTAGATTGTCTTCGTTTTATCATGCACCCTTCATTCATTTATGTTATTTTCCTTTCATTCATCTCCTTCAGGCAACTGGGCGACAACCTCATTGTTCCCGGGGGAGTTAAGATCATAGAGGCTCATGGGAGAATGGTGTTGCCTGGGGGCATTGACGTGCACACCCGATTCCAGATGCCTGACCGAGGCATGGTGGCAGCAGATGACTTCTACCAAGGCACTAAGGCGGCCCTGGCTGGGGGGACAACCATGATCAGTATGTATTATATCAGACACATTCACTTGTGTGTTTTCACCCATCTTTAGAGTACAGTAGTACTGTTGCAGGGATTATATCATTGCAGATGTGCTTGTGGTGAAGCGTATGATTTGATAATGCAGTTTGCTAGTGGACCTTAAATACAACCTGTTTGTGTGTGTTTTATAGTTGACCACGTGGTGCCGGAGCCTGGCGTCAGCTTGGTTGCAGCTTTCAAACAGTGGAGGGAGTGGGCTGATAGCAAGTCATGCTGCGACTATTCTCTGCACGTGGACATCACCCAGTGGAACAAAGGCACTCAAGAAGAGATGGAGGCTCTCGTGAAGGATCATGGTACGCAGGCAGATTCTGCCTTCGCACACGTGAAGTTTAAAAATCAAGAAGTGTTTCTTGAATGGGGAAAAAAAGTCAAGCGCTTTTCACAGACTACAAAACACTGACTAAATGCTTTTGCTGTAATTTGTTATCCTTTTGATTTTACTTTTCCCATTTCCTCTGGGGTTTCCCTCTTTTGCTCTCCTTATTCCACCTTTGGCTGTTTTCTCTCATAAGTTTTCTATCTTCAGGTGTCAACTCTTTCCTGGTCTATTTGGCTTATAAGGATGTTTTCCAACTTTCTGACTCTGAGGTATGCTCGGCTTCTGGTTAATATTAGCGGGCTCTACAGCTGTCTGTCATAGCGTGTGTTTTTTGAGGCTGTTAGAGGTCTTGGAGGTTGACAACAGCGACCACGAGCTGATCAGTTTGTATGGTTTTCCTTTAGATCTATGAGGTGTTCAGTGTAATCAGAGACCTTGGAGCCATTGCACAGGTGCATGCTGAGAATGGAGACATCATTGCAGAGGTAACTGAAGAGAACCACTAATAAAGTATCAGCTGGAAGCAGATATTGACATTTTTGAATTATAATGTTCTTGTCTTGACTGTTTAGGAGCAGAGACGTATTCTAGAGCTGGGGATCACTGGCCCTGAAGGCCATGTACTTAGCCGCCCAGAGGAGGTAAGATAGAGTACTGGCTTCTCAAAAGAGAAAGAGTTTTGTAATTATGTACTTGAAAGATCAAAAGATTGAAGATACAGTATAGGCAAGACGAGACACTGTCAGAAAGCTAGTATGGAGACCAGGTTGAAGAATCTGCCTTTGTGTGTCTGCAGGTGGAGGCCGAGGCAGTCAATCGGTCTGTCACCATAGCCAATCAGACCAACTGCCCCCTCTACATCACCAAGGTGATGAGCAAGAGTGCAGCTGATGTCATTGCCCTTGCCAGGAAAAGGGGTAAAGAAAAGATTTTTTTCTTTACATATTTACTGTACTCTGTCTTTTTTTGTGCTGACAGCTTCCTGTCTACTCCTTTAGGTGCCGTGGTTTACGGAGAGCCCATATCTGCCAGTTTGGGCACAGATGGTACCCATTACTGGAGCAAGAACTGGGCAAAGGCGGCAGCCTATGTCACTTCTCCACCGCTCAGTCCAGATCCCACCACACCCGACTACCTCAACTCTCTGCTGTCATGGTAGGTGCACTGTGCCAGAACCTAAAGATAACATGCCAGCCTTGGACAAGTGTTACTGCAGCGTGCTGCATTTTATTTTAACCAAGTCCCACCCTTTACATACACACACTTAATGCTAAAATTGAATACTACATTTCGCAAAGCGTATCCATGGTCTTCTTCCCTTTCTTCTGTTCTAGTGGAGACTTGCAGGTGACTGGTAGTGCTCACTGCACTTTCCAGACATCTCAGCGTGCAATAGGAAAAGATAACTTCACCCTCATTCCAGAGGGCACTAACGGCACTGAGGAGAGAATGTCCCTAATCTGGGACAAATGTGTGGTGAGCATGATGCGACCCACTTTTCACCCATTCCTAAAAATCCTTTCACCAATGAATTGAGAGCAAGTGACCTCGAAAGCCTTTGCATACATATGTTTAGTTGCAAATATGTGATGTGTTGTCTTAAAAGGTGACTGGTAAAATGGATGAGAACCAGTTTGTGGCGGTGACCAGCACCAACGCGGCCAAGATCTTTAACCTGTTCCCTCGCAAGGGCCGTATTGCTGTGGGTTCTGATGCCGACCTCGTGCTGTGGGACCCAGACACTACTAAGATCATCTCAGCTAAGAGCCACAACCTGGTCAGATGGTTACTTTGCTACTTATTCAGAGTGTATTTTAATAATTTGTGTCCCTGACGTGTTAGGACTTTGTTGTTAAATTTGTACATGATGCACTGCAGTGCACATTGTGTGCACAAAGTGCTCAACCAGCTCTGTTACGTAATGTTACAGTATCTGAAGGGAGCAGACAAAACAACAACTTTCAGTTATTCTGCTGCACAAAGTCCAATTCAAAACCAGTTTACTTCTTTATTTATCATAGTTGTTTTGGAAAAAAAAACCTGTCAACATAAAAACATAAATATTTCTGCAAGTAATCTAACTCTTAATTTAATCAACTCTGTGTGTTTTTACTACTCCTGATCAAAGCTCTTCTTTTTTTCCAGGCTGTGGAGTATAACATCTTCGAGGGCACAGAAGTGCGCGGAGGTCCTGCGGTGGTGATCAGCCAGGGCAAGATTGTGTTGGAGGAGGGCAGCCTTCACCCCACGGAGGGCTGCGGTCGCTACATCAGCCGCAAACCCTTCACTGATCACGTTTACAAGAGGATAAAGGCTCGCAGCAGGGTGAGCTCTGATTGCAGGGAGTCACACCTCTGAGCAGACACACTAATCTGGTTACACGAAAACAAAACTCTTACACAGCTACTGGTCTGATGAATTGTCCTCTATGTTTAGCTCACAGAGTTGCGAGGAGTCCCCAGGGGCCTGTATGACGGGCCGGTGTGTGAGGTGACTGTGACCCCCAAGGTGATGTCCACCGTCTCCTCAGTGAAGACTTCCCCTGCCAAGCAGCAGCAGCAGCAGCAGCAGCAGATTACTCCGCAGCCAGTGCGCAACCTTCACCAGTCTGGCTTCAGTCTGTCTGGTGAGTGAGAGCACACATTCCTTCCTGTCAGCTGGCCTTGTTCACAACAAGGCAATTAAGTTTTAATGTATTACATCTTTTTTTTTTAGGTGCCCAAGTTGATGACAACATTCCTCGTCGCAACACTCAACGCATTGTGGCTCCACCTGGTGGGAGAGCCAACATCACCAACCTCGGCTAGGCTCCTTGCTAAACTGAGCCAAGGGTGCAGGGCGACACAGGACCAGAGGCCACCCTTACCGCTGTCACATCACATCTGGTCACCTCTGACCCCCCTCACCCCACCCACAAGCACTCCATCCATTCTTTTTCACATAATACCATTATGTCACATTGTGCAACAAAAAAAAGGAAAGCACTATTCCATACGGTTTCATCTTTCCTGCCATATTCCGTTGACAAGGAAGGATCACGTAAATTGAAGCAGCTTTCTTTTGCGTTTTTAAGCCCAGTTTGGTTATGGATGAAATTAATTTGTTTACATTTTGTATCATTTTTGCTGTACATGTTTGAGCTGTTAAGTTGCCCTCTTGGCTCATAAAGTTGACAGAAAAGGAGAGGTTAGTTTCATGGGCAGGCATTTTAGAAACTGCAGGTGTTTACAATTTTTCTCAATGCACTGTTCATTTAACAGATGGAAGTTATAATGCACTTGTGTGTTTTTGTTACTGCAAGAGGTGAAAAGACTCCATTGTCCATTTTGTAACACTGTTGAGCTGTAAGGTTGATGTTTTAGTACAAAAATGTTACATTGTTGCCACAAAAAAAATCAAAATACTAATCATGAAAGATTAGACTGAAGAACATGGTTTCTACAACACCTAATTTTAGGTTTGCAGTATTTAATCTTTGTGTATGTACTGTGTAAAACAGAACAATTCACCTTGGTCCTACTTTTGAGTTATAGTTGCACTCTTCATTTAAAAATAAAATTGATGTATTTTTTTTTTAATCACATTAACTCATCTTGGAAAGCGCTGACTGCACTGAAAGGAAAAGAAAGGGTATTTTAAGGTTGAGCTACTCATTCAACTCCGCCCTTAATATGGGAGCGGGGGGTGGGAATGGCTGGCACATAAAATTTTGTCTGAGTCACATGAACCTTTTCCTTCATCAAATCATTTAGATTTTTCCTCATGTTTATGAAAAGGTTGTCAGGGCCACAAGCTTCCAATACTCTGACCGGTGTATATTGTTCAGGAAACACAGACACTAGGAAGAAGCTCGATGGGAGATAGCTGACAACCTCTCTACATCCGGTGCTATAGGACCATTGCTGTATATGTGCAGATGATGTCCACACCCACACCCTCATTCACCCCGTCTTGAAAATATGTTTTGCACTAACAATCCAAATGGTAAAAATGTATGTGAGCTTGCAACTTTTTATTTGTATTGGATATGTCTGTATGTTTTAGGATATTTGTTGAATCAAACTACTTGCCTGCCTGTTCTGTAAGATATTGAAAAGCACACTGTATCTATGAAGGCTCTCTATAAAAAAGTGGAACCAAGATCTTTGAGACCTGATGAAAAATGCTTCGGTATGTATATGAAATTCCACACAGTGTGTTGATGATGTGTCCTCTGTTCTCGGTGTTAGTGTTGTGAATGACTATTCAGATATCCAGTTTCTCATTTCTTAGCCCCTCTACCTGCCTAACACTGTTGACACCAGATTCACTCAAGGTTGTAACTGTATTCACTAAACCATGGCAGGTGGTCAGGTTCACAGCACTGTGCGGCCGTACTGTAAAACACTGGAGTATTTCTTCCTCATTGCCTTGTCAAGTGTAGGTTTTGTACGCCAAGCTATAATGTGAAGTGTTTTACATTTGGGGAAGTGTCTTGGTGATGGTTATTGAGTTGTGATGTTGAGCACTGTTGTTACCCGTCTCCCGGCAAGTGTGATACTCTTGGTCATGTATGTTTAGTAGGATACCAGGGTTTTGGGGGGCGGGAGGGGAAATCATCAGTCTTGTCAGCATTTGACCCTATTTGTGTTGACTTCAGTGGATTAAAATAATAAAAATTAAAGTTATGGTATTGACTGTTTTTTAAAAATGCAGAACAGAAGGATAATGTGTGGCAACTTTAATTTAACCTCCAGCACATATTTACTGAAGACAGACTTTACTGAAGTAGGACAAATCTTGTATTTGCACATTTATTAAATCAAGATTTTAATGGGAAGTGGAGGTAATTTTCAACTCTTTAACTGAACTTATTTTGTACAACAAATATATCAGATGCAAATAGATATATTTACAAAATGTTTTCTTTAATCTTAAGCTCATAGTTTTTTTATGCATCATGAACACATTTTTACACAGTATGTAAGGTTGTGAATCTTAGTCACATAACCAAATAATTGTAGTTTTGTATTGTTAACCGACAGATAATAACTTAAAAATAATTAGCCTTTTAAGGCCATTTAACAATGCTAAAACTGTTTGACCTATAAAATTAAATTAACTCAAATTAAAACGTGTCCCACCAGATCCAAGCTGTGGATGGAGTTACTGTGGACAAGCAGGAAGACATAGAGACACTAGGTGGAGACACGAGGTAGACACAAGGTGGAGACACTAGGTGGAGACACAGTTGCGATGCGCTGCCTCCCCTTCAAAGCAGCGCTTGGTTGTTAAGACAATTAATAAACCACAGGGAGCTGCCAGTGAAATGAACTGAGCAACTTCACAGTGAATGCACACATCAGCAACAGCTCAGTGACTAGTGATGCCCCCTGGCTATTTGACAGCATGATGAATGCACTGACTAAACCTGAAAGGGAAATCCTATAATGTCAATAACTTTACCGTCACTAATGAGAGCTTTTAGGGGAAAACAAAATGCATCAGGAAGACCCGAGTCCTCCGAGGAAAGTATGTAAATATGAGTCACAGCAGTGTGAGCTGTGCTTTCAACCCACTGAGCATACATAGACAGAACTATTTTTCAGTCCACGAGGAATTTGTCATCACTAAATTATTTTCACGCACATTAATATAGAACTGTTAGCATTCATGATTAATTGTATTCCCCTTTAGAGACAATGATTGAGAGCTTTATCAGAATATGAAAAGAATACTGAGTTAATTAAGATTATTAATGAATCTTCTAAACATGAAAACATAAAGTTGCTAAAAACATTTGGGGTGTTCTTGGTCTGTTCCAGTCTCATAGCTGACTCCAGCAAGGCTGCAGATCTAATTAGGTTATTACATATGCTAATATTGCATTTGGAAGATGATATGTTTTTATAAAGCGTGCCACACAAGATATTCAGTGGTTGGTGTTTTGTTTTTAATGCCACCACTGAGAGACAAGAGAGGGAGGGGTGAACTCTGTCATCTGTACCATCTGTATAGTTTATTGCTAGAGCTGGTAGCTTCCTCTCCAAATGGCATGTGTGCAGACGTGGTGTGATTTAAAGGTTCACAGACATGTCAGTCAATGACAACGCGAACACAGACAAGCACTCTCGCTGCACTGTCGTTCTTTCCCCTGTGGGTAAGCTGTTGACTCCACTCTTACTGCACTTAACGCACTACTGCTTCTCTTCCTTTTCACGCTCGTATAGGGAGTACATCTCTGCTACAAAAGGAGCAAATAAATCAATACAGTTGGTAGAGGATGTCCTCTTGCCCTTTGATGCCTCTTCTTAACCAGAGAGGGATTAAACACACGCTCAGTTGTTCTCTTTTGCACTAGTAAACAGCACCTACCCATCAGATCTCATGAGATTTGAAACATTGCATATAGATGGTAACTAAAAAAGTAATGAAATGAGTACAGCCTGAGGAAAGAATGTCTGAGACCGTGTATGACTTAACTTGACATCTCTAAATCTGGGGGATTTTTTTAAGAGGCTTGTGGGCCGGTCAGGATTGAGGTCAACAACCACAAGGTCAGTTGAAATTCCACAGAAGTATATTAAGACATCCATCTGGCACTGCTTGGAGGTAATGCTACATAACATTGTAGACATGTGAATAGATGAATTGGACGTTTTCAGGGGCAATATATTCAGTGAATCATCCAAAAGAAACCACAGGAGACCTAAAATGTCCTCGTAAATCCTCTTTTTTTAGGAATATGACATACAAATTTATTGTAATGTGACGTGGGAGCAGCAAAGTCCGTTAGTTTACGGAGCAGTTTACAAACATTATTTTGACAACAGGAACAGCATTACGCAAGCTTTGGAGACCCAACTGACCAGCATTTCTTATATTTTTGGTAAAATCATGCAATATAACACATTTTCCGATTAACATTTGTATGTATTTGAACTGTTCTTCGGAATTATAAAACATGTAAACATTTTGATTTCTTTACTATGAAGATTTTTTTCTTCACTTTCACAAAATGTTATACACATTTGCTTTATTTTCATCCCTTCTAAGCTGGATGCTTCTATAGTTTGTTTTTAGAAAGCAAAAAGCCATCTTCTTAAAGGGGTAAAAATATGTCTGATAAATATATATATATATATTTATTTTTCTTTGACAATCCAGGAAAAATCACAAAATGTTATCAAAGCTGAGACTTTTTCAAATATAAAATTTCAAAGCAGCCACCATCCAATACAACTCGCGCAACAATGCAAAAGGAAATATATTTTCAGCCGCGACATTAAAAGAGGAGTCACGACTAATGGATAAAGGATTACAGTGCCTATACAGGCTCTCCTTTTTCTGACAGGGACAGTTGGTGGATTTTAATGGTGGGAAGGTTTCTGGCTGGAGGCAGCTGGGCGCAGTTGGACTCCTGCGGAGGAGTCCCACCTCTCAAGACGCAACAGCAGGTTCGATGGAAGCTTTTACTGCAGAATTTGGCCACTTTATCCTTGCTTGTCTTGGCCGGTCCTGATCCACCTGCGGAGCCTCCAGGAAAGACATTCCACTCCCTGCTGTCCCTGGAGGAGGGGGTCCTGGACAGGGCCATGGAGGAGGAAGGGCTGAGCCGAGAGTGCACCCCTCTGCTGTCCGGTCCCAGAGTGAGGGCCTGACTTTGACCCTGAGTTTGATTCTGACCTGCATTCAGATGATGATGGTGTGGTCTGGGGGTCTTTCTCAGACAGTGAACTCCGAGTAAACTCTGGAAAGCTTTCTTAAACTCCTGGTTGGAGCACGGGTAAATTATGGGATTAATGCAGCTATTGAAGTAACCGAGCCAGAAGGTGATCTTGAAGACAGTGTCTGAGGGTCTGTATGCGGGAAAGATGGAGCCTGTAGGAACATTAGGACAATAAACACTGCATTAGTGTGATAGCAGACGGAACAACAACACACACAGATATATTAGAAAACAAGGGTCTAAAAGCCACACTAGCGGCTCCGTTATGCTGCAGGCACAACTGCAGTTCGAGCTAAATGCTAACATCAGCTTTCAAACATGGACTAAGTAGCACATGTTAGCATGCCAATTAGCTAAACACAAAGTACAGGTGTCACTGATGGAATGCAATTAGTTTTGTAGCTGTTTGGTATCCTCTAGATAAGCTAAATTAACATTAATGCATCCAATAGTCATACATCCCTTGAAACCACCAATGTCCACCTCAGAATGTCTCTTTCAAGAGAATTCAAGGGAAATAATAAGGATTAAACTTGCAATGAACATGAATGTCTGTTCACATTTTACAAATGTCAATATTTCCAATTCAATTTATCCAAAGGTTTTTGAGATTTTACTTTTAACCCGCTAACCTGCTGGCGCAAGCAGAAAAAGAAAATCAGCGTATTACCTCTTCCTCTGGGGATTTTTCAGTTTAATCCATTCTTGACTATAAAAAGCTCCCTACTTGCCATCAAGGTGAACAATTTTATTCTAATTATCTTCATAAATTATGCTATTTACTTCAGAAAGCATGTGTACTTCAGAAAGCATGTGTTGGATCCTTAATGAAGAAGCAGAGAAAATGGCTTAACATTGACATTATATGCAGCCCTGTTAGTCATTATGAATGTCACTGCCAGTGAATCATTAGAATAATCAAATGGCTGCTTTTCTGTGTGACTGGAGTCTGTCTATCTATCTATCTATCTATCTATCTATCTATCTATCTATCTATCTATCTATCTATCTATCTATCTATCTATCTATCTATCTATCTATATATCTATCTATCTATCTATCTATCTATCTATCTTCAGATGAAGAAGGGAAAAAGCTGTCTTGTAAAATGTTTCTTTGGACCAGCTGTTTCTGATGGCTAAACGGGGAAAAATGAGAATGTGATTTAGAGATGGATGGGAAGAAAATTATTTTGCGGGCGGCTGTACAGCTTGTATATTCTATCCACAGTTATGCCAAAAAAAAAAACAATATTTTCTAATCCTTCATAGAAAATGAAGAAAGGTATTGCAGCTGTTCAATATCATTGTTCAAAATCAATAAAACATCAATGACTCATTTTATGGAAACTGTGAACTCCAATTGTTGTCAAATAGAGCACAAGGTGTTTTATGTCAATGACACATATATTATTAGAACTTAGTCAAACAGAATCTATTTTAAAACATAATTACTGTAATTTCCTTTTTTTGTAAGTGGTGAAACCTTTAGTATTCACACATCTTTCAGAAACAATGCAACATTAGCAATCATTTGGAGTTCACTCTTCTTTTGGCGTTTTTTGGAGTTTTTTGGAGTTTTTTGTCTCCATAGACTGTATGAAATATGAACATAGTCTTCAGCCAACTAAATGTGCCACTTTAACCACAAGCTAAATTAATGTCTCTGCCATTATTGCTAGACAGGCACTGTAGGCTATAGTGTTTATTATTTGTTTGTTACATTGGTGAGAGTAAACAAAAAAAAAAGTACATTTGTGGGTGAAACTGAAACAATGATTTGATTGAAGCTTAAACCCTTAGCAGAGCTGAAAGGAATTGCACTGATTCTGTCTGTGATATCTGGATCCCAAAGAACAATCCGTCTTTTGAGACTTTTTACCCTTCGGTTGTGATGTAGACATGTACTTCAGGGTTTGTCAGTACATCCTGACATCACTGTGGTTACAGGTGACAGAGTGCACTTCTGACCACACCAAACGTTAAAGCGTTAAAGTGCTTCAATTTGTCTGAAATGTTAACTTGAAAAGCAGACAATCTAAAAACAAACACAGAGCTGAAACAACTCATCATTTTACAGTTTTTGACGAGATTGAATTCCCACGGTTTATTTTTCTCAAAATAATGTTAAAGCTTTTGCAATAAATCAAATCAAACAATCCAGCTCAACACGACAAAACCAGAACATTGGTGATTTGCTCATAAATCTCTCATTGCCCAGAGACTTGGTATGCAGTCTGATGCATTAGAAAGGGAGTATTGTTAAGCTGAGGCCTTTTCTCATTTCCAAAAGCAAAAGCCAAATGGTAGCAGCTACATTTACAAGCATGATAGCATAGAATAAATAAAACAAGCCCAGAGGGGTTTGTGAAGGTTTTGTCATTTCTCATATACACTTGGTTGGAACTTCCTATCACATTCCCATCATATTGACACCAGCACATATTGTTGCAAGTCGTATGAATTACCCTCAAGCCCACTTCAGGGACAGTAGTGGCGGGAACATCAAATAAAGTCTGACACTGAAGTGACGGCTTTATCTGTCAGTCCTGGACTAGAATTGCGATAAAGTGAGAGAGGAAGGAGCAGAGAGATTACTTTAAGCTTCATTCAAAGATATCTGTTTAAAATATATGTTGGTCTGAAGTGCTGTGTTTTGTTTACATAGAGAAGAGCAATGGTGCCCGTCAGACATCCCACATTTTTATTGGGCCTATTTATAGAACATCCTACCTGACCGAGTCAAAACATTTACTACGCTGCTCAAGAGGCCACTAGACTTGCATGGATGTCGGTAAATTCAGAGTATGCTTGCAAAGGAGCAATTCAATTAACATCTTTAAAATTGCGAGTACTTAAAAACCTGTCAGCGGCATGATTCGATCTATAAAAGGAATTCATGCAGAAGTTAAGTAGATTTCTTTAAGTGGTCTGACTCATATGTGTGAGTGCAGATTATCAAATGTATGAACCTGTTTATTGTTAATTTGAGTCATGATTTAAGTGGGGCTGGCTCATTCACTACCATGCATTAAGAGCAAGTGAGCATTAAAAGGCAAGGAGATGCTCTGATAACGCACACAGAGGAAGAGCAATTTCATTCTCAGCTACATTACTCCACTACACCTTTAGCAAATAGTTATCTGATACTATATTAATGCTCTTAACCCTAGATTGCTAACGTTAAAAAAAGTAATGTTGGGTATATTTCAATTGATATAATGTACCTGAAAAAAAAATACTTCTCATCAAAATATTTTAAATTACAACAATACAAGGCAAGTTGAAGTACTCTTCTTTTATTTTACCCCATAAGATTTCTCATAAAACGAAAAACAGGTATCATGGGGGATTCTTAAAAAAGACTCAAAATGGGTTGAAAAATTGGGGAATTGTCAATTAAACAAGATTACAAATCTAAATAATGGAATTATGAACTTGTTCTTTGTCCACCTGCTCCTGGGACGTGTGAGCCTTGTCTTGCAGGAAAAGTCTCCCTTCAATGTTAAAACCCATTCGGGTGAAATCCGAACACATGCTTTTTGAAAAAGACAGGGATTGAAGCAAAGAGACACGCCCACCTTTATTAACATCAGTGAGCATCATAAAGCTACAGAAGGACCTACACAACACAGACAAAAACCACACAATGAAAATAACGTAAGCACAATCGCTCGGGTGAAAATCACCCAACAATACTGTTGTAGGGTTAACGACCTATGTTGCACCTGTGCTTATTTAAAGCAATAGTCACATTGTAGGAAACATATGCATTTTCTTTGTGAACGAGATTTGGATGAGAATACTGTTCAATATTAATCTGGTGCCAGGAGACCGTTTAACTTCAGCATACAGCCTGGAAACAGGGGAAGAGCTTGGCTCTGCTCAAAGGAATCAAAGTTTGCCTATAAATCTCACTGAGGACTTTATCTCCTTATACCCTTTAGTTTTAGCAACATGCCATGATTTTTCAATTTGTGAGTTTTAGGTGCTGGTAGGCACCACACACAGGGGAGAGTAACTTACATTCTCTGCTCAGGGAGACATTACCCCACTATGTCGGAGACTCTTTACATAACAAATAGTTTTTTGCTGCTATTTTAATGCTCTGAATTTCCAGTTCAACTTGTTTAACTGTTAAACAACTCAAACAAATGCTGCTCGAATCTCGGGCATCCAAATGACTGAGAATCACATAAAAGATGACAATACTCACCGATGGGTAGCACCAGGAAAAAGGGCAACCAACACAACACGAAGCAGCCAACCACAATGCCCAAGGTCTTGGCGGCCTTTTTCTCACGTGAGAACTTGAGCAGTCGTAGGGCGAAATGTGTGCGGCTTCGAAGGGACTCGTCCTCTAATACAGTTGTGTTGCCTCTGTGTATTCTGAGTATTACTCGCTCTGAGTCGGATTTCTCTGTTTTGTGGCCCTCTCTCAGGCCCCGGCTCTCCCTGTGAGCTACCACATAAACCCGACAGTACATGACCAGTATGATGGCCAGAGGGAGGTAGAAAGAGCCCACGGCAGAGAAAATAGCGTAGGCGGGCTCCTCCGTGATCTTGCAGATGGACTCATCCTCGGGTGCCGGCTCTTTCCAACCAAACAAAGGTCCAATAGATATGATGATAGACAGCACCCACAGCAGCATCACTGCCAACAACGCCCTGCGTTTTGTCACGATGGATGGGTAGCGCAGAGGGTAGCTGACTCCAATGTAGCGGTCAACAGAGATCACACAGAGGCTCAGGATGGAAGCAGTGCAGCAGAGTACATCCACAGCTGCCCAAACATTGCAAAAGGCTCGTCCAAAAACCCAACGATCCACAATCTCAAAAATAGCGGAGAAAGGTAGTACAGTGGAGCTTAGCAGCAAATCTGCCACTGCCAGATTGACTATAAAATAATGTGTGACTGTCCGCAGGTGTCGGTGGCAAACCACAGAGAGGATTACCAGGATGTTACCCACAATTCCAAACACAATGAAGATGCCAAGCACAAGGCCCAGAACCACAGCCTTGACCACGTTAAGCTCTGGGACTAAAACTTGGCTGCAGTTGGAGCAGTTCTGTGTTACAGGAGGTGGGGTCATGTTGTCCAGCACGGGAACCATCTATTAAAAACAAAGCTGATGCTCGACCCTGTCCTGCACTGCAAAGGTGGACAAGAACCTATTTTATTTTTGTTTCACAAAGGGACATCAGGGCATTCTCATAAAAGCCATTAGAGTAATGATCACATTAAGTCGGTCTTGTCACAACATCATTTGAATGATGATGCCTTTGGCAAATGAGCCATTATGTGCATCAAGAAAAATAAAACTACAGGATGCATGCAGAAACACTGCGAGAGAAGCATAATATATGCAGACCAAAATTTAATGTGCTGAAATCAGGTAATCCATCTTCAAAACGTTAGTGATGTTGAAACTGTCTGTGATTATGCTGCTGGTACAAAAAACCCAAGCTAGAAAAGCATTATAGATGGGATGCACAGATGTTTCCATCTCAGAAAATCTTTGCGCGTTCTATGAACAAAAAACTGCAGTTTGAAAGCAAAATGATTTTAAAAGTCTTAAAAATTGGAGTAAGAAACCACTTTTCTGGATAAGGTGGCAGATGAGCAGTAGTCAACATCCAGGCTCTTCAGTATTGAACCCAGAGAAAGATTCAGCCTCAACACAACTGGACACAGCAACACGATCCAGTGCCTTTAAAAAGAAAGACAAAAGAATCTGCTTTATGAGAATTGACACATCCATCACATTCAGAAAAATGTAATATTATTCATCCTTGTTTTGTGTGTTTTATTACATTTTGCAGTTCTTTAGTGTCCGTAGCCTCATCTTGTGCTTATCGACTAAGCACAATATGAGGTTGAGTAATAAAGAAATCCAAACCAGGACTGACCAGACGTGTTTTGCACTAAATCATCTAGGGAACAATTAAAACTGATGGCATTGAGCCAAACCAGAATAGCTAGAGAGTCCACCGACAGCCTCAGACCTCAGAATAGGTAATATAATCATAAGAAATCATGTTATAATATTTAGAGATAACGTAAGACATGTTTTTGGTTTCCCTTGGACTGAGCCGGTTTAATGCTAAACAAAGCTCATTGTCTGCTAGCTCTAGCGTCATAGTTACAGCACAGATGTGAGAATTGTATTGATCTTCTCTATTGATTTTCTCATCAAACACATTTTCTAAAAGTCCAAATTGTACATAGTTGTTTTTTCGGCATTGCTTTCTGTAATACCTACAGTACAATTTCAAGTAAAAAAGAAACACCCTTTTTCCACGGCAGTAGGCTCAGTTGGATTTCTAGTGACAATTTTGTGCACTGCTCCTCTAGTAGTGTTGATTGTTGCCTGAATCGCTTCTTCTTCCATGCATCAAATTCATTTTAGCTTGAATGCTCTGTTCATTGACTTCAAAACAATGTTTTCGTTCCATGTAAAGTCCTCCATTTTGACAGATGTGAAATTAATCTTGCCTGAGCAGATTACTGACATTTGTAATGTGGGTGTTCCTTACCTAAACGTAGATTAGATCGGACTAGTAAAAGTAGTGCAGCCATGTTGACGATTTGGGGATTTTGTTAAGCTGCTTTATTTGAGACTAAATTAAAAGTTTGTCTGAGTTGCCCTCTTTTTCTGAGTTTGTTCTATCTCTCTATCTTTTTATCTCTATATCTTTTTATCGATCTATCTATCTATCCACATTCACAATACTGCAGACTGCCAAGACAGCGGTGAGGGCGGGTGAAGGCATTTAGCAGTCCCCCCAATCTTCCAATATTTAGCCCCCGCCTCCTCCATTGCTCCTCGCTACACTCTTAGTTAATGGCTGACCTTTTCCTCTGTGCCCCACAAACCGCTGCTCCTCACTGGATCTGTGTTCAAATTAAAAGGAAGACCTGTTTAACATGTTTAAAGTCTGCTTCTTTCGAAATGTAATGGACTTTTATGTCTCTGGTTGACTCCTCCGCTGGCATGGTGGCAAAGCCTAAAGCAGCCATCATAACACAGCTCCCGAGAGCTTCTCCCACCCACTCAAGAGGAAGGAGGTGGACTGCTGGTGCCTCTAATGTAATTATGGAAGAGTTTATCCACAGGAGAACTGTATTGAGCTCATTACACCATCTTCATCACTGAAAAAAAGATTCATTACCTCAGCTCAACATATTAGGTGTCCCTCCATCATGGAAATTGGTTGTTACTGTTATATTAAATATACTGTCTTATAATGCAATAGAGAAAGTACGCTTGATTTATTTAATGTAAGACAAGTTCAGTCATATTGACTGAACCCACATTGCTCCTGTTTGCTTATTCACTCACTGCTAATGGCAGACTTTATGACAGTGACAGTAATGAGATGTGTATGACATTTGTGGCTGCTTAGTAGCTTTAACATTCAAAATAAATAATATGGGAATACAGTTTGAAGTGGTTACTAATCTTCACATTTATCTTTTATTTTTATGTTGTTTTTTTATCAGAGAAATTGTGTTCAAATTAAAAGGAAGACATCATTTCTTGAGAGTCAACCAGATGAAATGTCAGGAAGATTTCGTATGAATTCATACCTAATTTGATTAATTCTTACTGCTCATACTTTACAATCATACGACTTAAACATTTAATACAATATTTTGAAAAAAAATCAAGTTTAAATCACATCCATTAAATTGCCGTTTGAGATTGAGATTTTAATTGGGTTACGTACAGAGGTGCAGTGATGTAAGGCACAGTGGTTAGGCTCTTTTCCAGCACGAATCTGTTGAATATGCATGCAGAGTATAACACACATCTACAGTGGATGTTTTCCAGTGACAGAGCAGTTGTAGCCTATTAATGGGCGACTATACCAAACCAGCAGCTCTATAATAAATTGGATGTGCTTGGCCTTGCTCCAGGCCATGTCATTTGTCTTGACTTGTGACTTTTGTTAAACATTATAAGCATGTTTCTCCACCACAGAATGTTTTCAAATATGTGTTCTTGGTTGTTTCCCAGACAGACACACAACAATCTGTTGAAGTGGCTGATGAGCAGCTGCAGCTCAGAGTTGGACAGGAATACACAATTATGATGAGGACAGTGGGAGACTCCAGCCTCTCTATGTCTGCAGCTATTTTAATTGGCCAGGAGTAAGTATCCACTCTGGCTCTGTTATCTCAGCTTCTTCATTGCAAGCTGAGAAATCCCCAGCTCTGTAAGATGAAGCCAATAGATGATACCTGACAGAAAGTGGCATCCACCTTAATACAAATGGCGGAGATAGGGACTTGCGATAGTCTGCAATCATTGACCTCAAAGTGCATTTATAATTGTTCAACCAAAAATTAAACGACATTCGAAGGAAAGAGATTGATCGAGACAAATTATAAAACAACAGAAGTAGCATTGTATAAACCAACACGCCTATTTATCAGTGCGACCCAGCCTTGTTATTTTAAAGACGCAACTCCCGACCAGAAACACATCAAAATTAGAAATAAATCACTGAATTGCTTTCCAAATTATTTCCTCAATTTGATTTGGAAATGAATGAAACCAGCATATTGTCTAGTTACTTTATAAGATACCCTTCTACATTTTTGAGAAATATTTCCTCTTTTTTTTCTCATCCAAAGTCTGCTCGTGCGGTCAGAAACAATACCATTATTCAGCATCTGCATTACCAGCACAAACAGAAAATTACAGAAAAAGCCTCAGTTAAATGAGCAAACATTGGTATCAAGGGACAAAAAACAACTATCCACTCAAAAATGATTGTTTGAAATTGAATTTTCCAGCACTCACCTCAACTTTGAGTTTTATTCTCAAATCCCGACGGCTCGCCCGATCCGCGTTTGGACGCGGTTGTGATTGCTGACTCGCACGCGGAGACGGTGATAGAGAAAGTGCGCTCATCGTGGAGAGAGCCTTCACATCGGCCGGTATAAACGCCCGATCTCCAGGTGCTCCAAGTCTCTTCAGATAATGATGAGTAGCCTTCCAAATGACTCACTGCTTTCTCCTCGAACCACTTCCCCCCGTACACCCCGCAACCACCACCTATCCAAACATCCTCATCCTCGTCCCCACAGCACCTCACCCCCTCCATCAGCATCACTCGCAGTGCGTCATCACAACCAGTGACTGTGTCCCCAACATGACTTTTCATTCACAAATGTTTCTTGAGCAAGCGTCACCCACGTCGCGAACTAAATAAAAAGTTATGATCGTTTTATTTACCATATTGGTGACGCTTTGGATTACAGCACAAATTATTATTGTGTAAATATCTTGAACATGTGGTGTAGCAGTGAAATACTAACTAAACATACACTATATGTTACTTATGTAAAAGGGTAAACAAGTGATTGTTTGGCTCTAATAGGAAGCTTTCTTTCACTCACATTTCCCCCATGTCACTAAAATAATGGTCATTAGCTCAACTACAGTTACTCAAGTTTTAAAACTCCCAATAATAAACTTGCTATTTGTTGAATTGATAAAAAGCTCTCTACACCGTTGTTAGCTATGTTGTCGAATAAAGTAGATGTATTTGGCTCTCCATTAAGCCAGATTCTTCCCACGTTGTTATCAAGCAGGAACATACAGTAATTATAATACAAAATTCAGAGAAACAACATATTTTCTGTAAGTGTTACCCAGTTCTGTGACAACTACATAATACAAAAGTGTGATTTATTTCTACATCCCTATTCATGACATGTCATGTAATTAATTCATTATTTGTCCATGTGTTACCAAGTAGTTTAGCATTTTTATTAATACTATTTACACACATTATTTGATAAATGTAACCTAAGACATTTTCTTTTTCATCAGCAGAACTAATAACCAGTGCACTTTCAAAGATAGCATATATTGTAAACATATGTGTTTTGAAATTCATTTTAAAGATTATCATTATTTTGGTATGGGGTATGTTCTTATAATGTTTGAGGATTTAATTGAGCTTTGTCTGTCTTGTGAATAGAATGACACATAATTTACATTCAAATAAATACAACATTCACAACTATCAGTGGCTCAATTTAGCCAATACACATATGGTAATACCTGAGGTATACCAATCAATTGTAATTTACCTGGCAATGCATTTTCATCAGTATTAAGCACTTTCTATCTCTTTTTTTTAAATAAGCTATGATGAAGAGACAGACTAGAAAAAAGGCACATGACACATAAACAAACACAGTTTGTTATTATTGTCGTTTATTCTTTTAATTTTTTTTTACTGATTTGTTGTTCAACAGCTGTGTGCTGTGTAGAAATCCTCTTAAAACAGTTGATTCATTCTTTGTTTTTCTGTTGGATCCAGATATGAAGGCATTACCTAAGGCATGCTGCCGGCTCACAGTGAGAGATGTTAAGCCTCTCTGTGAAGTACACATTTGACCGTTTAAAGTACAGCTTCTCTGCTCAATCAATGCCAGAGCTTTCATCGTACAATGCGCTCTGTCCTTGTACCTGCTGTTGCAATGGACAAATCCACTCTGGCATATCAAATGAAAAATCATAAGCATGCAGTTGAACTCTCTAAAAGTGTAATAGAAACATGAATAGACACTTATATTTTACCAGTGAATAAATAGGTTATTTTTCAAATATTATTATGCTCACATGACACAGACGGACACTTTATACATATTTATTCAACTAACAGATACATTATTGTGTAATTGTGTTTGCATTAATAACTAGCAAGTGAAACAACCCCATGCTGAAAAAAGATTATATACATAGTGAAGCGGTGAAATGCTTGTATGTTTGCATCTTGTCGGGGTATATCTAACCTGCTGAAAAAGCAATTACCTGTCTCAGCTGGCCATGCAGTGAGGCGGGCTGCTGAGTTTGAAAGATACTGAAATCAATATCTCCGCACTGGAAGAAAC
This sequence comes from Clinocottus analis, assembly GCF_023055335.1. NCBI lineage: Eukaryota > Metazoa > Chordata > Actinopteri > Perciformes > Cottidae > Clinocottus > Clinocottus analis. Next base: position 11,781,361 of record NW_027176229.1, on the reverse strand, counting down.
ATTTCCTGTCATTGAGGCAACAAACCAGAACTGAGCATTTGCAACTAAGTTTGGCATTTGCAGTGGCATTCACCTTAATTGCATATCAAGAGATGCCCTCTCCTATATGGCTCTGCCTTTGACAAAATCGTAAGAGAAAAGAGGCACAGATTCTAATCATCAGAACAGGTAAATGCAAACAGCATTATACTGTTTATCTAACCGTGAAGTGGTATACATAAAATATTATATAAAAGGAAAACTGGTAACTGCTACTTATATGTAATCATGTTCTCGAAGCCACTGGACCGCTGCAGTTTTTACCTGTGAACTGTGGTGAAAAAACTGAGATGACATTGTGAAATAAAGGTGATTGAATACGTCATCGTTGATGAAGCTCCTCATGTGGAGCGTCCTGCAGCAGTGAGCTCTCCACCCACACAGAAATACAGCTATCCTGACAGATAAAGAGAAAAGAACACTTGACTGATCATTTGCAAAAGACAAGACGTGTTAAAAAATACCACTGTAACTGCCACCATCCTAGAAGACAGTACAGATATGAGTACAAATCCAAGCAAAGCACAAAACCACAAATAATCTCAATTTCCTTTGCATGTGGCTCAAAAAGCCTGAAAATAAAGGAAGTGTAAGAGTCTTTGCAAGCATTTACAGTTTTGAAAACCTTGTGCACAGCAGCACCTGTGCACAACCCACATGCCACATTTTTATGATTTCTGCAACCTGGCAGTTTTAAAAGTAAAACCGTTGCAGCACGGGGAGATTATGATGTTTAAGTGGAATAATGGTTCGGTCTTTTATTGGGCCTCAGTTGTGGCGCTTTCTACAATAGCTGTAATGAATGCCGACCTAATTATCTCCGCAGACAGAACTCCACAATGAAGAGGACTCTAATTATGGCCTAAATGCTGCTCTCGTACTGTTCAGTGTCATACCCCAGGGTTATAAGAGGGCGACTACTGCTGTCTTCTCACCACGTCATATAAACACACACACACACACACACACACACACTCGCACACACACACACACACTTGCACACACACACACACACGCACGCACGCACGCACGCACGCACGCACACACACACACACACACACACACACACACACAATCACACACATACACACAGGGCTCAGTGCTTAGCTGATGCTCTTCTGTGCAGGCTTTATGGTCTAGTGCAGGGATTATCTAACATGGCAACATTCACTGCCCCCCCTCTGACCATCGACAGACTTGTCTATTATCTGATTAATAAATCATAACTGCAGATGTCACTTGTGCACCATTGTAATTTGTATTGGAAAGTACTGTGCACCAACATTTTGCAGGAAAATCTCATTGAAATCCTAAAGACAAACTAAATAATTCATGAAATAATGGCTGAAAAAAGGGCAGCAGGGTTACTAACAGATACATTACTCCAGTCCCATTCTGAGCCCATTCATTTAAAATGTTTGAATGTAAAATAATTGCAGTTTTATCTGCTCTTGTGGATTGTTTCAAGACTGAGAAACAGTTACATTAAGTTTCTCAATTCAGACTAAGTCAGGGCAGCTTGTGTATTAACCTTCATTTGTAGGTCTTGAAAATCGAAGCGAGGAAATGGGACAAATAGGGGGGGGAAGTAATTTGGTGGACAAAAAAATATGCAGCGGTGACCCAGAGTTGGTGTCAGCTAATGAGTGCAGCCAACAAGCAGTCATACAGCACATTGAGATATAAGTAAGGAAACTGGCATCATTACTAGAGGAAAGGGCAAAGTTCTACTCTGTTATTGTCAGTGACAGGTTTACAGAGCAGACGGCATCAGGTGCATGTCTGCACAATCAGTTATTTCAGGAGACCTTAGTGGCTTATATGAGGCTTTGAGGGATCCAAATGAACCCCATGTGTGCACAATTGTTAGGTAATATTGATGGGTTTTGAAGTTGCCTCTAAAAGAAAAGAAAAAACATTTGTTTATTCCTCTTTAAACAAAAATTAACTCAATTTGTATCCTGGGTAGATTTATAGATCATGTCTAGCACAGCGATACTACATGCAGTGAAAAAGAACAGGAATATGAAATACAAATGGATGGTTTTAGGGCTTATATCCTTCCAGAAAGCAACAGTATGGCCTTAAGGTACAAGAATGTGACTTGCAGTCAAGGTCATTGAGCGTACTAACGATCACTTGAGACTTGAGCGTATTATTAATACTGCCAGCATATCTAATAAGAATATGTACTTACTTTATTATTACTGAGTGGCGTATTTTTCAATTATTTACTACCTTTGGTCATTTACCGTTACACACGCAGTTCTAACAGAAAGCTAAAATCACAATGATCCACTGTTGTGCAGATTCATGGAAAGAAGCTGTCTGAATTCTGCCTGCAGGAGAGTCTATATTTGTCTAGGTGACAGTCCAATTTTCCACAGACCATCAGGGGAATATAAAAATACAATATGAAAAAAATGCCGGTACCTGAATACCACAGCAGCTTTAATTATTAATTTCCTAGGAATTGGCAGCAAATGTCGTTTGTTTGTGTTTTGTCTATTTCAAGGTCAGCCATTCACAGGCCACATTGTTGCTGTGCACGACGAAAGAGAAACAATGTCTGGCAGATATAACATATTGTGCAATAACATTTCAAGGTGTTCGTCCCAAAGTCGATATCACAAGGATCAAATATCAAAGAATTGATAGTATTGATAGATAGTAGTTTTGATAGATAATGGAGAAATATGTCATTTTCGTAGAAAAGTAGCATATTTGTCTGGCAGATATAACATATTGTGCAATAACATTTCAAGGTGTTCGTCCCAAAGTCGATATCACAAGGATCAAATATCAAAGAATTGATAGTATTGATAGATAGTAGTTTTGATAGATAATGGAGAAATGTGTCATTTTCGTAGAAAAGTAGCATATTTTAGTAAGTTGCTTGGAAATAATATGTGATTTTGATCTGGTAGACTTTACCAATGCTCTTATTTATTTATTACTTATATACTTCTATATTATAAATATACTATACTATTATAAATATACTTTTTATTGTGCCATTTTGAAGAAAAGTAGCAGAGTTAATGAATTACTTATTAAGTTATTTGTAAATAATAATATGTGCTTTTGATCTGGCGGACTCTACCAAGGTTCTTTTTTTAGTGAAAATCCCCATGCAAGTAGGCCATGTGAAATAGATATTGTGTGCGATTATACAAAATTGCATCCCCTGGCTGAAAACAGCCTGCAGAGGAGGACTGTATGTGTATTAAATATCTGCAGCCTGGACAGAAATCTTATCTTTAGAGAACACATTGTGATTAGAAAGCTGGCCTGTGACATCTCAGGAAATGAACATCTAGACAAAGAGATGAATCTCCACACCGGAGTGATGTCTCCTGCTCTATGTGACCTGGTCATTGTACACGAGAAGACTCGACTGTGCCCTCTTGCGATGGATATGGAGCGGTGCAGATCACTGGAATCAGAGGGATTCGACTTGTCGCTGTGCGCATGCGCATTGCAGACGGTGTCGAAAACACGGAAGACCACGATAGAAGATAACACACAGCACCTCTCTGTAACGTCTTCTCAGAACTTGTTTTAGGAAACAATAACTGTCGTACATCGGATCCGGGGTCAGACTTAACTTCACTTCGGTGCTGACAGCTTGTGAGTGATGATGGTGTCGATAATGCGTCTGTAGCTAAAGCTGCTTCTCATTGAAACACGTGACAAACTGTTAGCAAGCTCCGTAGTGACTTCAGCAGCTGAAGAAGATGCCAGCTCGTAACGTTGTGTCCAACGACACCCCGAGCAGCAAAGTGAGGTACTCCAGGTTGGCCTCTGATGATGACGGCTACACGGATTTACAGGTAGAAGGAATTGCATGTTAGGCAACCCACTACAATATACCATTGCATACATTTTATGAAATTGTGTTATCTGTGTTATGTTATGTGTGTTATCTATGTTAGATGCTTCTATGTATGTATGTATGCAGACTCGAGGCAGACATTTCCTGACGTTAAGCGCCTAGTAAGAGTCAAGCTCCAAAACAGTTGATCCTACATATCCCACAATGCAACCTGACATGTGTTTAGTTTTCTAGATTTTACGTAGCTCCCTCACACAAGGAGAAATTGTTTCAAGTGTAAAATGTAAATATCAAGAAAAGGCTATTTTTGACAAGAAATAAAATAATTGTATTTCATATATTTTACCAGAGAAACCAGTACCAGAGAAACCAGAGAAACATATGGTCCTGGCTTTTTTTCTTTATCCGTCCTGCCATTCCATGGGCAGGCTTGTTTGTTTTTCACTTTCATAGGGTTCCTGTTGTTTGTCCATTCCATGTGAAAGCGACAATATTGTCTCATATTTGGAAAAGCTCCTTCAGAGTCACAATTCTAATGAAACAAATGTGTTCACAAGTGGAAAAACACTCTGCACATCTAATATATTGTGTTTTTTCCACAAGTAGCTTTTTCAAGGAAATTTTCTGAGAGTTCACTACAGTATTTAGTCACAAGGGATGCAATGCATAACCAACAAACGCGTCTTCAAACACATAATTTAACATGACAGCCTCCTTAAAAATAAAATCTGTCAACCAGTCAGACTTTAACTTCTCCAAGAAGTTAGAGTACATTATGAGCCAGAATATTTTTGACTTGCCAGTTCAGTACATGAGTGGGAGAACAGGCATTGCCACAGAAAGCATGCTGTGTCAGAGAAGAGTGTTTTTAATTAAATATTTTACCTCCTCCGCAGTTCAAAAGAAGCCCACCCAAAGTCCCATACAAAGCTATAGCGCTAGCCACAGTCCTCTTTTTAATCGGCTCTCTGTTAATCATCATTGGCTCCCTTCTCCTGGCTGGATACTTTGGAATCGCTGTGAGTACTTGTGTGACGCACAGAGATTTTACAATGTGAACAATAATTTGACTTTATTTGAATTAATACTTTCTCTTTTTTAGCACTCAGATCGAACTGTGCCTGTCCTTATCATTGGGATCCTTGTCTTCCTCCCTGGAATTTACCATCTACGAATAGCTTACTATGCATCGAAGGGCTACCGGGGCTACTCCTATGATGACATCCCCGACTTTGATGACTGATAGACACCCCAGCTTCGGTCTTCTTGTACTCTTATATATACTACGTATGTTCTCCTTTTGCTAATTTAAAGGCACTGACTTTTTGAAAGAACATAAGCTTAAATAGAGTCTGTAAATTCATTTTATCTATCTGCATGATTTTAATGTCACTGTCAGAGGGTTATATTAAATTCAATTCAGTTTATTTTGTATAGCCCAAAATCACAAATACAAGATTTGCTTCGGAGGGCTTTACAATCTGTACACATAACATCCCTGTCCCAGAACCTCACTTTGGATCAGGATAAACTCCCCCAAATAAAGATAGTAAAACCCTTTAACAGGGAGAAAGGGGAAGAAACCTGAGGGAGAGCAACAGAGGAGGATCCCTCGACCAGGATGGACAGAAGCAATAAATGTCATTTGACCATGCCTTATCATCTTGCATCACAGAAGAGGAGCTCCACTTCATTGTAACAAAGGTTAAATGCCGAGGTCGTTGGTGAAAGGCTGCTGTTATGAAGTCAAATCAGTCTCTAACATCGTTTGATTGGTATATTTCTTTTGTTAGCTTAATAAATCAATAAAACTGGAATTTGATGGGTACTTTTTATTTGTTTATTTGTATCCTTTAGATCTATAGCATGAGAAACTTTACACTGAGTTGGTCTACAATAGGACACATTTTAGCTCATAGTACAGTATGTCGAGGAATTCAACCATGTGGCTACTTTTGCACTGAAACAGGACTGATAATTCTACACACAATTTGAGCCAATTCACAAAATGTATTATTTTAATGCCAAATAAAACAACCAACTTAAATTGGCTAAGTAATTAGCTAAGTAATTTACCTGCATCATGCACCTTTGTAAATCTGGTCTGGCAGAAAACATATTTATTAAAAGCCATATTGGTTGGTCCACACTATGATCAATATACCAAATAACAGTTTCGATTACTCTCCGGTTCATCCTTTCTTATTGCACAAGAGTACTTCCTTGGAGGATTTAATGTGATTAATGGCAATCCTTTGATCTCCATATGGCGCATCTGACTAGTGAGATTAAACACAAGCTATAAAACCTGTTATTTTGTAACCTTTGTCAAAACATATTTTCTTCTTTGATCCACTATATTAGCTTTAAACTTTGCAGGATAATGTTATATAATGTGTGCTGTCTAAGAGTTTAATTAAATTCATTGTTACTATACAGGCCAACAGGGGGCAGTGTAATGTCATGAAATAAGCGATGATAAACACTACAAGTTGTAGGTTGACATTGTAGTAATAATATAGTAATTTAACAGGGTCCACGTGTGAGGCACCACTTGATTGGCTATTTTAAACTGGAGGGTAAACAAGGAAGAGCCACGTGTCCCAACATACCACATCCCAGTTAAAGAAACATCCAGCTCAGAGAGGTAATGTAATCAAAACCTTGGCATTAAAGTTAATGCATTAAATTAAGAAAGTGACCAAACTAAATTGTACGAAAATGTTTGTCCCCGTTATATGACAGTAGGTTAAAAATAAATAAGTCCACAGACAATGTGTCTTCTAACTCAGCATAACCTCAAACAAACTCAACGGCGGCCACAGTAACATCTCAGTGAACTAAGTTACATGTCAGAACCAATAACGTTATCTGACTTTAGTCTTTGGTAATAACGGTTCCCTAATGTGAAGTTTCTGAAAACAATAAATCTAGCTTTGTCCATTAGCTAGCTAAAAAGAAACTAGCTGAAAAGTTACTAGCTGAAAAGTTACTAGCTAACAACTAGCGTTATAGGTTAGCTCAAATTTTAAATGCATTAATAAAGGCGGGTTAGGTAACGTTGGCTGCAAATGTGATGCGACATTACCTACTTGTCTAATTTACACAATTGCATTAACATTCAGGTTTTTATAAAATAATTATTTGTCAAATATTTCAAGAGACATTTTATTAAAGAAGGCGTCTTATTTCTCCACTTGACCTAAATGTTGTTGTTTCAGTAGGACATTAATGGTGGTTATCATTATAACCGTTAATATGACAGTTAAGTACGATTGTAGCTAGGTCACTACATGTATTATCTTCACTAAAGTTCGTACTTAGAGGAACATCTTAAGGTGTGTGATTGGTGGATGTGGTAGAACCAAACTCATAAACCTTGCATTTTGAATATTTCACACGTTTCTTGATACGTGTTGTCCTCACTGGACGTTTGGATATATCTCCGAGCAACATGTATTTGGTTGACTGCTATGCTGGATGTTGTACTAAACGGCTCTGAGTCAAGTGAGTCCTTTATTTTAGGTGTGTGTCTGCCTTTTGTTACACTCCTTGAGTCTTTCCCACGAAAATGCGCTTTTGTTTGAGGCGCTTCAGTAGCAGCAGCATCAAGTCCCACGCAGACAGGGGGCAAACTAACGGAAGTGGGTTATTTTAACTCCAACATAAAAGCATTTGGCTAGCGATAAAAATGTTAAACGTAAGTATGGGAAAACGTATAGCATTTTTTTTAATTGATTTTAGATTTCATATTTTTCAGGGCAAACAATTATCCTAATAGGAAAAGCACACATGTTACTGATAACATTGAATCATAACTTTGTTCTGTTCACGAAAAATAAGTTCAGTCGAATTACGTCAACATTAATTTTATTATTTACACTTTTTCTAAATACCCTAATAAACTTTTTCAATTATTGAAAATCAGTTTCCTAAATGCCAGGGAGAAATCTTTGTTAAAAAATATTGGTTTTTTTTTGTCCTATCCAATAGTAAAAGTTTAAAGTTATTGCATGCTATTCTCACATTTGAAAAGAAAGCAACATTTACATGTTGATATTATCTAAATAAGTGTCAGAGGCTAATGATGGAATACTGAAATTGCTCGATAAATTGATTAATTGACAAATAGTTTCAGTACTAATTTACACCTTTTAACGATGGCTGTTTTACCCACCTCGTTCGTTTGTAGGTATTTTATTTAGAAAGCTTGAACAGGAAGTGCAGTGCTTGTTTTCTGTGTGACTTTATGTTTATTTAAACATCCCCGTCGTAGGAGGGGGGAATTATAAGAATGGGAGGAGAGACACAGCGAGAGTATCAACAGCACTGCTCCAACTAAACGTGCAGTGTGTATGTGTGCTCTCTTTCTGAAGAAACGTGTTCGTTTGTGGTTATAGATTTGCACAGTGTTAACCAAGGGCCATTTCTAAGTATTTTTAAAGTTATTGATTATCTCCGATTTATAATTAAAGGTATTTCCAGCAAGTTTGGACAAAGACGATTGCGGACATAAACGCCAATGCGTGGAAAGTTTAAAAGGACTTTAAACGGGCTGATGTTGGATTGATGAAGGTGGGATGGGTTAATGGATTTTATTTAAAGTATTCTTTGAGGAAGTCGGATCTTCATGAACTGCGGGGACTGATTCACATTTATTTTTGATCCACAAAAATGTGACCGCCACATTTTTATGTGACCACCAGCCTTTTTTTCCCCCAACACTTTCTTTTTTTCAAAGTCGTGTGTTTTAATCAGATTTCTCTCTGAAGAGAAAGGAATGGACTGCTGCATCAATGGATTGAAAGATTCCACTTTCAGCTTTAAGTGAAAAAGTGCCTCAAGCAAGGTAAGGAGCTGTGCTGGCAGAGCCAAAGCATCCTTTATATAGGTTCTGTATTTTGCTCTGACATTAGTTAAGATTCACAGCAAAATGCACTACGAGTAGAAACAGTGCAATACTGTGCCTTTGTTTATGTTTAGTGTATCTCATGCGCCACTTGTAATCTCTGAGTGAGTGTGTTAATTTTCCTCTAATACCGGTGAATAGGTTTAATACACTGTAATGACCCAAAAGGGAACTCTGTTCTCACTCCCGGGATTAGAATAATAGTCAGTCAGAATAGTGTTATTTAAAAAAAAAACAACATTATATTCAGTGCTCCCTCCTCTCAGCTGGTATCAGACTCACCCGTCAGACAAAAGATGCACCTGTTTTGCTTTACAGGAGGTCTGTATGTGACATGAAGGACTGGACATTACAGGTTACTGTAGAGGTGCAGAAATATAGAGCTTAAGGCTTGGTGTTTGTTTTATATTGAGAAGACCGTCTATTATCCTGCTGCTCCACATGGTCCACTGTGAACAACCTGATTTGCAGCGTGCAATCGGGTTGTGCTTTTTTTTTACATGATGGATGCTCCAGTGCTCCCTTCCTTTGTTTTTGTCGTGCTTGTTATTACTGGTTGGTGAGCTATGAGGCACACATCCTTCTTGATGTTTAATCCCTTGTGTTGGGCCATAATATAAGATTCCTGCGTTCTAATCCGTTTGTATGTTGTCAACTTTATTTTCCTTTTTTTTTAATTTAACATAAAAACCTTTAAGATTATACCAGAGAGTACACGTACTTCCAGTAGTACTCATCATGGTAAACTCAAAATCGCAACACTGTTTTTGTGATTGCTTTCAATTTATTCTCACCGTGACAGCGTATGTTCCCAAAGCCATTTTGCATTTTTCCTCCAGAATCCTTAAAATATTGATTTTTATCATCCAGGCCTTGCAGGTTAACAAAGTCTGAGTCAGATACCAACTCTGGTGTTTAGCTGGCCTTGATAGTTCACCAGTGTATTGCACTATTCAAAACACTGAATGACAAGCAGCGCCAAGTAAGCAGATGCTGGAGGAAATTGATTGTATTGAGAAACAAGTAATTCATGAGTTGAAGGTGGTTACTCCAAATTGCTGTATTAATAATGGTTAAGATAGTCAGTTTGCTAATGTTCAAGCTCATTGGGTACCAACGAATATACAAAATTTTTAAAAAAAGCACATATAGATTAATGGTCACCATTGTACATTTGATCTTATTAGTGTTAACCTGTCTGAAAGAGCCTTTTGCATCTGCACATTAACAGATGGTCCCTTCCAGAATAAATTAGAACCATACAGTGAAATTATATATGTAAGGTTTATTCTGGATCTAACATTGCCTTGATCTTCAAGTTATAAATTAAATCCAGTGCCGTGCTTCAATGGTAGCCTTCAGCTCTTGAGGTTGTTACCTTTGGCTTTTGACCCTAAGTTCTCCTCACTTTCGTGTCTTGAAAGTAACTTTATGGGTCTGACCTGTTCCAGAGAGTTGGGGGCAGGGAAGGACAAAGACTCCGGATTTACAAGAAGGATATGAGCTGCTTTGCTTTCACGAGACTCATGTCGTTCCCCACTCCCATGAGACCACTGAGCTGTATGAAATCAGTTCAATTGTGTGAGAGCTTATTGATGATTTATTTATGTCATTTTCAGTATTGTACAATTCTGGAAAGCTCGTATTGCAAGAAATTGTAACGGTAGCACTATAGAAGTTTTTCTGTGTGAGTAAATGTAAAGTTTTAAATCAACGGTCATTAGTCAATAATGTTAAAGTATACTGTGCTGTAGCACTATGTGTTAGGTCACCAGCAATCACTATGTTAATCCATAATACAGCAGGCTTTCCCAATCACGAGACTAGGGCTTCTCTCGTGTGCCCAGAGTGTGCCTAGCTCATTTCCTTTAGTTAGAATAAATATCAATACAGATACTAAACTGGGTTGCCGAGCCAGGGACAACATCCATAAATTGATTGCCGTGGTGTATGGCCTGGTGCAACCAGTCAAGGTTGGATTGATTGTTCACAACCTAGCCCTTTGTAAATAACTGGCACATGTACTATTTGTACACTGTATGAGATTTTTCTGTTCACCTGTGAAAGTTTCTGCTTGAGTATCATTCGTAGTTCTTGCTAAATTGCGACAGGATTTTTTTGCCCTGAGGCTACGGCCCCTTTCAGGATTAAGAAGGATTACTACGAGAGTAATGCTACTTCTTATCAGGCCTGTATCTGCTGCTAACTTCACTGATAGTTCTGCTTAGGTACTGAGGGACAAGCACATGCTCTCACGCACAATAAGTTAAAAGAAAATTTTTTGGGCTTTTCTGTGAGTGTCAGAGAAGATATTAGAAACCTTAAATGTAATATTCACATATCAAGTGGACAACACAACCTGCACCAAATAAACCGGCTTCCGTGTCAACTCGACAAACATTTGTGGACATCGAGTAAGCAGAATAATCTGGAGAGGATAGTGACTTGATTTAGCAGTGATTGATCTCTTCACAGCCAGATGACAACAGTGTCCTTGATTTGTCTCACCAATTTGATCACTAATTCAATTAAACTATTAACACTTTGAGCAGCCGGGTGGGATTAGTGTGGGTGTTACAAATATACAGTCCAGAAGGCTAAGTCATGACTAGATCTAAAGCAATTTGTGTCATTGAAATCCTGTGAAACATTGGGGTGATCGGACAAGTAAACTGTGTCCACACGAGTGTTGCACATCTAAACTGAGTGGTAATGAGCTTGCTTGTATAGTCACTTTTTACCTTTACATCCCGACAATCTCATTGTTTTAGTGTCAAAGATCACTCTGGTCCTATCTGTTTCACTGCTGATGCCCACCTTGTTTGTACAACTTCATTTCAAGTAAATACGTTAGAGGATGTTATCAGTCTTCGCTCTACACGGTTGTGTGAGATTTGGAAGAAGTTTTTGATTATGTCAACTTTCCCTCAGATACCCTTGTGAGGAGATTACAGGAGTAAACCCTTCTCACCTTGGAATAGGTGAACAGTTACTTTATTTTTTATCTTTTGTAAGTTACTGGAGAGATGAAGATCATAAATGCTTCCAGGTCTGCATGTCTCACATTGCTGTCACATACAGTAAATGGACAAAACACTGCTGCATGACTGTTTTTAACTCCATGTCTTGGTTGAAATATCTGGGCTCTTTATTTAAGGCCTTCTCTGTGTACATGTCAATTAAATGTGCCCTTGCTCTGCTCTGCTGCCTGAGGAAATAATGTGGTTGTCTTCTGTCTTTTCCTGCACCTGCAGACAAAGCTGCTCTCCAGGCTTCCTCTGTAATATATTGGCTCAATGTGGGCGTAGCCCTGTCTGTTTGTTGCCACATGCAAGTCATAAAGTGTCTAGGCACAGCAGAGCAGACAGGAGCAAAGACAAAATTACCTATTCTTGAGGTTGTCAAAAGTTACATGTGGTCTAGATATGAGCAAAATGTTTATATATATGATGGGATCGCTCTTTTCCTTTTCTGTAATTTCATTTAAAGAACTGTGAAAATGACATTCTAGATGATGCATTGGCCCATTTCAGTCATTTACATCATTCTTTTGACTACTTATTACACAAAAAACATATATTTCCCTATCTTCTTTTTTAATCCATTATAAGAGTCGTGTTTATCCCATCACCCCCACTGGGCGAATGACGTTTACACAGTAGGACTAATCCTTTCCTCATTAACAAACATTCTGTCGTGCAAAAACTACCAACCTCAGCTCTTATTCGTGCTCTCCCACCCTCTCCCCTTCATCATCTTTTACCGTAAAGCCAACCCACTCAAATGTGTTTTTGTCCCACTTCTCTCCAGGGCCTTTTGTAGCATTTTTTTGTCTTCTGCGTGTTTTAAAAAGATGATGTTATTTTAGAGCTTCACTGCCAGCTTCAGCAACAACAGTCCTAACCCTGTGTCAGTCAAGTGCAAGGAGGTAAATGCATCTTTTTGCTGCTCTATTCTGAGATGTTTGTTTACTCAATTGCAAGCATAGCTGCTAAGAGACAAAACATGTCTGTGATTCCGTGATGTGACTCAGTGATGCTGTGTTTCTACAGTGCGTGTGTGGTTATAGCAGCAGCTAATATCAACACCTACTTTCTTTCTAAGAATGCCCCCTTCTTATATTACTTAAATGAACTCAAAGTAATAAGCTGGTATTAAGGGGACTGAGTGGATTGACTTAAGGCGAGGGGGGCATGGTCTTCCTTTATGTTTGAAGGGCAGCAACTTAAACTTGTGCCTCCAATCCAATTTAAGGTGGAGGGCCTCCCAAGTTGCTGCAGCTGTTCTCATCTTCCAGACTGTGAAGTACTGCAGACCCACAATTTGTTTAAGTAGAATCTTGTTTGTGGGGTTCATTAGAAGATATAAATTAATGGATTGTGCGGGTTTGTTTGCATGTACTGTTTGCAAGTTTAATAGTCATGGGTCGTCTTCTCCTTGACACATGCTGTACTCTATGGAGCCTTAAATTCAGTTTAATTTAGCAATGTTTTCAAATGCAGTCTATTTATGCCACTTAAGTCCCTTTTTAAGCAGTGGTATTAAGATAACATCTGGAGTTGAGGAGAGACGCACCTTTCAATATTGCTCGTGTCACCTGTCAATTGCTGTTGGCCTATTTAGCGTGAGACGAGATCGTCTGGTGGAGCTGAACCAATCACAAGCATCAGGTTAATCTGTACATACACTTACAGTAGAGCCTTGTCTTCTCTGTGGACACACACACGCACACACGCACACGCACCCACACACACACGCACACACACACACACACACACACACACACACACTTGGGCCTATACAAGACACTTGTTTGAAATATTTTATTTGGCTCAATCCAACCACAGCTCAGACATGCAGTTTTCCAGAGGATTAAGTGTTTTCAAGAAATACGGTTCAATTCATTAACCAAGATGCATCTGGAATATAGTGTAGTAGTTGAATTATGAGTTGCAGTTAACTGGAGGGATTACATTTTTCTCAGCAGGGATGTGAGATATGTCAGTGAATCTGTGAATGGTATAGTAGTATCCTGTCGAAGAGTGGACGCAATGTGTGGTCTTGTCTTTCAGGTCAGGAGATGTGTGAAAGAGTGTGACGGACGGCCATGGGACTAGAGAGACGGTGGCTTCAGGCTGTCACCACTACTGTAGCCATCTGTCTGCTAAGTAAGTATGCTAATGCATGAATGGATCCATCACATGCACTTACAATACATTTCCATAATTCATTTCTCCTGGTTCAGAGTTTCTCTTGAATGGTTAGTATAACTTGAAAAGCAATTGAATACAATTCAACATTCACAAAGCAGGCTGTTCTACAAACTGTATAAAGTTATATTGACTATTGATATAAAATGCCTTGTCCAGTAATTTTATATCATATATTCATACATTATAGCCTTTTGTCAGACTTTCTGTTAGGACTTTCTTAGCTTGTGAGAACACCAGTTGGTTTTCCTCCATTTGTCTCTGCCATTTGTGTGCTTAGTTTCACCAAAAGTTAATTCTTTACCAACATCCAGTATGTCCCTGATGGTAAAGCATCGCAAAGCATCTGGCATATGTTGCCGTTTAGCTGCCTACATACAGTTTGTGTGACACCATAATGAATCTGGCAAAGCTCCCATTGCCTTTGATTGGAGAAAGTAAAGAGGAGGGGTTACAACATAGAGACACGAGAGAAAGAGAATGGGGTCAAAATCCAACTTAAATAATATCTCTGGGTGTGGATTTAGATCAATCTGGGATTTATGCAACCCCCAACGCTAGACACGCTTCTCTGTGTGCGTGCATGTGTTTGTTCGGGGGGGGATTGATTTGCTGGTCCGGAGACCATGTGTGTACCCCAGGGGGTGGTGGGAGGTCGGGTGGTAAGAGCACAGAGGGTCCTGCTGCCCTGCATCAGAGTATCACCACCAACCCCCTTCTGAGATTAAAGTAATCACCAGGCCAGATGAGTAGCAGTGCAAACACTGGCACCCAGTTGTGCACACGCCCACGTGAGCACATGGCAGCAAGCAAGAGGGAGGAGAGACTGCTCCAGGTGTCACTAATGGGATTGCTGTGTGTTTGCAGGCTTTGCAGCTATATGATCTTGTCAGCAAATGGCACTCGATTGTTTTGCATGTCCTCCAATGACCCAGGTTTTATCTGTAAATGTTGTAGATTCATGTCAATCTGTTTGCCACCAACTTTTCTGTGTCCTGGCCTCTGCTTGCCTATGTTGTCCTGCGCTCCCACTCTGCCAAATATTGCTGCAAACATTTTATGAGCTGTTTGCAACATAGCAAACACCTTTTACAGGAATGAATGACCAAAACATTCCACAGGTCAATCTGGCCACTCTGACAGCCATAACTCTCTTTAAAAAGGGCCATGTTTCGTAGGCCTGTGTTGAGCATGATTTGTGTGTTTTATTACATTTTTGGGGTTATTGTCTTCTGTACTATCTGAATCTGCTGCTTGACCCTGATGATATGCTTTTGCTTTTACAGGTGTGTCTCAATGTGTGGCATCATTGGTTCGTGCCAGAGAGGGGGGCTCTGCAGAACTAAGCTGCAATCTCACTCCTCTATCCAAAGAAGCCACAACCCCAAACCTCTTTCCTCTGCATGTAGTGGAATGGGTGCGCCTCGGTTACAACGTTCCCATCCTCATCAAATTTGGAGTGTATGCTCCTCGCGTTCATCCAAACTACAAGGGTAAGAGTTATTCAGATGTGTTAAATTAAAGACTCCTTTCAGAAAACCCTGGATGAACACATGTTGTATCTTTAACAGCATGTGTTACAAGCCATTCCTTGAAGTAGACCTGAAAGATCAATCTTTGATAAATCTTTTTTTCCCAAACTTCAGCAATTTGACTGCACAAAGACACTAATGTGGTTGAAAACATGTCTCACTAGTAGGAAGAAGAGCCGACTCTAGAGCTATCATCATACCAGTTTGTTTCTGAAAGGATTCATGGGACTGACTACCAATTGACAGATTTATGTAATTATGGTTCTGTGGATTTTAGTGAGGGGAAGTGTCCATGTGACAACATTTATCTTGAACTTCGAGTACCAATCATCTAAAGTATCATCTAAAGGTAGCAAAGGTAAGCCTAAGGAGGTTTAGGTTGCACTGGTATTTATAAAGACTTGGGGAGGGGAAGTTTGAATGAAACAAAACTCCAAATAGGTAATCCATCCAAACCACAATCCCTGTAATTACTGGTGATGTTCAGTCTGTGTGTGTCCAGAATGCAGTGGCAGTACAAGAAGGGGAAGGGCAAGAATGGATGTGTTTTAATGGAGGCAGTTAAAGGGGGGTGGGGTAGCTGAGCAAGAAGAAGGGGGGTACCAGTAACGCTGTGCATCGGGGATTAGGAGTGTACGTGGGGGCTTGGCGGTCGGATGACAGTGTTTTATTAGTATGCTGAGGGGTGACCCAGTCAGGGGAGATTGTTGTGCTGGAAGGAGGATGGATGAAGCATTGGGAATAATGGGAGTTTTCTTGCTGGAGCCCTATAATCCTTTCATTGTTCTGCCAGTCGACAAAAGACAAAGAGGGGTATCACAACCTCCCTTTGCTTCGCCAAAGCCAGCAGGACTACTAGGACACCCAAAGTCCCATACTGTCCCAACTGGGTCACTGAAATGTACAGAAAACCTTGCTTTGAAGCCCTCTGTTAGACCCTATTTTTTTATACAGAGAATAAGCCTGTGCTTCAGAAAAACATTTGCAGCATGCGTAACAACTCATTACTGACATTTTATATCTACAGAGTTTGAGTCACAAACAGGCTACTGCTGCCGAGCTGTAGAGCTACCTATAGAGTTTGGCATGTTAACCCTCTTGTAGGCCGTTTACCATGTCATTGTTTTGGGGCAGTCATCTGGTGCACAAGCAGCCATAAGGAAGTAAACAACATTGTAGAAAGTTGTCCTAATATTTTGCAATATCTATCCCTTGTGTGTACTGTCTGGTGTGGGCTTTACCCCTGTCTGCCTCAGATCCTCATATCTCCCCTCCCACTGGAGGCAGATGGCAGCATGTGAAGCGTGTCAGCGCTGTGGGTCTAATGTATTCTACCCTCAAATTAAATGTTGGGGGATTTCAGAATTAACCTCAAGACAGTCAAGTAGGCAACCTTTTCCAGATCTTTGTCTTGGCTTGTCTTAGATCTGGAACAAGAGAGCAGCAATGAGGCTGGTACTGTTGTTCAGAGCCGGGGATGGATTTACGACATAATGGCTGCTTCCAATAAAGCTAAGTAAGGTGTCAGACTTCAATATGCATTACTAAATCTAAGTGCTTTGCTGTCCTTCCTTTGGTGTGCTCATTGCATTGCAAATGGCGCACAGTAAAGTAGACTAAAATAAAACATAAAAAGCATTCCCAAAGGTGGTCTGTCATTGGTCTGCTGCTTTATCTCAAGCTCACCAATGCTATAGGCCGTTTTTAGAAACTGAGAAGGAAGAATCAAAGCCAGCGATATCTTGGTTTAATGGATTGAAATATTCATCCAACATATTTTGATACGATATCAGGTGTATTTGAAATTGCACTCTGTATTTGACAATTGTCACGGCTACCAAGCTCTGTTCCTCTTTCAACCTTTTGGACACCAGCTTGTCTCGGTCTCTGGGAGCTTCTCTTGTCTGTGATTTAGAAAGGTATTAGGACCCCCTCTTCCTCTCTGTAGCACACCCAGCTTGCCCTGCAGGGCTGAACATTAGTCAACTCACAACAAAGAGGAACAGCCGGATAAACTCTGACTGACACACTATTATAGTCTGTTTGAACTGAATATGTTGAGACAATGTTCAAGTCTTGCAGTGTCAGGTTGGTTTACTGTTGCAGGGTTAGATCAAATATCTCCTGTGTGCTAAAGTAAATCAGGAGAGACTGTGAGCAGGGAAGTCTGACCTGAGGTTGGAACGACAATGAGTAAACCCCCAGATCTCAGCAGGCCTTCATTACGCCCTCAGTGTGACCTTTGATCACTGGAGAGGTTAAGGCCTGTACGTCACATACAAACACACACTTAAATCTACAGATTCGCACACACACAAAACTAGAACTCTAAAACCTTTGAAGTACTAGGCTTTTGCAATCATGCAACGATTTGCAAAAATAGCCCAGCTGAAAGGTGAACCTGATCACCTTTATCCATCACCAACCAGTTTTTCCGCTATAACTAGATCAGGAGGATGTGTGGCAAACAACCACACAGTGAAAGATGAATAGATGGCTGTAGCTTTGGGATTTGCCCAACTTTAAAGCTGCAGGTCATTACAAAAACTCCAGATTCATATGAGGAGCTTGGGATCAGAGTTAGTACTGTGCTGGGCAATCAATGTTGTCCAATCGTCTTTTCTGTCGATTAATATATCTACTACTTCAAGATTACTATAAAATAACTGAACTTGGGTTACATTTTTATGTTCACATTACCCACAATATGTTGAACAGTATAACAAGCTTGATGTTAACTTATGATGAGAATTCGTTTTGGAGACTAAGCATTTTTCTGATGGTCAACTAAGTAACTAAAGCAAATTTTAGGCAACTATTAATTATTAACATCAATGTTATCTCTTACTGACCAGGAAACAAAGCTCAAATTCTGTAAAAAAAAAAATTAAAAAAAAAAAATGTTCAAACACTTCTCGTAATCTCAGTAGACCAAATTCCATATTTTTAAATACTTTGCTCCCTGATCATGTCTGAGATGTGCTAATGTCTGGGACATATCGCTTTAGCAAAATTTAGCACGTGAGATGTGTGTGTGCGCTTGCTGGTGAAGGGGTTAACAAAGCTGGACAGAGCGAGAGGGACAGAGTTAACTGTAATCTATCTCACGACAAAGAGCTATTCATAAGAGGGTTAAACTGATTAGGGAGACAGGAGGATTGAAGAGAGAAATTTGGGGGAGTAGGAGGGGTGAGCTGTCAGAGGCAGGGGGCCGGTCCCAGACTTATGATTGTATTCAAATCAAAACACATCCCACAATGCACCGCTTCTCGGCTCTCCTATGCACATACGGATGGACAAAGAAAAGCAGTGATGATGCTTCTCCAAACAGTATAATCTGTCTTCCTCCATTGCCACCCACACGATTGTATCGCATGTAAGTCACTTTACGCCATGTATTATAATGTCAGTAAGTACCAGTAGGAACCCCCAAAACAAAAGTCACATGTTGATTTCTTTGCCTTGGAACAATACAACTCCTGTCCTGGAGCTTAAGTTGCCACAAAACTAATGAAACACAATACCCATGCAAGCCACGTGCTTAAATGTAACCAAACATGAACGAGAATTATGTGGGTAAAATGTATGTTATGTAAAGTGTCCTCGGCTCCACTGCATGACAGTGGTTTCCCTTCACATCATTAATCTTTTCTCAAAAAAGAAGAAAGAATGATAGATCAGAAACCGTGAGGCAAGACCTACTCCTGTCCAGCAGCAAGACTCTGAAAGTTGAGTTATTGCTCACCTACCACCCATTGGGCGTGAACCTGACTCTTGCTGATTGAAGGCGATGCGTCTTAAAAGTTCACACAGCATTGATGGATTAGTGTTTCCATTTTCTCCCCTTAGCTTCACTGAAGCTCAACCTGCTGGAAACAAAAGCTCAGTTTAAGGTAGACTGGAGCTGTCATGTGATAGCTGCTGGAGGAAAAACAGTGAGGAGGAAGAGGAGGAGGGGGTGGACACGGGAAAGGTGCAGCATCTATTGTTTCAGGCATTCTCCCCGTTCACCATAGAGTCTCATGATGTTTGTCTCTCGAGAAGGACATGTGGACATTGTGCTAATGTAGAGCTGGGGGGAGTGATGAATGTGTCTGCTGGGGAGTTTCGGAGCACAAAGGTCAGAAAGCTCAACCTCTCATACGCTGTCAATGGATTATCGATGCACACAATACGAGTAACCTCTCCATAACCTCTCGTTCAATTCCTCTTGGACTGAAAAACAGGTTGGGTTTTTACTGATATGGTTGATCGTTTTTCATCTTTAGTGTGGTTATTGTAGCATATTTGCATTGTATCTGTGCGTTGGCCCAGAGAGAAAAGCCACCCTTTTTTTGTAACACCCTTAGTGCCGAACACCTGCTGAGTGGCATTTGAAATTTCAGTTCAAGTCCAAAGATGCAACATTCAAATTGAAATAAAGCAACATTTGGCACACAGCGTCAGCCTTTTGTCTGTCCACTGGCTGAAAGAAAAACACTCATTTTTTCCCTTCTGCCTCTTATTCATTTATCCCTCTCTTTCTTTTTTGCCTCTCGTGCCGTTGGATGTGACACAGGACAGTTTGTTTTTTTTCAAATTCTAAATGTATTTTTCCTTGACATCAATTTTTTCAAATCTCTGACAGTCGAACCCCTCATCTCCCCATGTTTGGCCCGAATGTGTTTCTACAGCAATTGAATTCAAATCTGAACCTACAGCCCGGGCATTTTTTTTCTCGTCTCATCTCTATGGTAACCTGAGAGAATGAGAGGGGGCTGCCGTCTCTTTGTAGCGGCAGACAAGAGGGAGGCTACGGGAAAGGGTTAAGTGTTCAACAGCGAAACCAGAATTCCCCAGTGGGGACCCAAGGGGCAGGGCGCTCACCAAATTTTGAAAATCAACTGTATACACCCACGTGCTTCTGAAGCCACAAGATCAGTGCAGTCAGTCGGAGGGATTTCCATAGGCTACGTTTCAGTCTTGTTGCAATGTGTAACAAGGGGTGTGATTAGCCACAGGGATCTCTGAGTATCCGATAATACATCGCCACACAAGGATTATGTATGTTAAAGAGCGTATATGTGATTTTGCACGTGAAAGTGTTTTTCCTCTTAGTCAGTGGTGTGGTAGTTAATTCCATGTCTGACTAAAAAGGTTGTGTAGGAAATGGGCAAAGCAGGGAGGATCCCTTGTAGAGAGATAAAAGGAAAATACCTAAAGTTATCCACACACCTGTTATCACCTGCCTGCACATTTCCTCTCTTCTGGCCCTGCAGAGTTGTTTGAAAGATGCTGACTGAAATGAGAGCCATTCATTTTATGGTGCCTCTTAAGTGAGCACTGCCCATCAAACGCTGGTCTTTTAGGAGGTCAGTCAAACATTAAACCTAACTATTAAGCACAGCAACAGCCCCAGTCAGGAATGCAGGGTTAATTGTTAGCCATTGTCTGCCTTTACTCTCAGCGTGTGTTTCACCCTGTCTTAAGGCCACGAATAAAGTTGAATGAATTTCATAGCTTTCAGGCTCTCCTCCAGACACTGCTGTCTAGGGTGGGGAGAGAAGGGGGGGGGGGATTGTGTGAATAGTGAGGATAATGTCTTTCTCGTGATATTGTTGCTTTAGGGTTGCTGGAAATTCAAGAGTTTTCTGCTCTTGTATACAGTGTGTCGACGGGGTGATAATCTAAAATTCAAATAAAGATAATTTCATTTTTTTGTTCATTACTTTGCACAGAGGATTGTATGTGTCAGACATTTCCTTTATCATTTAAGCAGCTGCAAACAAATATGACGAGATGGCGGTAACTTCTTCACATTCCCTGGTCTATTTTCAAATGGCTTTGGCCAGGCCCTGCACGCATCCTCCTGTCGCTTAAAGCTCTGAGATTGAAGGGGGAAAAAGAGTTCATTGAAAGACAGAATAAAAGGAGGGGGGCTGGGTGGTGAAGGGTAACTTCAGTACCCTGAAAACCAGGCTGCAGTCACCAGGCAACAAGCAGATCAAGTTTCAAAGCTTGACAAGGAGTTGTAACAAGTACAGAGAGGAGGAGAGGGCGGGTGCAAGGATACAAATGTGTGTTTCAGGGTGTTCACACACAAGCTCAGAGTTTTAATCTGTCATGATCCACATTGTTTACCTCTTGCCCAGTGTTGCTGAAAAACTACAAAAATGAAATAACGAAAACATTCTTTGTTGTTGTTTTTGTGATTTAATGAAACCTGCCTTGAAGTATTCCTGGCATACTCATCCCAACTCTCCACTCCACCGCTATCCAAACCCTAAATGACAGGACACCAGCTTCATCTGTAATTTTGCAAATCATTACAATTATCACCTGTGTTGATTCACATGTTTGTACTTTAATATAAGAGCTGCGGACCTCTCAACCCAAATTTCGTTTTTTGTCAGCCACCTCCCTTATTTTCATAAATTGTAATTATGTGGTTGCATGTTTGTGACAAACATTACAACTACATTTGGTGTTCACACTGTGTGTCAATTTGTCTGCCAGCATAAAGTCTATGACTTTGACTGTGGTCTTTGTGACACTGGATGCCTGTGTCCTCTCATGGTAAGCCCTCTTCCTGCATGTGCTGACTCTGCCTGTCTGGTTGTGTGCTGACTCTCTCTCTCTCTCTCTCTTTCTCTCTCTCTCTCTCTTTTTCTCTTTCTCTCTCTCTCACCCCTTCCTCTTTGCCCCCTCACGCCCACCCCCTCCTTCCACAGGTCGTGTGTCGCTGACCCGTGGTGCTTCTCTGCGAGTGGATCGGCTGACACAAGAGGACGAGGGCTGGTTTGAATGTCGCATTTTGCTCCTGGACAGCAAAAAAGACAACTTTAGAAATGGCACATGGACCTTCCTCTCCATCACAGGTGCAGCACTGCAGGGTTTTGGGCACTCGGGAGCAGTTTATTTCACTGCTCATCACTGCCACTGTCCTTGTTTAGAACAGCCACAGTATGGAGCCTGGCTGAGACTGAAGGCGCTGCCAAGCTGAAGTGTATTCGAAGCATATATGGGCTTTCTGTGTGACGTTCTATGCACACAGTGATCATGCAAACATCTTGTCTTGGTCTTTGCTTGGCCTGCTCTGAGCTGACGTCAGCGTAGGAGTTATTCTTAAGAATGACAGGACCAGGACAGCATCTATATGGCTTGTGTGGGCTAAAGATTAAGGTTAAATGCTTAAATCAGAGTCGTTTTATCCACCTACTTCCTACTCTCCATCTCTCTCTCACACACACATGGACACGGACACACACACACACAGACTGGTTCTTCCACAGTAGAAGTTTTAATTCCATTGAGAGTGCGAGGTAGAGATTTGATATGATTGTACTACTACAGTGAATGAAAGCCCTACATGCGCTGCATCAGGTTGCAGATGAACACTGGACACCTTTGTACATAATAGTATTACATCAGTGCGTGTATTGAGGATCAAATGAATACATGTTGCCAAAGAATATGTTAAGAAGTACCAAAACTAAACTCAACAAAGAGCTTTGTACATAAATTATGGCATATTTTATCCTGATCCCTTTCCAATTAAATGAGTGCATATCATTTTAGCATGGACGGTTCCATTGAAGAAAAAAAACATGAACATGATGGGGAGGTCCATATTCTCCCATCAATAACACAGGACATATGTAATATATTGTGCTTTATTTACATTTGTGGTACTCAACACATCATATTTGAAAGCATGCACAGGGTCTTATTACAATTTGGAGATGTTAATACAGTGGTGTTAAAGTTCATAAATCTTGTACATTAACAGGTTAAATAACGTTCCTTACAGTCAATTATGCCCACCAACTGGCCATCTCCACAAAAAGGACATTAAACTGCTAACAGGGTCTTGGGATCATTGAGTTAAACCAGATGTCCAAAGCATCAAACCAAGAACTACAGGTGGTACCCACAAAAACTACTTAAGTGTCCCTTTGAGACATTCATGTAGATGTTGTCTACCTAGAAGAACATGCCATGGTTGACTTTTGGTGTCTGCATATAGTGCTCAAAGTCATTTTAGTGCTCTGCCGGTCTTCTCTGTCCCAACTGAATATGTAAATATACATGTTCCATCTGTGCTGTCTTTGTTCTAGCTCCACCTGTGTTTATCAAGACACCACCAACTTTCGTGGAGGTTCTGCTCGGAGACTCACTGACTCTCAGCTGTGGAGCCCATGGCAATCCTCGGCCAACTGTTGTCTGGCATAAAGATGAGAGCCAAATAGAAAAACATGAAAAAATAAAAGTGAGGTGGATTAACAGATGGCCTTTGCTGTATTTTAATTGAATACTTTCTAATTAGCATTTGCTGGAAGAGTCGCAGCTTTGATGTTCCCTTTAAGTAGACTCCATGACAGCTTCATGATCTGACTTTTCTCTTCTATCCATTTACTCTATGCCCCTTTTTAGGTACTAAATGGTACCTTGTCTATGGCGTCTGTCACAAGAAATATTTCAGGAGTGTACAAATGTCACGTGTCCAACTCAGAGGGGAACCTCACCCACTCTACACAGCTGCAGATTAAAGGTCAGTGTTGAACTGTCAATCATAAGGGAAAGACAGAATTCCTGCTTATCTCATGTTCAGCAGTGTGATGTGATGTGAACCAGAGGAACTAGTCCCAGAGACTGTGTTTTTGACCTGTTCAGAGACAAAAGATGTATCTTCTGAACCCTGTTTTTACCAAAAACTTTATGGTTTGTCTATGCTACTGCACAAACCCAGTGAACAGGTTTACAATCATGTCTACAGAGTCTATACCGCCACCTACAGTCCATCCCATGCTGTAGCATTGATTCATGGCCTTCCAACACTCACCAATGATCTCTTCAATCTTTGTCATAAATGACTGCATAACTAATCTTAACATTAGGGCGGGTTATGTTTTCTTCCAACTTGTCAAAAGGACCTCCAATCATCATCATCTCCCCTGAGGACACCACTCTCAACATGTCCCAGGATGCAGTTTTGCAGTGTCAGGCTGATGCCTACCCTTCTAACCTCACTTATGATTGGCTGAAACAAGGACAGAATGTTTACCATATTGAGTGAGTACATGTCTTTAAAGTATAATGTATTCATGAAACCCTTAAAAATGTTATCTGTTTAATGTAAAATGTAGTTATTATAACATAATCAATTACAGTATCCTCATGTACTTAATTGGAATACTAGGTGGGATATTTAAAGGAAGCCTTTTAAATATACACAATGGATCAATAGAGCATGTTTCCAAAGCATGCTGCTAATGCAATCAGTTCTAATTAGATTAATAATCTAATTATAGCATTGTATCTTGTGGCCATGAGCACGCTATAAACTTAACACAAAGTAATATTCCAAAATTATATTTCTCAAACATTCAATTTATTAACAATTTATTTCCATTCCAGTGAAATGTATTTTCTTGTTAACTTGATCACTTCTTAAATCGCACCATGTGTTGTATCTTTTGGCTTTAGGTCGCTTAAATCCAGGGTGAAGGTTTTGGTGGATGGAACACTTCTTATCCCTAATCTCATTCCAGAGGATGCTGGCAACTATACCTGCATCCCAACTAATGGGTTACTCACCCCGCCCTCAGCCTCTGCACACCTCAAAGTGAAACGTAAGAGTCTAGTCTGCTATGAGAGTATGTGGTTCCATATACCCATTCATCTTTTATAACCCTGCATGCTCTGGACAAAAGCATCTTATTAGACAGCTTTGTGATTAATTCCTCTTCTTTTATGACAGACCCTGCACGTGTGGGCCGAATGTCCCGGGAAACGTACTTGCCTTCAGGCATGGAGGGGGTCATTATCTGCCCAGTCCAGGCAGATCCCCCTGTGCTGTATGTCAACTGGACCAAAGATGGGAACAATTTGAATCTTGACAAGGTAAGCTACGCGGCATAGAAATACAATGCGTCACAAATTGCACACATCCTCGTCTAATCCTTGGCATCATGTCTTCTTCTTTTGATCTTTCCAGTTGCCAGGTTGGATAGTGAACTCAGAGGGTTCTGTTTTTATAGCAACAGCTAATGACAACGCTATAGGCATGTACACATGTACAGCCTATAACAGTTACGGCACCATGGGACAGTCTGAACCCACCAAGGTCATTTTGCAGGTGAGGCCGGTGTTCTCAACCTCATTGAAAATCCTTTCCTATTAGTGTATACAGTTCTACATGGGTGGAAGTAAACAGGCACTCATTCTCTCTCTCTTGCTCTTGCTCTCTCTCTCCTCCAGGACCCACCATCATTTCGAGTGCATCCTCGACCCGAGTATCTCCAGGAGGTGGGCAGAGACTTGATCATACCCTGTGAAGCCATTGGAGATCCCGCTCCAAACATAACTTGGAGCAAGGTACAGAACATGTTCTACTCTGATAGTCGGACTGCACAATCATGTCTTATTTATGCCTTATTTTAACCTATTTCTGTACTTCACAGATTGGCCCTACTCCTCGCTCCCTGTACACTGTGATGGCTAACGGCTCCCTCCTGCTGCAACCGCTCAGTAAAGATCACCAAGGGGGCTGGGAGTGCTTGGCCACAAATCGTGTAGCGACTGTCAGCGCAGGCACTGTGGTCATGGTGCTGGGTGAGATTGCCAACTTTATTTCAGCAAACCATTGTGTTGCTATGAGCGCATCCACACGTATTGTCAACGTTTCAAACTTACATACACGTTTTTTCTGTTCCTCAGGCACAAGTCCTCATGTCGTGTACTCAGTATCTGTTATCACAGAGATGAACCAGGCCAATGTGTCGTGGGTGCCTGGCTTTGATGGTGGATATACCCAGAAGTTCACTGTATGGTCAGTAACATACAAGACATACTGTATGAAAAACAGTTCTAACTGTTTTATGCTGGTCTTTATATTTTCCGTTGGTTTTTTTTTCCAGGGTCAAGCAGGCATCTCGAGGAAAACATGAATGGGCGTCTTTGCCTGTGCCAACATCCAAAAACTACCTGCTGGTGACCGGGCTACTTACTGGCACCGGCTATCAGTTTAGTGTCCTACCTCAGAATAAACTCGGCTCTGGACCTTTCAGTGAAATTGTTTCTGTGCGGACTAAAGGTTTGTGCAAGTGAACAATGTTCATTTTGGAGTTTCCCTCACTCTTACTAATGCTGTTTTGCTGTAAGTGTGTATATTTTTGAACTTATATTGGGTCTTCTTATCAGCTCTGCCAACCGAAGCACCTACCGCTGTCACCAGTCTACCAATCCTGGATCCTCCAATACTCCTGTCAGCCAACCAGACTGACCGAGGTATTTTCCTCCAGTGGTCGCCTCCAGAGGGGCCGTCCTCTCCACTGACAGGCTTTGTGCTGCAGGCCCGCAGGGATCAGGACCAGTGGGTCATCCTCAGCAGCAACATCAGTGCCAATCAAAGTGAACTACTTGTACAAGGACTGTTAAGGGTACAGATCAGTTAAATTCCTACTTGGCTGCACTTTAAAAAGATCAATCAGTGTGGCCTCTGGATTTCTTGCTTTGCTCATGTAGATTAAATTGTTATTTGGCCATAAATTATCTTGTATCAAACTGATGTTATGATTTACAATCAACATTTTTTAACTCTCATCATGGGCATACTAGTTTATGTTTAATCAATCACCTAATCTATCTCTCCTTCAGGACTCCAATTATGATCTGAGGCTAATGTCTTGTAGCAACAAGGTTCTCAGTGAACCGAGTGAGTCTGTCAATGTATCCACCACAGGTAAGTGGCTTTGTATAGATTACCAAACGCAGTACATGCATATTTGGAGTGACGGTTCCAGCATCCCACTTGCAACCAACCTTATTGACTCTGGGTTGATTACAGGGATGGAGATTTACCCTCTGCGCCCAAGTTTCTTGGAGTTCCTCCCTGAGCCCCTGTTGGCTGGTGTGTTAGGAGGAGTTTGCTTCCTGTTCGTGGCGATCATTCTCTCATTGGTGACAGCATGCTACATGACTCAAAGGAGACAACGTCGGCGCAGAAAGAGAAGACAAGGTAAAGTGTTGGATTTGAAGATTTTAATTATTGTCAACCCGGTTGGTTTGCAGAAAGTGCAATTTTCAACCTCAAAGTTCATGTCAAAAGCTGCATTTTAATTCTTCCTTCACCTTCCTCTCTTAGATCTCCCATCTGCCCTCCAGAAGAGTTCATCTCCAGAGTAAGTGCCCTTACCAGTACAGCTTTATTTTCACTAAACATTTTTTCCTTCTTAATTTTGTATTTAAATTTTAACAGTCCATAATATGGTTTTATTTGAGTCAAGCTTGAATGTTATTATAGCCACTAGTAGACAAATAAAACACTAAAGCAAACGTGTTCATAGTTAAGTCTTAGTTTTAGCATACAACATCCTCGTCCTTTTCGATCATTGCTTCAAAACTTTCCAAATTCTATTTTCCAGCAACATTGCGACTTGCCTTCTAACTTCATAACTTTAGTAAATTACATATGAACATTACTTGATGACATTTTGACTGAAATAATAATGAAATAAAATTACTTTCAAATATTTTGATTAGATATCTTTTATTGATGTAAGTGCAGGAACTTTAATATTTGTTTGTCAGAACCTGCTTAGACCGTACTTTCAGACCGTCAAACCATACTTAAAAATCTTGTCCATGTCTTCCCCAGAAATCGCTCACCTCCTCGCAGCCCAGACAGTGTCCTAAAGCTGAAGCTGTGTCCGCCTCTTCCCTTCTTCCCAAATTCCTCCTCGCAGTCCGATCGGTCGTCCTTTGATAAAGGCAGCCGTGGGGAGTACCACGACCAGCGGAAACAACTCTTGTCCAACTCATCTCCGCCACCACATTATACACTCTTTGAGAGTCACCTGGGCTCTCAGGACACTTCACCATCTGCTCTGGAGTCCATCTCTAGAGGCCCAGATGGTCGCTTCATTATCCAACCCCCGTCAGAGAGTTCTAGTCCCTCAAAAAAGAAAAACTCGAGAATAGAGGTCCTGCAAAGTAACGGTGGGGCAAGTGGCTCAGTGAGCAACAGGATGTCATTCAGGGACTCACCTAAGTCGAGCATCTTAAGCTCAGAGAAGGACAAGAGGAAGGATTCTCCTCTTACTGTGGACGTCCCAGAGCTAAGCAGACCTCCTTCCTCGCCTGGAAGAGTACGAGCCATGGCCAGAAACTTCTCCCGTCACGGCTGTTTTTACTCTGATGACGAACAAGGCTCAGAGGCTCTATTGGAAAGAGCCAGCTTCTATTCAGACAACAGTGAAAAAAAACCCAGTGATTCTCTCAGGAGATATCGCATGCCAGGCCACACTGAAGATCTCTTCCCAAGTTTGGGGAGGAGAACAAAGCTACTTGATAGAGACGGAGACAGACCACACCATTCGAACTACCTGCCAATGGAGAGTCAGCTCACTAATAACAGCACCCTGGTCTCGCAGCTTGACAGCGAGCTGGAGGGTGGTAGTATTGACAAGTGTGTCCAACTAGCAAAAGAGAGGGAAGAAATGGAGAGGGAGCTGGAGAGCTATACAGCCGATCAAAGAAGTCGAGGTCGTGAGAGAGACGAGGGACAGTCTAGTAAGATAAAAAGCCCTCTAAGGAACACCCCCAATGCAGATGAAGAGCCTGTATGGAAGCCACAGGATGTAACGATAAGACAGAAACACAGGCCCTTAGGTCAGACAAGTCGGGTATCTGACTATCGCAAGGCATGCTACTTTGGGAACACCAGCAGTCCCATGGACCGGCTCCCTACATCTCGCATACAGTGGGACATTAGCCCTGTTGGATCAGTCACCAACCTCATTCCTGTACAGAACCCCCGGGAGACCACATCACCCAGATCACAACATGCTCACACATGTCGGGAAACCACAGAGGACTCTTTTGCTGTTGATTTATCACACTCTCAAGTCACTCAGAACACCTCCCTCCCAATGCTGTCCCCTAACGTAACCTCTGAAAGTCCTCCTTTTCTGTGTCTAGAAACACCAGACAGAGCCAGGTCATTGAGTCCTATGAAAGAGCAAGATAGATGCAGGAAGTCCATGACTGAGCAGGGCTTAAGGGAAAAGAAACAAGATAAAGGTGTTGCTTCAAGGTCCAGACATTCATATGCAGGTGCTCAGCTCAGAGGTCCTTCAGTTGAGGGGCCTGAAAGTTCAGCCTCTGCACAATATAATCAGCCTGAGAGAACTACAAAATACTACACAGCCACAAGGGATCCCAGTCCATCAAGTTATTCTACTTTACCCTATGAACATCATGAAGTAGGGGCAAAGGCCAAAGAAAAAGACACTCAGGCCCGGGATAACCGACAGAGTTTAGAGTTTTACTCTGAGTTAGAAAGAGAGGGTGTGCGAACACGCTCCAGGAGAAGTGACAAATGTCTCTTCTCTGATAGTCCAAGCCCTGTTTCAACATTGACACTTGTGGAAGAGGTGGATAGTGACCAGTCCCAATTTTCTGTCCCTGGAATGTCCGGGTCCTTCAAGGCGAAGCCTGCCGCTCCATCTCCCCAGATGTCCCCATTGCAGACAAGTGCAATTCTTGAATACCTGAGCCTTCCAGGTTTCATTGAAATGAGTGTGGATGAGCCTGTGGAAGACGCTCCAGTCACAGACACTGCTAGACAAGGTTCAGAACTAATGCCAGAAAAATCCCCTGGGATTAAGCCTGATGTAGTTCCTAATAACTGGGAGGTTCATGTTCAGGACAACCGGAATACACACCAGACCCCCCATTCTGCGGATACCAGCTTGTATTCTGGTAAAAAAACTGGACATAAACACTCTCTCCATGTGGAAGCTAGAGATTCTTCACATAGAGTAAGATTTCCAGATGAGATAACACCATCGTCACCTGGTCCAGAGAAAACTAGCAAGCAGCTCTATAATGAGAAAACACAAATCAGAGTTGCCAACAAAAGTACTGACAGACCTGAATCCAGCCTTGGATCGAGGTCAAGTCTCACCTTACTCAGTGCGGCTAGAGGAATGGCAGAAATAGTGTCAAAACACTCACAGAGCTTTGTAGACAGTCGTGAGTCTCTATCAGATCAATCCCAAAGACAAGCTTCTCACGGAAGCAGGACTAATAACATTGCATCACGAATATGTCAAGCTCCTGTGCCATTTCTAAAGAAGTCCTTAAGCATAGGCCCTTGTAGGACACTCTCGGGTATGGGACAGCCTCGTCCTTTCCTAAAGAAATCCATCAGCTTAGGCTCACAGAGGTGGGAGCACTTTGAGATTCCAAGGACATATGTTTCTGAGAAATGTTACTGGGACGAGTTCCCAAACCCAGATGTTGGGGTGAAGTCCTACAGTTTGGGTCGCAGTCCGCCTTCCCTTCCCAGGCCAGGACCCTCCTGGAGGGAGTATGCCCCGTTCAGACGCCCCAGCATGGGCAGCCTGGAAAGACCTCACCCTGCACAAAGATCTTTAGCAAGCCCTTCCTACCTCACTCCTTCAATGTACCCACCTAGACAAACCTCAATGTCCCCAATGCTGGAACCCTACGATCCACGACGGCAAGCCACTGTTTTCCCAGAGTCCTCCAGGTGGTCTCCCTCTTATCAAGATACCATGAGGTCTGTCCCTCATAAATATGTCCCCATGCCCTCTTCCATCCCTGTCCCCCAGCACCAACACTGGCCAGGATCCAGAGGGGAAAGCATGAGACCTGTGGACCCCAGCAGGGGCCCTCCGAGGCCCTACCTGCCCAGAGGCATCAGCTGGCCCTCACCTTACTATGCCCCCTTTCCGACCAGAGAGGCAGAAATTTACAGACAGCCAGACAGAATGATGAGGAGGAGAGGGGAGACAGACACCAGGGAGGGGAGAGAGACCAGAGAGGGAGGGAGGGCCAGTTATGCCAGTCAGAGCAGCGGTAGAGGCAGCGCTGGTCTCTTCCGACAGTCCTTGTCCATCACTCCCACACTACTCAGCTCTCCCGAAACCACAGAGGAGAGCGAGCGGCACAGATCTGAGATGGAGCGGCCTGAGAGGAGAGTGAAAAGGTGAAACACCACCACACCTGGAAATAACAACAAACTCAATGGAGTGTCTTCTTGGCAGAGGAATTTATTTATGTTACCAAAATAACACAAATCACATTGTTTTTTTAAACCGTTTTGGATGACTGTGACCTGACCACTTGTTTTGTGTATCTCATTAGAAGGAACACATCAGTAGATGAGAGTTATGAGTGGGACTCTGCTGATGCGTGTGTGGACTCTGAGGTCCTGGAGGCCATGAGGTTTGATCAGTCACAAATGGGTTTTCGGAAAGGCTGGTCAGAGCACAGATATGATCAAGCTGGTGGCCTCCGGGACCAACGACAGAAAGGTGATCATTTATTTTCCTCATACTTGTGTGCGTGTGATGTTGTTGATATGGCATGTGTTATTGTGAGTGAAATGCTTGATTTGATGGTGCTGCATGTGTTCACCCTGTGTACCCTTGTGCTGTGATGATTGGAAGCTTATCCCATGACATTTCCCATCCATGCATTTCCTCTCCCTGATACCATCCCCAGGCCCGTGTCCCTCAGTCAGCCCGCCAGTTTCCAACCCATCTCGCTGCCAGTACAGCCGCTCCCTAAGTGAGGCGCGTTTCAACGCTATCCGCCAGGAGTACCAAGAGTACAGGCAGACTCGGGAATCCAACTGTTCCCGTGAGCCCTGCCTCAACCCTGGCCACGATTCAGCCTCTGACTCCAGCTCAGCGCTGCTCTAGCAGCTTAACTCGGTCCGTTGTCCCGCCTGCCCGCTCACCTCTTCCCTCTTTTTTTTCCACCTCTCACTGCTCACCTGCCTGACTCCTTTTCTTGCCTGCTACTGTGTCATCCATGTGCAGTGAATTTGTGCATGCCAAAATCTATGCTGCTCAGTTTACAGCTCAAAGTTTTAGAGGTTGTCTTTTACAGGAATGTTCTAATACTGTACTCCTCTTTGTCTTTCACAGGTACAAAGACCGTTACCAAAAAGCAATTTTAATGAACAGTCGACTGCTGTGGTACTAGACACTGTCACACATCACTGGAGCTTTCTCACGTAAGAAAACAAATTGTTCAAAGTTTGTATCATCTGTTACAGCAGATTAAAGTAAAGCAATTCAAAGAGACAGTACCATATGCTGTATGCCAATCATATGTGACAGACTGCAACCCCTCCGTTGTTTATCTGCTGACATATTATTTTTCTTGTACTTGTCCCATTTTTGCATAATGAAGCTGAGAAGGGATTATTTATTTTTCTGAGAAGCTTGTGCAACTGTATTTTGGATTTTTTTTTTTTAACCATGACAATCAGGCACACAGGACCCCTTTGATAAATGAAATATTCCCCCTTAACTAAAACAGGTTTACAGATGACAAAGACCTGCTTTATAAAAGCAGCAGCATACTACATAATGACGGTTGTATTTCAAGTTTATGTCTATCGCATTAAAGACTTCTCTTTGATAATAAAAGGAAGCTAATAACAAGTTTGGAGGTTAGTTTCCAAGACCTGCTTGAGGGCATGGCTGTAATGTTGCCTGTGTTGCCAATCAAACACTGCTCAAAGCATTTTCACCACCATATCCCTCTAAACAGGGCAAAAGTACTTATATAATATATATAGTACTTATATTATAGTACTCAAAAATTAGGATTAGGCAATTCTGATTGTTTTGTACTTTGGTTCCAAATCTTGGAGCAGTTCGCAATATCTAATTTACAGACAATAATTTACTGCATTTCAAAGAATAACTTGTTTGTTATTTGCCACTGTTGGTTTACTGTTGGTTTCCTGAACTCGTTCCTATTTTATACATATTATATTTCGCAACAACTTTCACCTGTTAAGACTTTATTAACTAAATCACTTCAAATAGCTTCCCAGTATTTGTTCCAGGTGTACAAATGTTTATATGTATCTAAATGTGAATGAACCCTGCTGTATTGTATATTCCACTTTTCATCAGATGAGAAAATGCTACTTTACTCCACCTGAATTGGTCAAAGATTGCCTCTGTGATTGAATTACAGATACTGTAAACTTGATTAAAATGCAGGGAACATGATTTTTGCCTTATTTTTGTAAATGTCACAAGCACGCACTACTTGATTGACCACGTAATGTTTGAGCTGACAAGTTCAAATCAAAGGTGATGATCAGAGAATTACAAATTATTGAAAAGTTGTTACTGTTGTTTTTAGACAAGTTTTGCTCACATGCTAAGTATTTCTTTATACTGCTGAAGGTGAGTTATGATATGCAACAATGTTTACAATTCACTTCATTGATGTGAAGGCAACACTGTGAATATTTCATCGACTTCTGATTCTGTATGCGAATTGCTGTAAAGTCAGTAGAATGAATTATGTGCCCATTATCCTACTTTTTTGTTTTATTTACTCAAAAGAAATTACTGAAAAAAACTGTTTTTATCACGCCACCCGACAAACATAGGTTTTAAGAATATCTTTGTTGCTAAGATTCAAAATGTGTACTGTATTTAACCCAGAGTCTTCATATGGAGTGAGTATGCATTTCTGATGATGGTTTTGGAAGTTTTGTACAAACTAAAAAATGTTATATCTCACCACCTGGTTGTTTTTGTCATTTTTATATGTTTGTACTGAATAAATTGTTTTATTCTGAATGCACCATAATGAAAGAATGTGTTTTAATTTTTTGGTGTTTTGATGAAAAGCATTAATCTTAAGATTACCTCCAAAATATGGCCACACCTGTAATCGCATTTCAAGCCTTCTTAAAACTCCTTTTGGCCTCATTTACTCAACCCACCCTCACTTCCCCCTTTCCCATGCGTTTACCTTCCTGCCTCCTCCTCACGCTTGTTTAGACCTGTTTCTCAAATCTCCAGGTGCCAAATGGGCCGTACTTTCCTCATATCATTAAACCTTTGATCACGTACTGTTGTAGGGTTGTCCTGACTAAAAAAAACTTGTCAGCCACGTGAA
This sequence comes from Clinocottus analis, assembly GCF_023055335.1. Lineage (NCBI taxonomy): Eukaryota > Metazoa > Chordata > Actinopteri > Perciformes > Cottidae > Clinocottus > Clinocottus analis. The sequence continues at coordinate 11,746,891 of NW_027176229.1, read as the reverse complement.
CAAGTTGGCATAAAAGGGGCCAAAAGCTTTGTTTTTGTCCTGCCCTTTCTTATAAATGCTCTTTATGAACTGACTAACAAGTCAGCTTTATTTAAAAGACGTATAATCTACAGATATGGAAGTGACAAAGCTAACACACTGATGGTCACCATGTTGGTTTTACATGTTAGCACCCGAATATTTTCTATTTGTCACTAAACACAACTGTCAATACAACCGAGTCTAAAAGGAATTTATAGCTGTTCTCAAAGCCAAAAAATAAGCGAAGTGTGTTTTTTCAAAACTAAAACTGTGCTATCTCCTCATCCACAAAGTGTTTTTAATTCATTTAAATTGTTAAAATACCTTGACCCTTTGTTGGAAGAGGTGTGTTTTCAATTCAAATTAAATTATTAGTCACTTTAGATCATGTTCTGATCCTTAATAGTATCTCCACATTGTAAAACACGACCAGAGTTATTTTTTCATACCTCATTGGTCTTTAGACTTCTGAAAGCGCGTCAGATGGCAGATGCAGAAAGAGGAGGGCATTTTGATATCTGCCTTGTTATGGTAACACAACGAATCAACTCAGTCGGTTACTTTAAAATTGATTTTGTGACCGAATATGCTTCCTAATCCTAACATGTCAAGGCTTTACTGGATGAATGTAAATTAATCGTGTCCCATGAGGCCCTCAGAAATGTAGAGCTGCTCTCTGTACACATACATATCAACAAATGCAGTGAATTACACACACAAGCCATGTTCTCTTTAACTAAAGCCTTTATATAGATTCCAGTAAGAATGTATCACAATGGAGACGTGTTCGTCGTACATACACACCGACTTCCTCTATTTCTTTTCCACGCTGAAAGTGTTGCATCATTTGGTTGACATTCGCATGACATGTTTGACCATATTTCCAATGCCATCAAAGATGTAGTGGTAGTGAAAATCTGTTTCCCACATGAAGGAAGGAGTGCTGACCACTTTGTTCTTCTCATCCACATAGGCTTCGTAAAAGAAAGGGTTAAGGTCAAAAGCAGGAGTTACTTCAGATTATAAATAATGACAAAATGGTTATAAATCTGTGAGGATTTAGTCAACCGATAGCAGAATGAGACTTCTGAAAGGATATATATGGCTCACGGACATTGTGGCGAGCGCCCATACTCTTCACAGTCTGCACCATGTTTGTGTGAGGCCAGTTCCCCCAGCGAGTGTTTTCATCCCGCTCGTAGCCCATGGTCACCTCGATGCTGGGCAGCACGCGACATGCCAGCATTGGAGCCATGCTGGCCAGTCTGAAACAGGAGCAGACCATTAGTTAGGGTTTTTAGGAAGTCAAGATTAAGAGACCAGACTGGTTATGGTGTGAGAATGATTGCCTCCGCAGTGTCAGACAGGAGAGATTTAAAGCTTGAAAAAGAAAGGCTGTCTCAGTATAAATCACTGGGTTTGTACTTAAGATCTCTCACATACAGATCAGTTGCAACTTGTGGTCTTCACATGATGTCGATTTTGCTGTGCAGCAAGAATTTAACTTTGTTGTAGGAAAAGTGCAAGTGTTACTAATAATAACATAATCGATGAGTTTGGTACAGTAAATAAGCAACTTGTTTCCTGCTTTTTAAATCAAAGAAGTAATTTAACACCAATGATTCCTGCTGACATTGTATGCAAAGATCTGCTGGGGTTTAAATTCCGTATAGTTTGTGCGAAAATGAAGAGCAGTTAATTGTCAGCCTGTAGCACTTCACAAACACTCAGCATTCATTTCCTGTAATACTACATCTCCTGTCATCTCAGACCTGCCATGGCCATAAGATGTCCCGTCATCTGTCACCTGTGTCCACAGCTGTCCCTCATCGCCTCATCGCTTCACATGTGCCAACATAGTAGCCAAAGACTCAGGTGCGCTGTATCACGTCCTACTTCTGCTCTTCTGTGTATGCCGGGATCAGTGAGAGGAGAGCCAATGTGGAGATTTTCAGGAGATGGCCTCTTATGTGATGCATCAATTTTCACTTTGTGTCTTTCTTAGTTTACTTCTTCGATGCAGATTATGAGATTTGCCCTTCTTTTGCATATTTTTGTGAAAAAAATCTTTTGCTAGATTTTGTTTAAATTACTGTAACATTATAGAAATGTCACGACTATTGGCTCAAGGATTTTTTACAGGTATTCTATGTGTATTTTTTTCTCAGAAACACTGACTGTGTACAAGTCAAATGTTTGTTACTAGCAGGTTTTGTGAAGTTATTAATTTAGATAATTGCAGGTAGTAATTGGATATATTGTTTCCAAACATCGTAACTGCAACATTTGGTATTTATGCATTTCTAAATATTTATTGACATCTAGAAGCAGCCTAGTATTCATCGTCTGAGATTTTATTTTCCTACAGCTGCCCCAATGTCCCAATTCCATTACAAAGATCGTTTAAACTCGTCTTTAGTAGCATTCAAAGTTGTTAAAAGCTGCTGCCCTAATACTTACTAATTACTAACCTATTAATTGAACATACGTAGTGTTACACAGTATTTCAGTACTGATAGATTAAATAGCAACCAAGTGATACATACCCAATCGGCTTGCGTGAGCGGTGGAAGTCTTTAATCACTCTTTCCACATCGTTGTGCAGCTTGCAATCTTTGCCATCCTTCACAAAAGAGGATCTAAAGAGTTGAGCATTATATACTGACATTAGTTCTCCATCTTTATTATGCCAGCTCTGCCAGGTCTCATATTTCATTATTTCTCACAGATTCTTGATGACGCCGTGGCCTCCAGGAAAGATGACGGCATCAAAGCTGTTGACGTCCAGCTTGGACAGGTCTTGCATTTGCATCATTCCCTGACCATGACTGAAGCGAGCTGATTCCATCATCATGTTCCTATGTGACGGCCAGAAATAATCATAAATACTACCTTATGGAATTAATCAAGTCTGGTGTATTACTGAAGCTGTATCTGAAAGTGTGTCAGTATTTTCTAACGAGCCAACCGGTTCTCCCCAGAGCCAGGCTGCTTCTTTATGTGGTCCATCACATGCATTTGCTGTTGATTTGGAGCAAACATCTGGAAGCGAGCACCGTTACGGCTCAGGTGGTACATGGTGCTGAGGACGGAGATGTGAATTACCATCTCTGCATGGTGATATGTTTGAGCAATGTGTGACATGCTGATACTCACTATACTCCCTCATGGACATCAGTCCCATCCCACCAGCCACATCCAGAGAAAACCTGGATTACATTTGTAATTTACAAATCACAATAATGCCCACACTTATCATTTTACTTTTTTCACTAGCCACATATTTGTATGTTTCACTTACCACTGCAATATTGGTATTCCCCCAGTTACCATAGTCACCATGATGAACAAAGCAGGCAGGCTGGCGAGTGAGAATAGCCAGTGTCTGTTTTGACAGCAAGGTCCTGGATGCCAGCATGATTTAGCTTCAATCTTACCGTGCAGGAGGAAAATGTAAAAGTTTGCCACAGAGCCTGAAGACTTTAAATGGTAGAGACATTGATCTTGCCGCGTCTGCATATATACCACCAGAGTGTGACCAGGTGACGTTGTCACGTAAGCTCTATGATCTGAGAATAGCTGTCTCTTCTTTGCCTTAAATGGACTATTGCTCTTCTGAACATCCTTCCCTAGTAATACCTTGTTTATTCAGCTGATTAACTTAAGTAATTTGGCTACAGAGTGACTCTTGAGCTCTTAGAGTATTCGAAACACGCAATGCTTTAATCTATGAAATATCTCGACCCATTTAGAAAATAACTTAGTATGGATTTAGATGGACAACATGCAAAAAGAACGCAAATATGTTGGTTTTATGTCTTAATTTTTACACAACACTCTGCAGCTGTGTGCAGTTCTTGAAAATGCTGGTTAGTGTATTTTTTATAAGGAAGCAGTGGAGTGATGCCTTTACATAGTACCAGGCATACTGTATGCCCTTTAAAGTCTATTAAGTTGTAAGGCTCTTACTCGCTGTAATGCCATGTTCCGTCTAGACAGTAAACCCGGAAATACCTGGTCAGACAAAAAAAGGCAAAGTCAATATACTGTTTCATATGATCTACACCCAATTACTGAAGAACCCAATATTCAGTGTACAAATTACAAATGTGAGGGGAAATATGGCATTAATCTTTATTATAACCACTTTTTATGTAGAAACAATCAATATTTACATACTGGTGATGAAAGCAGAAGATGACAATTTTTTAAACAAAATGCAAAAATGGAGTAAACGGAACAATATACAACCAACTAGAGTCACCACATCAATCACAATTTTAAGCCTCAGCTGGCTGCGCGATGTTCTCATACGATTCTGCCGGAAGGTTTAAAATTAGCACACAAAAGAACTCATGCATAAAACAAACACGTACTGAAACGGTCACATATGGTAATCACAAAGTACAAATAAGGTTTTTTCTTTAAAAAATCAAACACAAGAAACATAACACGACCAACTTATGCTGTGAGGTTCCTGTTTCTGAATGTCTCTAATTGTGAAAACATACAGATGTTTCTCAATTTCTCCGTGGCTGCTAAGACATGCCATGACCCTTTTTAAAAACACCACAAAGACGGGTCACATTTTGACAATTTTCTTATTTCAAGTAAAGATGTGATTACCGAAGACTAAACCAGTGAAGGGTGTCTACCAAGCAAAAGAAAGAAAGTAAATATGCACAGACAACTTAATAATAAATAATCAGGTCCATTTTATGATTTAAGGAAACAAAAATGTCTACAAAAATCTTTAGTATATTTCTACATTTTTGACCAAATGCAGAAAAAATAAAATCATACACACAGAAAGCATATCAGAAATGAAAATGAAACTATGCTTAAGAAAGCTCCTTTCACAATCCAACTGCGCAATCCAACCGCTGACGATCAGCCGACAGCCCAGCCTCAATACTGTAATCGGCACTGATCCGGCTGTTTCATCAATTACATATGATGAGCCTTGCTGAGCACTCCTTGCAGTTTAGTTTGCTCTACATGTAAGAACCAATCCCTAAACGCCATTTACATGCAAATCACTAACAACTTCAGTGGTGAAAGTAAGAATCATCTCCTAAATGTCTGCCACCACAAAAAGAAAGCTTTCATGCACCCAAGCACTGTCAGTCAAGGAGTTTGTGCACTGACTGTGCACACTGTTTTCATTATGGAGAGTATTTGCGAAGATATCCATTTGATAGAGTGGGGTTTGCTCATCAAGCCAATAGCCGTGCTGAGAAAGAAGCGAGGAGTTAGCGAGACCAGTCAGGCGGCATTAGGGCGTGTAGGCAGGTGGGGGCTGAAACTGATTGGCAATGTCATAGTCAGCGGGGAAAGTTTCACTGCTGTCCTCCATCTCCGAGAGCAGCACCAAAGCCTGCTCCTCCTCCTCAGTAGGGTAATGGCGCAGAAGGTTCGCAGCTGTGGCGAGGATAGAGGCTCCGCCTGCCCCTGCCACCAAGTAGAAACTGATGGCAAAGGTGACGTATATAAGAGAGCCGTGGTACTTTTTGTGTTGCTGCTGTAGTGACAAGATAAGCTCGGAGGCCCAGTAGCAGAAGCCTATCACGGTGGCACACTGCAACACTGATGAGAGACAAACAAAACCGTTAGGTTGCCAAATATAACAATTTGCCTGTTTTTCTTTTCTTTTTATGTAGGGATCTGAAAATAACCTATGAGAATCAATACCTGTGAGAATATGTGCAAATGCATATCTGCGTGTGATCTTGAGGGCAGGGTGTTTGGGTCCAAACACATCCAAGAGAAACGCAATCAGACTACACAGGATGCCCAGGAAACAGAAGGCAGCGATCACCCTCATCAGCAAGATGGTCTGTGGATTCACACAGTAATCTGGAAGATACAAAGACGTCACAAAGTATTACAAGTGAGGCACAGGACGAGTATCACCTTAAGGTTTTAATGCACTACTGCCGCTCCTCACCGTCCAGAAGCTTTGGGTCAATGTACCCCAGGACATCTGCCACCCCCAGCTCTTGTCTCGGACAGGTGCCTCCGTGAACCCGGAGCCAGGCCGGTTCTGCGAGAGCCGTGCACAGCGCTGTGATGGACAGAGCTCCCGGCAGAGCGGACACCAGGCTCCGCTCCGGCTGTTTGGGCAGGGAGGTGCCGCCTCTCCTCCTCCGGCCTCCAGGCACAGTCGGACCCGGCGGGGCATACATGCTCATCCAAGTTGCCCACCGATTGTTGTATTGTCGGTTTGCTTTTGTTGACACTGACGTTATTTGTGACGGCACTAAACGTACTGACCGGCCCAAATTAAAACAGTTAACCGGTACCGCTCACGTTACCGGTGTGACGAGCGGACGACAGCTGCCCGGGCGCGTTGTCCACTGTGGTATCTAATGTTTCCAAACGACGGTTGACTTAATTCCAACTGCTGGATACAAACAGGATGACGTTAAGCAGTTCAGGGCAGACAATAAACTGGTGGCCTTCGGGCCTGTTAGCTCTGTTGTTAGCGCGTGAAGCTCCAGCTAAACGACACAACGGAATAAAGAAAATAAACGTAATGATAACAAACCAGATGAACGACAACCTATTTACTAATCTAGCAAACAATTCTGAAGAAAAATGGCCACCAATTCGATACAGAAAAACAAAGACAAAACAAAACAAAAGGCAGCTTACGCTGGCTTCCTGTAAAATATTAACTTCCTTGTTCACACCATTCTTCTTCGGGGCTTCAATAGGCTGCAGCCTAAGCGCGACTGGCGATCAGTGCTGCCACCTACTGATGATAGAGCTAAACAACAGCTGTAAGTATGATATTCTAGTTATAATCCTTAAATATTTATTGCGGTTAAATGAAATCATACTATTATTTGATGAGTAACTTACTTACAGGTGAAGGGAATCATAGCTTATTGATTGGATGGCACCACCATATGGCTATTTGAAAAGCTTTTTTTTTATTTTTATTTTGTCATTTAACTCCAAAACCATAGGTCTAAAATCAACTTCCTTTTTTTTGTGAATTCTTTGGTTAATGATGATTAGGACACAACTGTTCCATTTTAAATGGTTAATGTTATGGGATATCTTTGAAAATGCACTGATGGCTTTTGGTAGAACTTCTGATGAGTCAGTATTAACTCATGGTCTTATTAATAGTCGTTTCCTTTTTATTTAAAATTTTAGGATTAAAAAAGTAACTATCTATCCATCTATCATCATTGTCATGCTTCTTGAAGGATGTTTGACCCTATTTTATTTGACTTATCTTCTTAAAAATGGTATCGGGCATTTTATGTTTGTTTAATACCAACAACTAATATTAATTAATTACTTGAAGAATCCTTTATAACTTATTTGTTAACATTTTTATATTTGCAATTGACTAACTTTCCAGCAGGTGTGTAGCGTGAACATATGTCAGCCCTGTGAGAGTTTGTGACCCTGACCAGGATAACACGATCACAGGGTGGACCCATACACACCTCCGGGAATGTTAATGTCTTTTACTAACGTAAGCTGCATGGCTTTGGATGCTGTCTGTGGGAGGAAGTTGGAGTGCCTAGAGAGAACCCACACTGCCAGACGGACAACATGCAAACTCCAGAAGCCCTATCTATCCCCGGAATCATTGCATTTTTATGGCATCCTATGCTATGGATTTTTCATAACATTTTATGGCAACTTTAGAATATATGTTAACATTTTAAAGCATTCTATGACTTTTTTAATGACATACTATACAAGTATTTCTCATGGCATACCATTATATAACACTTGTATTTCATACCATACTGTGACTTTTAATAGAAATTTTCATAATACTATAGTATGTCCTTCTTTATGACATAGTATTATAAACATCGACTTCATTAAATACAATATACATATTTTATAAAGACAATTAAAAAACTTTTTTTTTAATTTTTTCCCTGTATAATGTTGAAAGCAAAGATTATCCGTCTGATGTAAGCTATATTTATGATATATTAACATAACACGTAAATAGGGGAATAAATAAAAAATTAAAAAACAACTTGTCAAATGTAGCAAACTATGGCATATTGTTGTATTGATGTACAGTATAAAGCATATAAAATCTAGTTTCTGATCTTTCCCGCCGACAGTGGCGGTAATGCGCCGAATACACCGGCTGCCCCGAAGAAAACCCCCGAAGAAGAAGAAGTAGTAGTAGTATACGAAGAAGAAATAAAAGCAAAGATGGCGGCGTTTCCGACATGGTTGTTTTTGTGAACTTTTGTACTTTGTTCCTTGGTGCAACGACCTTATTTTTAAATTAATCGTGAAGTTGACATAATACAGTTGTGTAGGACAGCAGCGCTGCATGTCTCTGCCGGTCGTGGTCGCGCTGCGTCCTGGTGGCCGTTAACTGATAATAGCTGTTATATCTCGCGTCCGTTAACTGTCAGCGGGGACGGAAATAAGACTGCGGTGACAGACGGCTCAGAAACTGAAACATCATATTAGCAGCTCCGACATGAAGGAGGGGTTGACTCTGGTCCAGAGACTGAACGCACACCCGGACTCCCGGTGCTGGTTCGTCAGCTGGAGCCCAGCCGGAACGCTGCTGGCCTCATGTGGGGGCGACAAGGCCATCCGGATATGGGGACGAGAGGGTGCGTTTTCAACATGAGCCGAGTTGAGTTGATTAAAAAGCTCATACTATCCCATTTTATTGATTAAAACTATTAATCAAATAACATTACAGTAAAACTAAATCAGGGCAACTGCGGCTGTACTGCCTCCTGAAATAATTATAGAAATCCATTGCACATGGATTTCTCTAAGTTAAAGGAAGTCAAGGTAATGTCATTGCTCTTATGTTTATATTCTTGAAGTAGAGTTAAACGACTTCTTACGAGTTTGCCATCACTCCCAACGTGGGGTTGATAAAAAAATAAATAAAATGAAGATGAAGGTAATGTTTTATATTTTCCACTAAGAGTCATACAAACTTCAAATACTTCAATGTGAATGGTGTAAACAGTTCTTTGGTGACATAGATTTGTTACAGGGGATATAAATACAATCTAATAAATTACTTGTCAATGTTTTTAGGTTAGATTTTTGTGATCACGTAATCATGTGTCACAATATATGTAATTGTGTATTGTGTATCACATTTGGCCAGTTTTCTGGGAAATGCAATAAAGAAACCATTTGTTAGATAAAATAGGCTGATCCAGTACTTTAAATTACATTGATGCACAGAACCTGTAAATTCATATTGGCAATAAAGCAGTCTTGCTCATTGATTTTTTTTTTTGTACCTGTCTCACTATAAACAGTACAACTTCTCTTTTTGCAGGTGACTCTTGGATATGTAAAAGTGTGCTTCAGGATGGACACCAGCGCACTGTGAGGAGAGTGGCTTGGTCTCCCTGTGGGAATTATCTGGCCTCTGCCAGCTTCGATGCAACCACTTGTATTTGGAAAAAGAAGAACGATGATTTTGAGGTTTAAATATTAAATTTATTCTTCACTTTCAATATGCTGTACCCTCGTAGATTTTACCGAAAGTTTCCCCTTGTCTTCTAGAGTTTGACTGTGTTAGAAGGACATGAAAATGAGGTCAAGTCTGTGGCGTGGGCACCTTCAGGGAATCTGCTGGCAACATGTAGCCGAGACAAGAGTGTCTGGGTCTGGGAAGGTTTGTGTTAAACTACAGTGTGTCACCACTCTTAGATTTTATGGCATGAAAAGCAAACAAACTGATCTGTGCCTCTTTCGATGTGTACGTGGATGATGACCTTCCTTTGCGTGTCACAGTGGATGAAGAAGATGAGTATGAATGCGTCACCGTTGTGAACTCTCACACACAAGACGTCAAGGATATTGTGTGGCACCCGACACAGGAGGTAGGTTACCCCTTTGCTCTATGCACCTGGAAGATTGCTCAATATGTTGTACCATTATCTCATGTATTTGCCATATGTTTTATATAGCTCCTTGCTTCAGCCAGCTACGACAACAACGTTTGTATTTACAAGGAAGAGGATGATGACTGGGAGTGCCGGGCCACCTTGCAAGGACACACATCCACAGTCTGGAGTTTGGCATTTGATGCCAACGGACAGAGGCTGGCTTCCTGCAGCGACGACCGCACCGTGAAGATTTGGAAAGAGTATCCCAGTGAAAGTGGACAAGGTAAGCTTTTAGTAGTGTTAAGCATTACTCTTGTGATGAATCATTTTCATAAAGTAGCTCATCCAATCAATGGCTGAACTACATTTTTGTCCAACACAAAGCACTTTGGCAGAAGAAGATCATAGTAATAAGAGAAGTGTAATACTATTGGATACATACTTTGTCAATCACATACTTGAGTTTAATAACACTGCACCTTTTTGTCTATTTTAACTAACTTCTAAAAATATCAGCCCAATCTCAATATGTGCAGAGTGGAAGAGTTGCTGTAGTAGATATGTTAGCAGTATGTTTTTTTTTTTTAAATCATCTGTTTTGTTTGTCAGAAATTCTATTTCTGAAGTTAATACAATCCTAACTTGATTCCCTACTTTTTGTCAAGCGGTCTTATTCTCAAACCGTTTTGTTTCCTTCTCTGCTTGTTTAACAGGGGACTTGTTGTGGAAGTGTGTTTGCACTCTGTCTGGATATCATGGACGAACAGTGTATGATGTTGCCTGGTAAGACATGTCATTTATGTTGGCAGAATTTTCTCCGAGCTCCGTTTGTACCCTCAAGGTGGTGTGATTTGAGGATCAGTCTGCCTCATCCATTAAGATTAATCAATATCACATATGTCGTGTCATAAAATACTATACATCTATTTATTCATATTTAATAGAGCATTTGATGGTAAAATCATGTCAACTGATGCCAGTTAATTGATCCCCAGCTCAATATGAAGCCATTTTCACAGGTCCGCACGCACTGATAATCTTTTTAGATCAAACTGAAACTGATAACGTTTATCCTTGTTCAGGTGTCGGCTGACTGGCGCCCTGGCAACTGCCTGTGGTGACGATTCAGTGAGAGTGTTTAAGGAGGATGAGACGGCCGATCCAGACCACCCAGTGTTCTCGCTGTCTGCTCAGGTGAAAGCTCACAGCCAGGATGTTAACTGTGTCGCCTGGAACCCCAAGGAGGCAGGACTACTGGCCTCCTGCAGCGATGATGGCGAAATCACCATCTGGAGGTTCCAAGAGGAAGAATGACCAGAACTGGCCTCACTGAAGATGTTGAAACAAGCAACACTGGAAACTGTGCGGTCACCACACATTGTTCTTTCAATTTTTACAGCTTTTCTAGATACCTTACAGGCTTCAGCTTCAATTACGGTGCATAAATGTAATGCTTTGCCATATCGGTTGCTCTTTTAATCTATGTATTTCTGTGTAAGACATGACTTGTGAATTATGTTTGTAAATAAAAATGGAAACCAATTGAGTGCCTTCTCTTTATTGCAAAAAACATTCCAGACATAAAAACACTTAGACCAGTTTAAGAATCTGGTAAAAAAAAAAGTAAAATATAACTCGAAAGCTTTGCATTTAAAAACCCAACCTGGAGATCCGAGCATAGCATCACTAACTTAATAGGGCAGACCATCTTGTGTTTTTGATTAATCTAATCACAAACTGAAAGTAGATCAGTAGAAGTTAAACAGACCTATACACTGAGATCAGGGCCTCAGTGAGCATTCATGATTGACAATAAACCAATCCGGTACTGGTGTACAACACTCAAGTAACTTATAACAAAAGTACTAATTTTAACGAGGGTCAAGATGACACGCTTACACAAAGTGAAGCGCCATAAATCAGGCTGAATATCTACAGTAAAAAAAACATTGGTCCCGCATAAAAACCTGAATAATGCAGAACACAAAAATCAAGTTATTGATTAGTCTGAGTCACTGTCTCCATCGCTGTCAGCCTCCTTCACATCTGTGCTGAACTTGTACTCCTGGTCACAGCCCATGTATGCATCACTCATGAAGTACAGGGTGTAGTTATGAACGCCCATCGCCGGTGCAACAAAGTCCAGCTTCACCTGCGGAGGACAAGACAGACAAAAATGAAGCTACAGAATACTAGTGTAGGGACAGGCTAAATGTTTTAGAGATATTTTATTGACCGCAACGTTAATAGGGTTATGAATTGGTTTAGCAAACCAACGCACAATTTGGTGGGCCATCTGTTCCTGCTTGTTGAGTCCAGAAACATGATGAAATGTTTTAACGTTATCCAAAATCTAGCTTTAGCAGGGTAAATACCCAGCATTGTAAGTCTTTTTGGATGAACATATGTTGTGTGTCTACATTGCACATAATTTGAAGAAGCACTCATGGTATACCTAGCAAAACACAAAGTGTTGAGTAGATTCAATGAGCAGTAAGAAATGCGAAGAACCCACAGGCAGGCAGACAGGGATTCTTTGCTATATAGTTAGATATGCGACTCTCACTGACCTTCGCTTTCTGCTGCAGAGTCAGCCTCTTGATGGAGATGAGACTGTTAGACTTGGGGTCACCGATCACCACCCACCAGCCCTCCTCACGTTTCTGAAAGAATGACAAATATTTTGAAAGAAGTCATTACATGTCCAGGGTAAAGATATTGAAGACATTCTTGGACATATGGCATTTACCTGTGGGAAGAGAGGTGCGATGACAGGTCCGGTCACCTCCTCCTCCCTCTCCAGCTGAACTTGAACCAGAACTGGACTGCCACTGTGAAGAAACATTTGTCAACATTTAGCAAAAGAAATAATGGGATGAAATATAAGCAGCCATTACCTAACTTAGGATTTCTTCCTTGGCAGCAGGACTATGTATTCATTCATTACTGCAAACAATGCTGCTGACAGAATATTTTCATACCTCTTGATATTGTCCTTTTCTGCTATTTCATAGGACAGCTCTATGTTGGGGTAGCGGTTAGAGAAGCGAGCCACGTCGGCCATCTGGGCGTCTGAAAGCTGCAGCAGAGCAGTTCTGTCTTCATCCTCCATCTCCATGATGTCAAAGATACTCTCCACACCCTGAAAACAGAGCAGGGATAAGATGGTCAGTTTCATACATATGCCGTATATATGGACCCAGGAAGATTAGTGGGTGCTAATGCAACAGCGAATGGGGATTCAGTTAATAAACAAAAAAACAGAGGCTGTGTACACTTGTATTGAAGAAAGAGTTACGATCAAGTATAACAAGAGCACACTGGTGTACCTTGTCTGTGCAACGCTTAATGTGCTCTGAGGTGAAGAATGGCAGCTGTTTGAGGTACGAGTCCTTGGACCACATGGCCTGGGTGACCATCTGGGCCAGCTCCATAGCTGCCAGTGCAGGACTCAGCCAGCCATTACTGGACAGCACATCAACACAGGCCTGGATCAGACGAACCGCCTGGCAAACAACACACAGGTTAAATATATGCACAGGAATACAATCCTGACATTTTCCGTTTCCTCCAACTTAATAACACAATCTCCATGAACCTGTACCTTGCTTAGGATATCCTCTGTGTCAGACTGCAGCTCAGCACTCAGCTGCATCCTGGAGAGGTGAGCTTGCAGCAGCAGGTTTGTCTTCACGTGGGGATCGTTGAACTTGGGGTTGTTCAGTTTGTGGGGCACTTTCTGTGCCAACTGAAATACAAAAAGTAACTTGTTCCAACAAACATACTGACTTTGTAGAGAAGTGTTCATGTTACTGTGATGGGTTAAAAATGTTCATTATATCTGAGTTGTTTGATTACCTGTCGGAGAAGTGAATCCTCATGATGTCTAATCGGGATGTTATTGTATTCAGCAGCGTTGGAAATGATCTCAATTAGTCCACGGATCTTTGTCTTGGCATTCAGGGACATGCTGAACAACTCTGCCAAACAGAACCACACATCAAGTCAGTTATGCGTTCATTCAACACATTTTAAAAACCCATAAGGATCCATAACAGACATGATTACAAGATTTAACTGATTTTTAGCGTGTGAGAAGGGACCGATATATTGGCACAAACCGATGGTGGTGTAGTTGATGTAGTAGTAGGCAGCGATCATGCCCAAATTGAGCGGTGCTACGTCCATCTCGTCCTCTATGCTGATGCACTTGGACTGCTCCAGGTCATGGAGTGTGTGTTCCACCAACTCAGACAGGTGGTCTGACAGGTGACGATGTGACATGCCTGACAAAGAAAGCATAAAATTTGACACTTGTTCCCAACATTTTATCCAGTACACAAAACACAATATTTTTTCCTTATTTCCAAACAGTTGTTAGCTTTTTAAACCAGACCGGATAAGACTAACCTTGCAGGTTGTAGTAGTTGGGGTTCTGGGTCATACGGCGGTAGAGGAATGTCCAAGTCAGGTAGTCCACAGCGTCCTGCTTGTTCTCCACAGTCTTAGTTACAATCTCGGCGTTGAAGTGGTCATGGAGGCAGTGGTCCAAATGAGACTCAACTGGCAGCGGCTCATACAGGAACTTCTTGAAGAAGTCCTAATAAGAAGAAAATAAACTATTTGGTTCCACTTCACTGCCGAAGAGTTCACTGAACAACTGAACAAGACAGAAACAACAGGATCTCTCTACCTTCTTTGAGCCCTGACACATGATAACACAACGTCCCTCATCATCAAGCATTGGTCTGTTTGCCTTGCCCACCATCTGTAGGACGTCATATATGGGATAGTCCACATAGCTAAGAGAAAGAGGGAAAACAGAAGCTGAATGTGAATAACACAATAGCTATTATGTATAGTACACGCCTTAATGAGAGTGTCAACTAGTAGGAGACTTACGCATGGATTTTGCCGTTGTAGTACTGGGTGTCCATGACAATGACGAGGTGTGCAGAGATGTTGATGCCCCAGCAGAGTGAACGAGAGGACACTACCACCTGAACAGCACCTGTAAAAAATAAGTGATAAATAAGTGAGATACTGTTCAAAATAATGTCGGCCTTAAACCAAGCACAAAGTAAAGAATGACTCATACCTGAGTTAAAGAGCTGCTCTACTATTCTACGTTCGATTGCAGACAGGCCCTCGTGCAGGTAGCCCACGCCGTTGCCCAGAGTCTCCTTAAGAGTTGAGTCAGTTATTTTTTCCAGGAATGGTGCAAGGTCTTTCTCACTGCAATGTAAGAACCTACAAAGAGACAAACATTTGTTCTTCGTCCAGTGTCGAGGTGTAACGGAAACATTCAGTCACAATCAGTCTCTTCATCCCATGTACAGGCATGATCTCATTGACTGACCTCTGAGGAACCACGTCAGCAGCACAGAAAGTGAGGATGTCGATGGCCGTGAGACGAGTCTGTCTCCGGGAAGGGACGAACACCACGGCTGGCTTGGAGGGAGAATGCCTCATGATGGCGTGGTATACCGGCTTAGCCATGGACAGCAGGCGAGTCTGAGTGTGACTCACATTGAAGCCCTGAAACAGAGCAGAAAAGTTAAAAGCAAAGCAGAAGCCTGCAAGGAATTCATACCGCATTGGCTAGCTGCACGTTTGTGGACAATATAGATATTTTTTTGTTGATTAGCACAGACCTGAATGTGCAGCTCCAGAGGCACAGGTCTGACGTTGGGGTGAAAGTTGAATGTGGCTGTGGTGCTGCAACCCAGCCAGTGCGCCACATCTTTGGCGTTGGACAAAGATGAGCTGAGGGCCACGATGCGAATGGGGCGCTCAATCTGAGAGGAGATGTACCTCATCCTGGAGCAGATGACCTCCAACACGGGCTAATGAAAAGAACCAAGGGAAATTAACATGATGCACAGTCTACAAATGGCTTTTGCAGTGCACACCTAGTGTGTATGGCATGTCGTGATATGTTCTTACTCCGTTTTCTCCTCCGATGAGGTGAGCCTCGTCCACAATGAAAAGGCTGACGTTCTGGACGTTCTTCCTTTGTTTCCAGCGGCGAGACAGGATGTCCCATTTGTCAGGGGTACTGACAATGATGTCACCTTTTCCTAAGAGCTTCAGGTCTGTGCTAGTTTCTCCTGTCAGCAGCACCACCTTTTTGTTCAGGATGTCCTGGAACTTCTGGTGCCAGTCGACAAACACCTGAGTGACAGAAATTGACATAATTGTTCATTACGATAAAAATTAAGCAATGCTAGTTTTGATAGAACGCTCACATAAGATCCAAATTACTTCATACCTGTTCAGCCAATGCTTCCATTGGGGTGATGTAGACGCAGCGACCTTCTGCGTTGTGCAGCAGCATCCTCAGAATAGCAAACTCTGCACAGATGGTCTTTCCACTGCCAGTGGGAGCTCCAACAAACACATTGTCGTCACTGTTGTACACAGCGTTGAATACTGAGAAACAAAAACAATAGAACTTCAGTCAATAGGACAATGTGATATGGACAGAGAGCCTTGCAGCACTCCTTCCCTGAAGAACCACCAATAAAGATTACACAGTGGAAGATGTGTTTTTCTTGTTCTGTACCTTGTGTCTGAATGGGGTTGAAGAAGGGGAATTTGTTCTGGTAGAGAGCCTCAAAGGCAGAGTTCCTGAGAGCAGTGACGGGCAATGGTTGCAGGTCCAGCAGCTCAGTAGGTGGGGGGTATTTCTCTGGTAGGATCAGATGGCGGAAGGACACTGGGAGTTGAGTCTCACAGGCTGAAAAGAGACAGACAATATAAAGCAGTTGGTTGAAATGCCAACATTGCATTGCACTGCAAATTTACTAAGCACACATGTTTCAATGGAGAACTTACAGAGCCATCTGTCTGAGACCACGCGGATGAAGTACTGTGGAGGCAGAGGCTCGAACACTGGGACAAAGAAAGTCACAAGGTGTTCGTCCTGGGCGTACTTGGCTTTGAGCAGGAAGTACTCGTGATGGAGGATGACCTCACTGTCCACATCCTCAACCAGGATCCAGAAAGCCTCAGATGATCCATGAATCTAAGCAGGAAATATTAAGATTGTCAAGAGGCTAAGATGTAGTTAAGTACATGCAGCAGATTGTGGGTCTACTGACTGACCTTGTCATCCCACTGGAAGTCAGGTGTGATGGTGAGCTCCACTTTCAGTGTAGAACGGGTTATGGGCTGCAAATGGACAGCCAGGTCCAGTTTGGGGAACTGGTGGACAAACTTGTGGATTGTCTTCCCCATTTTTGGCATTCGGATCAGCTCACCTGGAAAAGTTAACGCATAACTTCTAATGACTATCTAGGCAGAGGAGGGAGTTCAGTGAGCATGTTGTCAGGGAAGAAAACTCACCAATCTCATTATGGTTAAGGTCATAGAGGCGCTCAAAGGGGAAGTTCTTCTTCTCTATCTTCTTGATCACTTCCTCTGGCAGTTTCTTGAACTGTCGCAGTGGAGACATTGACTGCCACCTGTGGAGAACCGGAATACAGAATATCAGCAGCTTGCCTCTTCAAACAAAATACAGCATAAAGCCTATTTTGGAAAGGAAAGGGTGACAAACGTACATTCTTTTGTCAATCATCTTGCAAAGATTCATGGTCTTGTCTGTCAGTTGAGCCCAGCCCCTATTGAGAACAATCTCAAATATGGCCCGCATTAACCTTCCAGCACTCTGCAAGAAAAACAATAAAGAAATATAATGTAACGTATAGACACCTTCATTTCAAGAACAAAACCGTTTATTTTGTTTGCAACAGGTACATGTATGCACGCACACACACACACACACACACACACACACACACACACACACACACACACACACACACACACACACACACACACACACACACACACACACACACACACGACAAAAGTAGGTTCTGGCATACCTGTGTGACATACACCATGTCCGCCATGAGGGCAAAGCCTTCCAGTTTGAGTTGAGATATGTACGCCTGGAGCAGCACGTTGATCTAAAAGGATAAGACACAAAATACAAGGATTTAATTAATGATTCTTAGATTCCTACAACATGACCATCGCCTGGCACTAATCTTACATATGTTAACTGAAGATGGGTGTGAATAAGACCGTTTACAGTAATCAACCACATTGAACTACATCAATGGCACTAGAATGACTATTTTTGGAAAAAAATTAATGTATTTATACACAAACTGAACACGTGTTATAAAATGCTACCTTAGCACTGGGCTCCTCAATGCTTTCCTTGACAGGAATGGGAACTCTTTCCAGAAGCTTCTGAAGTTCCAACTTTTCCTCCTAAAAACACAGATACATGTCAGCAATTGAATCCAGCATGTTAAATGGAGTTTTGTTGAGGGTTATAAGTGACCACCATACCTCTCTCACAGTAATGTTCCTGAACTCTGAGGATAGTGAAAATACTCTGAAGAGCTCAATCTCACTGAGAGTGGGCTTCAGCAGCTGGTTGTATGTTTGAATGGAGTCATGAGTGATGTAGAAGTGACTGGCAATGCGTCCAAGGTCTGTAACCTGCAGGTAAAGAGGCAAAAAAAATGCAACCATTAAAACAATAACATCAAACTCATCAACTTAACAGCATCTGCATTAAAAAAAAACAAGAGCTGATAACTGATAAATGGGCGTACCTGGAAGCTACCAGTCCTCTTGTCATATTTAACAAGAGTGTTCTTGTCCAGGACATTTGCTGCTGTGTGCACCAGGTCCGTCCTGCGTCTCTCCAGCAGGGGATCTGCACTCCGGTCATCGTGGGAGACACCGTACAGGGTGGGGTTACGCAGCATGCGCACATACAGGTAGGTGTAACCGAGCCAGTTCACAGCATCCTGACACAGCAACAATATGAGACATTATAGAACTTGTAAAATAAATTGAATATTTGATCAGCTACTTGTGTATCTGATGATGCACCTTTATGAACCACTAACCTTCACAGTCTGCACATTGCCCAGTACTATCTCAGCATTGAGCATGTCAGGCAGCTTGCACACCATCTGACTCTCTATGGGCAGCTGCTGGTTAAGCAGGGACAGATAGTACTGTAGCTCTCCATGGGACGTAATAAGGATTCCCTCTCCCTTGGTGTCGTACTGGGGACGACCGGCTCGACCAAGCATCTGAAACAAGACATTACAATTGAGTTAAAACAGTTGGTGAGAGATATGAAACGTTCTTTGCTGCAGTTTAGTAACCAACCAGCACAGACTCACCTGCAAAATGTCCAGTGCTCCGAGTTCAGTCCACCTGCCTTTCTCTGGGCTATACACCTGAGTGCCTTTGATGATGACAGTGTGTGCAGGCAGGTTGACACCCCAAGCCAGAGTAGCTGTAGACACCAGGACCTGTATGTGTCTATCAGCAAACAGATCCTCTACCAGCGTACGGTCAACTCTGGTCATACCAGCGTGGTGGATAGCAAAGCCATAGGGCAGCAAATCCTTCAGTTCGAGGTTCTAGATTTTTAAAAAGTTAGTGTAAGTCAAACAAGGTTCTGAACCATCGCTAAAAAAAACTTTTGAATTTGGTCAAAAATCAGATTTTGCTTGGCATTCGCTCACCTTGCACTGCTCAGCCTCAGTTCTTAACACTTCAGTAGATGCTGAACCCTCTCTGAGGAAAAGACCCAGTGTGTCCTTCTCCAAACACATGTCTCTTATGGCCCTTGCCGTCTTTCCCGTCTCCTTCCGAGAGTGGACAAATACCAGCACCTGATGGAGAAAAATAAATGTCAGGAGCCTATCTAATCTGGAAACACCTTGTTGAACAGTGCTAGTTCAGTAGGTATTGTTGCAAAACTGCATGCATGATATTTTAGTCATTTGGGAGTATCTTTTATGTGAAAAAAAAATATGAGTGGACATACCTGGTTCTTTCCAGCATGCTCCATGATCTTTTCATAGACAATCTCATTCATGATCTGGAAACGCTTGATGGCCTTCTTCTCTGTGATGCCGACATAAGTCTGCTCAAGGGGCACGGGGCGGAAACTACAGAGAAAACGATGAAGGTTATTGGAGATAAATATGCAAAAAGTGCAAACAAAACACATGGAACTGCAATGGAATGTGTTTTTCTCCAAATGCGTGCGATTGGTCAACCTCCAAACAACGTACCTGTTGTCAAAGTAGAAGAGTCCCTTGGCAGGATCTACACGCAGGCAGGTAGCCACATCTTCATAGTTGGGCAGTGTGGCACTGAGGCCCAGCAGACGCACATCCTCCTGAGTCAACTCCACATTGCGGATGGTTCTTGCCACCAGAGATTCCAACACGGGTCCACGGTCATCGTGCAGAAGGTGGATTTCATCCTGCACACGAGTTTTATGTCAAAACATCTGCACATTTAAATACTCGGCATGTTAAATGACAGACTTGTTCATCAACATATTCACAGCACTTACAATGATAATGAGCCGCACTAGCTGGGTGTAGGTACGCTCTCCGCCTTTACGGGTGATGATGTCCCATTTCTCGGGGGTGCAGACGATGATTTGAGTGGCGTTAATCTCCTCTTTACAGAGTTGGTGGTCTCCCGTTAACTCAGACACTGTGATACCGTAACTTGCCAAGCGCTGTGAAAAGTACGAATAATTCAATCACATCCACAGAAATTCATTGATTTAATTTATACAAATCCCTGCAGGACAGAGGTGGGGCTTACCTTACTGAAACTTCCCACCATCTCCTGTACGAGTGAGCGCATGGGTGCAATGTAGATAATTTTGAAGTCGTCCACATTGATGGTTCCATCCAGGTTTATGTGCTTTCCAATTTCTCTCAGCATTGCCATCAAAGCAACATTGGTCTTACCAGCTCCCTGTGTGCACAAATAATACATTATAGGTTAAAATACACTTTGGGAAAAACTGTCACAATGCTTTTGGCTTCAACAAAGTTAACTTACCGTAGGTGCACACACTAGCAGGTTCTCATCTGTCTCCAAGGCTGTCTTGTACAGTTTGCTCTGGATGCGATTTAGGGTTTTGAAACCTTCAAATCCAGCCTGTGCATACTTAGGCAACTTCTCAATGGCCACAAGCACCTGACGACAAAACAATACGCAGAATGAACACATCTATCCACTACTCATTACTGGAGCTGGGCAAACAGTAATGACAACTTGGCGTAATGAGGCATATAACCAACAAACCTCATCATCACCAAACGGCTTGGGTTTGAGGGCAGGCACGTGAACTTCCTCATAACCTTTGCGCTGTTTACGAAATGAGCCGTCTGGCAGTTGGCAACGCTTGTTGGCCATGAAATGGCTGCCCTGGGTGAAGGCCAGGTCATCAAGGTCGAGCAACTGTCGAGGGGCCATTGACTGTAGGATTAGATCAATAACAAGAACATGATGTCAACTTTTTTTGTAAATATATCCATGGCGGCACCTGTGATACTACGCCAATGTAGTAATCTTGGGTCTCCTTATAGGGAAAATCCCATGAGTAGGTTGCATGATGGCAGTTGATATATAAACAGAAACATTATTTACCTCTCCATGGTCAATGTCCATGGCTTCCAAGTCATCAACACGAGACTTCCTCAACCTTTCCCTGCGAGATCGCTCCTCCTAAGAACACAAAAGTCCATCAACAACTGATAGAAAAGACTAAAATAAAAGATAATTTTATAGACAAGAAGTCTTACCCGAATAATATCCTCCTTCTCTGTTTCTTGCAGCTGGTAAAGGATCTTTGAGAGCTCCTGATCAGACTCCATCTTTCCAGTAATCCGCTCCTTTTCTGCCTCACTCTGAGCACTTGCCAGCATAGTACAATACTGAACTGTATGTCAGAAGAAATAGTGATTAACTTCGAAAAGGCATGAGAGACAATCATTTTAAACATTGTTCTACATCAATAACTTACTCATGCGACGATGCTGACGGAGGATTTTGATGAAATCAAAGGTGTTGAAGCCCAGCAGCAGCACCAGCTGGTTCTCACATTCTCTATCATCGCTGGCAGTCTGTGGAATACAGAGACACAATAGATGAGAGTCTGACAAGTATACAAGTGCATGGGCTAAGTCAATAGCTCACAAAAGACATGATATACCTTAAGGATTTCTAAAACTTCATCAGCTTTCTTCTGGGAGACAATGGCATCATCATAGAAACGGCTGAGCTGACGCTGGAGCCAGAAGGCATCAATGTCTCGAGGATGTAGATCTTTTTTCTTTGCAGTCATCACGTCGCCTGTGGCACCAAGCTAAAGTACAAGTAATTTATTAACTTTCAGTGTGGTGTTGTGTAATAATTCAAAAAAGATAAAACTATCTTTATTAATATTGATTAAGAAGTTGCACTTACGTTGGCTGAAAGAGCGCAGCCCACACCGGCCTCCTCTCCTTCGCTGTCTTCATCTGAGTGTTCGTCTCGAACCTCTCCAAACTGGTCTTCATCACCCTCCTAAATAATTAGGAAAAGAAAAACCGATGACACAATCTACCTACAAAAAAAAAAAATCAGGAATAACTTATGATTCTGAATGATTAGGAAAAAAGCACTCACCTCCTCATCAGATTCAAACTGGACATTCACACCATAGGTTTCATCAATGTTGTCATCTGTAAAGGTAAAACATGGTCAACAACAACAGGAATATTTACATGGAAAAACTAAACATGACTTACTGCTATCATTAATAAGTACTTCATAGCTCATTCCGGTGTAATTACCCATATTCTGCAAGTCCTTGTCGCCTCCATAGTCTGAGATCTTCTTGCCCAAATTAACCAACACATGGTAGCGAGTGTCTTCAGCAGGTCCAAGAAGCTGCTCTACTTCACGGCGCCTTTCCTTGTCTCTCATTTTGTCATTCTTCAACACTGCCAATACTTCATCCGCCGCTCCACACAGAATATCACGAGGCTGTAAGAAGACATAATAACGAGATAAAGTTTAAGGTACTGGCCACCAATGAAAAACACAAGCCAAGATTTAAACAGGTGTTTTTAGAGTTTACCGACCTGATCTCCCAAAGCAGCATGGATGAAGCTAAGCAACACTTCATAGGTCTCTCTGGTTTCTTTGGTTTTGGGCTTGTACACAATGCCAACCATTTCATCAATGCCCTCAGACAGGAGAGTATAACCCTTCATTTTCTTGATGTCGTGTCTGTCCTCATCTCTTTTTCGCCTCCTGTACAGACGGATCAAGACAAAAAAAAAAAGTTAATAATGTCACTTAGCGATCACATAACGGAGGTGTATTATGAAAATCATACAATAAGTTGATATTTTGTCAAATATATTCCAGACCATAACGGATTGATTTTCCTACCTAGGCAAACACTCAATAGAGTACAAAATTAAATATAAATAATAATTATTTTTCTACGACCTAAATTATTGAAATTATAACTTTTTCAATCAGTACGTTGTTTGGATTTTGCAAAGGCAATCAAATGTGTTGACAGCACGTACTTGTCTCGTCTCTCCTCCAGCTTCTGAGGTTTGGTCCTCTGAGCCTTGTCGCCCATCTTGGTGCCCTCCAGCTTCCCCACCAGGGACAGTACCTCTCCGTTGGGCTCATCTCTCCGTGTGCGGTCGATCAGGGAGCGATCAGCTTGCAACACCAAATTGGAGTTCTAGCAGGCAGATACAAACACAACGTGACGCAAGGGTAAAGACGATCAGCAGCTACGTCACCACGTCTCCGTGGTGTCGGCTAAGCTAACTACATGCTAGTTAGCAGAGTTGTTAGCTAAACACGCAGCAGTCTGAAGTTTAAACATTTTGCATGTATTGTTTGCACACTTCTGTTATAACATAGGACTAATACCACCCCCTACTTCCAATATGTTATTACAATTAGGTGCTTTTCAAAACACACTTACCGCTTTGTACTCGTACTGCAAGCTACGGGCAGTAACGTCCGCCATACTGCGATTTTGGTCTTTAAACTGTTACTGCACTTTAACTAAACGTGAAACAGCCTGCTGACTTAGTACATCCAGAGCTGTCTTCACTCTATCCGGTTATGTTGACACTGGGATCATCGTGTTTGAGTTTAAAGTGTGAGATGATTTCCAAAATGTCCGAGATCCACAAAAGTAACCGCGTCTGTCGTTCGTCACAAAAGCGCTTGTACTAGCACGAGCGCACAACAAGACAACGGTTTCCGTTTCCGGTGTCAAAGGTTAAAGCTGGTGCGCGGAGCAAGGAGCGCCCCCTAGAGGCGGTTTATCCCATCGCTAATAGAGTTTTTGGCAGAATACAAAATTCAACATGGTTTCTCAAAAACATTGTTTCATTCGTAATTAGCACCCACTCACATCCTGTTACGTGTAGCACATGGAAGCAGTGATGATGTGTTATCATTAAATTCAATCATTGCTATTCGGTTGTCCTATAATCCCTCAATCTTTGACTTTTGATTCTTGGCTAAATCCACTTATGTTTTAATTAGAAAGACAACGCTCACTGCCTCCAAATAATCAACTCTACCAGTATAACTGCATTGTGAATGAGGGTCCCAGCTGCATTTTCTGTGTCTTCACAGTACAGTAATAATAAAAGACTAGCCAGTTAATATATTTAATTTTAGTTATTTTCTGATGTATACTTCCTGAATTAGATGTCATCATGGTCGTTGCTCCAAACAATGAAAAGGATATTCAAATAGTAAAGGTAAATGGGCTGCATTCACAGCCTTCACCCCTAGATGGCAGCATAGAGTTTTTTTTAGTCCAATGCTTGTCAACAAGAAGAGTTAGTGATCGAACAATCAATCATATGATTCCAACTTCTGAGTAACAACAGCCTCTATACATGTAGAAATATTTCCTGTGTATTTTGGATGTTCTTTATTATGGACGTTGAAGGGATCCAACAAGTATTGTGTACATTTTCATGTGTGCAAATGTAAACTTTTTGGTCCAAATTACTTCTCATACTGATGTCATATGAAATGTAGTAAGTGCTTATTAGATGATGTAACGGAGACAGACAGACATAACAACAAGTAGTAGAGCTGAAGATGAATTTAATGTTGGTGTGAAAAAAGTGTTTCATGTTTGTCTTTACTGTCTGTGGCCTCATAACTTCCATCTCCTTTTGCACATCTGCCTATAACATCTGTAATTTTCCTCCATTCAGAATCTCTAATGTTTTACATCTTCTGAGCCAACCTTTGAACCTCAGTCACACCCAATGGCAGACACACACACACACACACACACACACACACACACAAAGAGAGGGGGAGACACAGATATATGGGCTGCGCAAATCAGTGAAACAAATTGTAGGTTAGTGTGCATGTGGGGGGTTGAGGGATTACTGACAACTGACATACATACACACACGCACGCACACACACACACACACACACACGCAAACACGCACACGCACACACACACACACACACACACACACACACACACACACACACGATGATTCTGGATGTCTGTAGTTGTTGCAGGTCATATTTGAAGTGCGTTGATCCTTCTTTCATCTGTCAAGGCATTACTTGTGAAGTGCACTCTTGTCCTCTCGGGTTCAAAGGGCTTGTAGATTTGTGATTAACAGTAAGGATGACAGTGATTAATTTGCCTTCTAATTCTTGGTCAGCTGGATTTAGACCGCTCAAAAACTATATTACATTTGAACACTGAAATGTTTTCCCACCCAATTTGCATTTGTGTAAATCCTCCATTGTACTTTAGACCTGTGATCTGTGTGGCTTCCTGTCACAAGGACACCACATGAGCACACTTCAGCTGTCTGAGCAGCTGTTGCTGTGACGCCATCTGCGAACACACTCAGCCCCAGAGCTCCCTACAGGAGAGTGAGAAAACACATTGTCTCTGAAACACACACACACGCACACATAATGCGAGTCCTGCACATACGGCCTAAATGTAGCGGAAAAGGATTGCTTCTTCCAGGAAGACTCTCTTGAGCGAGGTTTATTATCCACACTGCCACAGCTCTGTATTACGGGCAGTGTTAGCCGAGGTAAGGTATTAGAGGCTGGAGCTCCTTACATGTCGCTCCTATACTATTCTCCACATGTCTAACGTTAGTTCCACAATGTTCACTCATAATCGTTTTTTGCTGATTCAACACTCACTTCATCTTCCCAAAAGAGCCTTATTTTTCATTTTTACAATGACCTAATGACCCGGTTTACTTTATTTAAAAGCTGACAGGTCTATAGGTGTTGTACTCTTGAAAAAAAAGACTAACACACTCTATTAAAATTCCAACAATATTGAGAAATTATGAAATGATGAGCTGTGAAAGCCAACACACAATGAAGCTTGGTAATGTCTCTCTGTACAGTTTATTTACATGATACTATTCTGTCGTAATGCTGGATAGCAAGATTATATGTAATACATAAATATCAACACAGTTTGTTGTTTTTTCTTTTTTTTGTACAAATTTGCATATAACTAAGAATCAGAAAGGAAAAACTCAAAATCGATACATACAGTTGTCTTTTAAATGAAAAAATAAAATATCCTTAAAGGGGGGGGAAAGAGGGAATTAACACGAGTCACAAACATACATGGGCTTCAATGGGTCAGGCAGCCATGAAAACACACTTTTGCACACGCTCACAAATATACACACACTCTTCTCTACAGTGCTCTAAAGCAGTCAGACCAATAGCTGTTAGACAGATGAGAAGTTACATCTAATCTTGGTATCTATTATTTTTCATAAATCTAGCTCTGGCATGCTCCTGTAGTTCTGTAAACATGTGCTGATAAACCGGGTAGGGTAGCTCCACAGACGAAAAGGTTGGGGAACCACTCTCTCTCTCTCTCTCACACACACACACACACACACACACACACACACACACACACACACACACACACACACACACACTCTGTTAGCGTATTTAAAAACAAAAAATAAAAATCATGGTTCACAAACCCTAATTCCACAAAATGCATGCGCTAACATCAGTACAATAATAATGTAAGAAAAAAACAAAATCAATAAAAACAGATTTGTCTCTCAGCAAATAAAATGTCTGATACCCTAAGTTGAGTGATGTCAAATATTTCAGAAACACTAATGCAGATGAAGAGTAACTCATGCAATTATCCCATTCATTCATGCTCCTACAATATTATCGCTTTAATTTCACCGACCAGGCTTGCAAGGGAAGGGGGCCATCCTTCCTCCCTGGTGACACATCAGCACACACAGCCCTGCACTAGGAGTCTGCGATTACAATATGAGCTCAGACCAGTTTGGGAACTTCTTTATCCATCACGTCCATTGAAAATTAGATTTAGTGAAACTTGAGTAATTGGTTTGTCCCTGTCTGGCATGATACCTCAAGCCATAATGGAAACAGCCTCATCACAATCAAACCAATCAGTCAACACAGACATGCTGATCAGAGGGTCACTGAGGCTGACTATCAAGATGATCCATGGTTCTGCTGGGGTCAAAGGGGGCTGATGAAAACAAAGTAAAAGAGAAGACAACAAAGCTTAACACAGCAGCTGTGAGGTAGGTAAAGCTAGGAAAGACAGAGACAAAGTAACAAAGCCCCTTGTGCATGGTGGGGGACAGTTGTACGGTTCTCCAAACGATGACCGACTCCAGTACCAACGGAGCACAGAACAAGAAGTTTAAAGTTTGAGGGACACAACTTGTGTGGACTGTTACTGTGTAGTCTGATGCTTTGAAAGACATGCTTGTGTCTGACATATGACAGGGTCTCAGTAAAATGGCTGTTTACGGTTTGGCACAAAATGGCGCCTGGTTTGGGTGAGAGGTGCACAGCATATCCTGGACAATTAGCTTGGGCTGCTCTTAATAAGACAACACATATTCTTAAAAATAAAAAAGGACTTAACAGCCGCAAAGTCACACCACAGAAAGTAGGATAAAACAAACTAATTAATTAATAAAAAAGAAGAGGAAAGTGATCATTCATGCAGCTCCCTCGGACAGGATCTTTAGATTTTTTTCTTCTTTTTTCCATCATTTTCTTGAGGTTGTAATTTTGTAAATCAAGTCCTTTCGATCCTCACTTCGCCACTCATGCCAGTGCTCTTTTCAAAAAGGTTCACACTCATTCTCCAGTCTTTGTCAAAGGTGTTGTCATTGTTGCTGCTTCTGTTTTGTAAAATCTATATTCTCTGGATCTTGTCAGCCACCACCACAGGATTCTCTTTACGGATCTTGGCGGCAGCTTCAGCCTTGTAATCATAGGGACAGTTGTGCTTGTCGGAGTACCGGTGGATGCCACAGAACAAGTTGCCACAGCGACAGTCAAACCCTGGAAGCACAAAGGTCAGGTGTCAAAGCTACATCAAGAGAGGTAAAAAACACTTTGTCTTTGCATCTATGACTAGTAAAACAGTCATCACAACCGGCATCACAGACAGTAATAATATGCGTTTGCATCAGATGCTCCTTCATGCCCTCATCTGCTCACCTGTAAGGCCCACCCTTTTGCGGCACATGAAGCACCTATTCTTCTTGGGTTTTGGGGTGTCCCCTTTGCCTTCTTCATTGCTGGAAGAAGCTACAGGAGAAGGGCTAGAAGCAGCAGGCTGGTTTACAACTACAAAAGAGAAAGACAACAGGAGAAATAAAATAAGTTTTAGTCATGTTGATCTTGAATTTGCAAGAGTAGGACATTAATAATGAAATTGTCTCCTTATCTCTAAATTGCCCCCTCTTTTTCTTGGCATAAAATTGTGCACTACACTGAGGAAGCCTCTGGCAGGCAGCATCCAATCTGAGAATGGCCTCTGGTGTAGAGGTATTTTTAAAACGGTTTATTTTTAGGCCTCCCCTCTTTTTTGGAGGCTGTAAGTAAAACCAACAGTTGGGTTTAAGGTATGCAGCGAAACATGAAAAATAAACTGTGGCTACAGTGGGTCCTGCATGGTGATGTTTGCCTTAAGAAGTCTGTATGTGAGCATTCATCTTCATGTGTCTGTTCTTTGCCTGTGTGTTACTTGTTTGTATATCGGCTAGCCTGTCGATAACTACATTTGTGTCTTAGTGAGTGTGTATGTCTTACCAGGCTCTAAAGGTTCTGGCTCCTCTCTCGAGATGCTCATTTCTGTCATTTGTTGGGTCACAGGAAGAGATCCTTGAATAGTTCTGAAGGTTCAAATTTAAAAAAAGGGAAAAACAGGACTCAGCAGGTGAAACAGAACCAGCAATTCTCACGTTCACCAATTACTAACGACCTTAAAAATCTTTAAAAAAAACAGTACTACTGACCTAGACATGTCTGGTGAGGAGGCAGGGGAGGCATCAACCTTGGCTAGACTGGCTTCTAGTCTCTTGATGGCTGAGGCCTCTAAGATAGGACTACCAGCGGAGCCTAGATGAGAACAGAGTATACTCCATTAGACAAAACAGTAAACAAAAACATTTGAAATCAATAAAAAATATGCACAATCATAGGTGGAAAAATGGATTGCATATCAAGAAAGCCCCAAACTGTATTAATGGTAAAATTCAAATACAATGAACTCATCTCATTTACCCCAGATCAATATTTTAAAATCTCTTCAGTGAACCTTTTTTTTTTCTCAAAGCTGTATTCAAGATAATCTCTCAAGGAAACTCGGTCCTAACAGGTTGCCAGTGTCGCAGTGTGAGAGAAAATCTAATGTTTGATCTTAGAAATGTTTAAAAGTAGTAAACACCCACATAACCTTGAACACTATAACGAAGAAAACAGCTGTCTTTCATTACCAAGAGTGGAAAAACAGAGAGGGAGGGCAGGAAGAGGAGAGCTGGGAAAGACACTGACTGGCCTGGAACTGGTTGTATTAAAAAACAATGTCTACACTTTCTTGAGTCCCTCCTTATCTCAAGCTGTAAAAATATGGTTTATAGTACATCTATTCTATAACACTGGGCCTCTGAAATTAATTGAGAGTGAAATCATTTATACTTTTTCTGAGACACAGACAGAGTTCTCCATCTCTTTTTTGTATGTGTGTGTAAACTAACTTACCCATAGGGCTGAGGGGGCTCATGCGGTCGCTGCTCTGCTGCCGTGTCAGGTGGTCCTTGTAGCATACGGAGCACATGCCATTGGTTCTTGGGTTGCCATAGAAACCGCAGCCTGTGGCACAAAGCACTGGGCTCTGGTTCGTCTCTTGGGCCATTGCTAACAGAACGAGAGAAGAGTGAGAATTAAACCGACAGACACACACAGAGCATTTCCCTGCACCAACACATCACTGTGAAATACAACTGAAAGCTACAATGTTTTCCATCAGGGGGCACATGCTCCTGTTAAGACGCTGCCAATGACACTTGGCAATGACACTTGGCTCAGAGATAACAGGCGTCATATTATGAACATTTGAAAATGACATGCTTGTCTCTTTTGACTTGCCCTTTAGCTTGAATACAGTAATGAACGCTTCGACACAGGAAGTCCAGAGAACAAACAAACACTTGCTCTGTTCTGCTTAGCACCTTGGCAGAAGCTGGATGCTGTTCTGTCCCACAGCTTTGTTCACTGTTGCGTCTCCCTTTTCTTCCTACAACCCCCCCTGCAGTTCTGGAACGGTTGGTATGGCTCTCATTAACATTTTACTCACCATCTATCACTTTTACACGTGTATAGTGCTTTAAGAACAACTTCACCCCCCCCCCCCCTCACACACACACACCCCCAAAAAATAATCTTATGATGTAGCATTACATAGTTGGCGGCACTTAGTTCATTCTTCATCACTAAAGGTAATTGTGTTGAATGCGTCGACACAGTGTCATGATAATTACATGACCAAAGATGACTGTTCACTATTACTAACACTGCCTCATCAGTCTTCCTCCAGATAGACACTGGCAGCATCTCTGCCACCAAAAGAACAAAGCACTTACAACAACAAACTGTTTGTACAAGATAGGAAATAAAATAGGTCGACAGTTTTAGAATTCCATCCCTCCCCCTGTGATTATTGCCCCACAAGACATTACAAAACCTCTCGAGTCGTTTCTCCCCACACATAAGTCCATAAATAAGTGTGTGTGTGTGGAACTTGGCAAAATGTGTAGCCCTATGACGCAGTCATACCGCTCTGCTACAATACAATACAACAGGAAGTTGTGTAATGGGAGGCGCTGCCTTTGAGGCAACAGATCAAAAACACCTTGATGAATGAACAGACAGGAAGTCCTAGATTAGCTGGGTACAAGGCCTGCTGTCTGCCAGTCCTGTCCTCGCTGTTTTACAAATCGTCTTTGTGACAGATACCAGACCCTCCAGAAAAGAAAACAACAAAGCCAACAACTACCAGTGCAGACAGCAACCGAACCATATTTCCCTTGTAAACAACCCTTGGCCCCGCTGTGCTGTAACATGGCAGCTGCTTGCTTGCGTTGTTGAAAAGCTCGACTACATTCTGGTCACGGACACAAACAGGACAGACGAGCTTAATGTTCCAGGAGAGGCCGGCGGTTGTTTAAGAACGTCCTGTCAGTTCACTCAAGTTGTCCTGGCCTCCCCAACAGACTAACACGTGCCATTACACCTTGAGCCCCCCACCCCCGCCCTCTCCTCTTTATCTACCTCCGCGCACTATCACTGACGTGTCAACAAAGGTTTTCCTTGGAAAAGCCCACAAAGACCGCATCTGCCTCTGAGTCATGTGTTTAACTGCTGACTGCTGAAAAATACAAGACACGACTGACCGAGAGGTTAGTAATGTGTAGCTGGACAGGAATATAATGTATATTACATATATACACACACATATATGTATATATATATATATATATATATATATATATATATATATATATATATATATATATATATATATATATATATATATAATGTATATTACATATATACACACACATATATATATATATATATATATATATATATATATATATATATATGTATAAATTATATATTTACAATTTGAGTTACATCTCCACCCCACACAGTCTTGGACAAGGTTTTTGAGTAAAAGCTGCTCCTCAAATGAATGATATTAATTCAAACTGGGACAGACTACATCACATCTGTTAAGAAAAACAACATGAAGGATAAAACAAAGAACATGTCAAGGACCATAGCTGTTAACAGATTGACCAGGACTGTTGACTTTTTGACACGAAGACACAATGGACAGTGTGACTCAGCTGTCACGTTAGGGCCCAGCTGTCAGACAAACAGCAGGCATATTAACCTAACCTCTACCAAGACATCTCACAAACCTGAGATAAGGTAGGAGGTGAAATCACACCGGTAGCCCACATATTCCCCATCTTTCAACATGGGATGAATAGACTACATAACGAATATTCGATGATTAAATTAGGTATTTTAAAGAGTAAAGCACACATGATGGTATCCATGACATACAACCGATTGATGTTTATGTTGGTGTCTATCACCATCTGGAGCTACTCATTTAACCACATTGTTTGATCATAAATACAGGACTGCTTCGTGAGCTGAAACGTCATAATATGACATATACAATGTATTGTAAAATACTTAACATCCGACAGGGTAAGTCAGGGGTTTTCCAGCCAACGGCAGAACACCAGACACAGTCATTCACCACCAACTTCCTTATACAATAACCTTAATACTCACAGCAATAAAATGTGAAAACTGATCTAAATTGTTCTGTTTATTCTCTAAGCGATGGACTCGACCATTGGACCCAGATAAACAACATAGCTGTGAAAAGCTCGAGCCAACAAAAGGGGGGTACTGTGCTCCTGTATCCGACAGAGGTTTAACGTTAGCTCTTATTTCAGGCCCTGCTGTGCTGAAAACTACTGAGTCACACTGAGGGACAGAACAGGAAAAAGCCCACTGTTTGGTTACACGCTCTGAAATTACTCTCTATAAAAGGACACAATGTTGCAAATAATCATCAGACGCCGTCCTGAAGGCAACAGCACTGATGTTTTCTGAAATAACCTATAGTCTAGACAGTGTGGTCTCTGCTCCCTTTGTTTCTTCTTTCTTCCTTTGTCTGCAATCTCCCTGCTTCCTGTTTGGACATCGTTCTGTGGCTCCCTCTTTCTCGCAACATTTCTACTTATTTCCGTTTTCTACGTGTTTTCAACGAAACAACGGGAACAACCTCGGCGATATAATCACACTTAAGTACTAAGGAACGACTTGGTGGGGCCACACGGCTCTCACCACCGAGCGAACCTGGTGTTCGCCAAAGCTAAAACTACCAACACCGGGGGCAAAGATGTACTGGCAGGTCGAGTAATGTTTATCTAAATGATATGTAGGCATTTCAGCGCAACTCTGTCGCTCTACTTGCAGATTCGGCTTATGATTTTTCTATTTCTAGACAGGAATTAGCTGGCTTTGGTTCCCCATCCCCCAGCTCGGGACAAATAGAAAAACAGAGACAGCGACCAGCACTAGCTAGCTCCCTCCCTTGTTTTCCCCCTAAACCAGACGGAGTCACGTTTGAGGGCTTGTGATGTTTCCAGTTAGGAGGAGGAGGTCGTGGTGGTGGTGTTGCTGGTGAAAACTTCAACAAGCCAAAGACCAAAACGCTTGTTTACCACACAATAGCACCACCACCACCACCACCCCCTGACCTTTCAATCCACCGGTAAAGGTCGCCGTGACCGAGCATCAGCTTAGTTAAACACCCCTCTTTTCGTTGTTTACCTCGTAAAGCTGAGCTCACTTCAAATTTCATCCTTAAGAAAAAAAGCAATAATCCAAGATCATCACCTGCTAAAAAACGACGAAGTTTCTCGCGAGACGACGGAGGAAAAGTGGCCGTTTGTCCTGGCAGAAGAAAAAAGGTCGCGGGTTTCAGGTCCGGGTCCTTTACTCTTTCTATCTGTGTGTCGTTGTCCTTCGCGTCAGACGGGTCTAGGTGGGTTTGCTTCTCCCTTCCTCGCCCTCCTACCTCTCTCTCTCTCTTCCTCTCTCCGTCTCCCGTTCCTGCTGGATGGATGTTTGTTTCCTTCTTTAGTAAGAGGAGTGGCGGATGATGTCACGGGTAAAACAACGTGTCGCCATTGGCTGACCGCGGAGCCCCCGAGTGCGATGTACAGTTAAGCGAGGCGATGGAGGGGGGAGGAAGAAAGGGGGATGAGGCTGTGCGCATGCGCGCAGTCAGTGTTGCGTTATTACACATCTATTCGTCATCCGCCTACAAGACCACGAATCTGTGTTATTGAGTAATCCGCCAATATGAATGCACAAATAAATTATAGTGCTGACATGACACAATGTAAATATCTGATTATAAAGAGGATGTTCTCCTGGGAAGGCCTTTTTGTACAATATTCCATCTGTGCCACCTAGTATGATTATTTATATCCGGGGTAAAAAAACAAATACAGGTTTATAACCACAGAAATATACAAGCCTGGGGGCGGTTGAATCCCTCCTCCCAACAACACACACACAAACACACACACGCACGCACGCACATACAAACACACACGCATACTTGTTTTGAGAGTGTAAACAAGTTTTTCTGGGAGGTAAAAACAGACAAGAACCAAGCAGTAGGAGAGGATGATACCACAATATCTACAACTGATACCAAGTCCAACTGGGATAAGGATCACAGATATATCCATACTTTTTCACAATTAAAATGGCTTAATGTGATATCAAGGCATATATAAGCCAGTTCTGAATACATATTCATACTTTGTGATTTGTCAAACTTAAAGCTTTTTAAACACACACACACACACACACGCACGCACACACACACACACACACACACACACACACACACACACGCACACACACACACACACACACACACACACACGCACACGCTTGTGTTGACGTTGAGAGTGTAAACATGTCATGTAGGAGGCTACAAAAGATAAGAGCAAAATGAGATCAAGAAAATGGTTGTAAAACACTTTGCATGCCCTGACGTCATGACCTCAGTAATGTTTCAGGGAAGTTGGGGGGATTAATCAATCTTTTCAGGTGTTACTGTTTACACCAGTTAAACAAAAATTGCGCTTTCTTAAATTCCAAATTTAAGCATAAAGTCTTACATCTAAGCATTTCAGGCTAAAACCATATGCTAATATATAACATTTCACATTTCACCACCAGAAACAATTCATTGCATTGCGAGGAATGACATTTTAATAATTTAATTATACAAAAAAATGTGAAAAGAAAACAGTTCCTGTGAATTTGAGTATTTCTAAATTCTTGACCACAGCCCTGATGGTAAACATACTTTGAGTGGTTCACTATCATGAGCTGGTTGAAATGTCACTAAAATTCTAACATTACACAATCATGTGAGTTTTTTTGTTCTATCAAATTTGACTTTGGTCTGCTGTTTATCTGCCACCAGATCATGTCGTACTGGCCTTGTTTTTGTGAAACCAGAAAACACCTCCCTCCCACGCAAATGAAGTGTCCTGTTTGCTGTATAGTTTGCCCTACAGGTTTAGCAAGTCCCAACGTATTCCCCCACCTTGTCAGTGTAACGTCACACACGAGCAGGCAATACCAGCCTTGTGGTGTGTGTGTGTGTGTGTGTGTGTTTGAGGGAACGTGCTGTCATCTATCAGTGAATGAATTCGTGGAAACTTAGAAGGCTGGAAGCTATTGCCTAATACAGTCTGTTCGCTCCAGTTCAAACCAGAATTCATGGACACTGAAAAAAGGTTCAGCCGAGTGAAAGTAAAAGTAGCTGCTGCTGATTTCCCCTAGCTTTTTTAAGGGGAATACACACAACACATGCACACATGCACACACACGCACACACACACACACAAACACACACACACACAAATGCACAAACTCATATATACACTCACACTCCACACTATAAGTGTACTTTTGTGTCTTCCACAAAAAATACATGAATCATAAACATATGTATTCACATTTATAATTGTAAGTAATTTATTATATCACAAGATATTAATGTTGTCTTCAGTTTCTTTGCTTTGACCCTACTGAGCTAATTTGCATACAATTTACAGCAAGGTATCAGGGGAGTGTACTCAAAAGCCAGGAGCATTATTTGCTGACTGAAGTGATGCTGTAATCTAATAATGTAATCAAATGATAGCAAAGGTTAAATATTGACAACCACTGAAAGGCAACTACATTCAGACAGAATGATTGTGAAAGCTCATCATGTGGCATTTTAATGCAAATCATCCTCCATGTAAGCAGGAGTAGTGGGTTCCTTTGTTGTAAAGAGGCAAGCTTTTCACATGCGAGTCAAAAAGGCAAAGGACGGGGGAGGTTAAGGGGAAACCAGGTCTGTGTTTTACACTGAGGTCTCTGTGTGTGAGGGTTGTGTTAATGCAGCCCTGTAAAGAGAAGCAGAAAATAAGGAGCATGTGTATGTGAAGTGTGTATCTGTTTAGTATGTGAGGGTTCATTTGTTTCAATAAAGGGAGGGGGCAGCTGAGGAGAGAGTGGGAGGTGTCGAGTATCATTACCCATCCCCCTTGCTGTCAACGCTTGGCTTCTATATGTATGTGTATTTGTAGGTTTTGGTACCAGTCCTGAGTATGTGTGTGTGTGTGTGTGTGTTGGGGGAGGAGGGGGTGATGTGTAATAGGCCAATCATTCTTTCGCACGACCACGACAGGCCCATGCGAGGAGCTGCAAGTGACAATCTTGCCATGACAAAGGATGCATACAATTGTCAGCATTGCTTTATGTTATGTTTCAGTCTGTGCTTGTGTGTGTGGGTGTGAGGATTACTTCTGAGAATCTGGAACAGCCTGTCTGTAGTTACTAGGCAGATATGGGCCTGACACACACGCACACGCACACATGCACACATGCACACACACACATGCACACACACACACACACACACACACACACGCACACACACACACACACACACACACACACACACACACACACACACACACAGATGCACAGCTTGCCTGTGTCTGGCGTCGGTGTGGTGAGACACTGTTGATAAAGGGGCTAGTGGTGGAAATGGCAGCTTAACCATTTACATAAGCTGTGTGTGGGGCTTGATAAGCCCCACAGTCAGGCTGACTTAAACCATTGCTTCAAAACTTGATCCCCCACCCTGACATGTCCACATTCAACTTTATGTGCAGCCCCTCATTAAAAGGGGCGACGATGTACGTGTGGTGTATGTGTGGTGTATGTGAAACATTTTCACGAACAGAGGGTGCCTGTCTGTTTGATTCTGTGGAGATCAGGGACAGCTTTGTTGTAAATCCTTGCTTTTTTCTGTTCCATTTACACTGTTGTTGCTGTAATTGTGGAGGAAACAGTAGGAGAACACACTGGAGGAAATGTGTGGTGTAAAATGCACCTGGTTCACATCTGTGCAAAAGTGCAAAAAGCAAGAGAGAGATTAATAGACAAATAACGACAATTGGATCAAATTAATGTGATCTGCTGAATCAGCACTGACAGACAATTTAATCTCTTACTTGTGCGGCTACACAACTCCTCTACATCTCTCATGAATGTCGTTCCTGGTTATTTCTAACCAGGGAGGAGTACCCCCAAACTCTTCCAGCACACACAAAATTGTCTCAACTCCCCTTTTTCCTTTCTCCCCCCTTCTTTTCACACACAATTCCCACCGTACATGGCTCTCGAGATGATTGTTGGGATAACACGACGCGTAAAATGTTTGTGTGTAAGTGTGGTTCTTGTGGAAAGTTGGTGCATATGTTTGTAATAAGTGTTACTACGTCTTCTGAATAATTAGGCGAGTTGCCAGTTATGAATATATGCTGCAGTGGGTTTCTCCTTTGCAGCTGATACATGAGACACTGTAGACTACATGCCTGTTTGAAGTGAACAAATGTGAACCCTTGCATGTGAGTTTGTGAAAGAGAGTGTGTGAGAGAGAGAGAGAGAGACTGTGTGTGCATGTAGGTGTGTGTGTGTGTGTGTGTGTGTGTGTGTGTGTGTGTGTGTGTACATGCGTGTGCAGCAGATGTCCTGTGTTCTGTTCTGTTCTGTTCCCCAGACTGGCTGGTCTTTGTTGCTGCTCCCTCGTGCAGATGGGCCTGGCCACGTGCTTCTCTGTCTGCAAGAACATGCCACGCCTTCACTGCTGTAATCTGTCAATTGCAGAGGCCAGATCCCGCCCCTAACAACACCCATAGTCTGTCAGGGTCCGCCTCCTTGCTTTTTTACTCACGCATACTAACCATGCTCTCTTTTTCTCCCTCACTCTCCCCCTCAAAGTCTATCTGTAGTTGTGCCAAGAACAATCTGCTACGAAATTGAGCGAGAAACTTCCTCTCGTCCTTTCATGTGAACCATCTCTTTTTCTTATTTCCTCTCTCGCTCCAGATATGTTCAGGGCTATGTGGAGAACTCTCCTTCTTGAAAAGTTGTATTTCTTCCTCTTCTTTCATACTGGGACCAACAGCCAGTTTTCTTGTACAGAAACAAGAGGAATTTAATGAAGGTGGGAAACAAGGGAGGGAGGGCACCAGTTTTGAAGCTAAGTTTTAAATGATGGAATCATTTTAATGTGGGACTATTTAATGTGTTAATCATCCCCGACAGTTACTTTGCAAGTAAATCATCTGTATCACATTTATACTACACTTGATACTGTGTGCTGTGGATATCTTGAATGAAATTACTCTATAAGCAATGATTGTCTCATTTTGAATGCATTTGGTAATACTGTTTTTATAGCCTGCAGTCACAACTGATTAATATGCATTCCTAAGCTCCCTTCTCTCTCTGACAAAAAGAGAGGGCCACAACTCCCTGCTGCGTTACATTTAGTGTCAACACTTGTGGAGCTAAAGGGACTTACATGCTAAACAATGTTCCCTGGTTGTTTTCGGCAGAGAAAGACGGGCAGAATCAGTCATACAGGCATTGTTTGTGCATTCGTTTTTTTTTTACTGTACACTAAAGGAAATAGGACATAAAAGAAATATTTGTTCAACTTCAATCTACATATGATCAGCAAACAACTGTTGTACTAGTTTTGACTAAATTGCCGGTGTAGTAAGTCTATTGCTATTCTTTAAACACTTTAATTTGTTAACTCCTAATTTTTTAAAGTTACAGTTCATGCATAAGACTTCAGTGTACAGGCTTCCTGAGTCTGTGATTTTTTTTCAGCCTCTGCATCAGAGTGCAGAGATCATCTGTTTCGGAGCTGCTGTTTTACTCATAGTACATACAAATTTGGAGGGCTTACAAGCCCTTTACCATGCCAATTGTGCGATAAATCACTATTGAATGTTTGCACAGTGCACACTGATAGCTGCAAGTAATTTTAGTTTGTGACCAAGCAAAACAAAACAATTACTCTAAAGGAGTTACACATGTATTTATTACATAAATGCACATACTCAGCTTCATAAAGTTTGACAGAGGTGTGTATATGGCATGATAAAAGGGTCATGCAAGATACCACAAGAGATCCATTTACAGTCGGATGCATCATTCAGTTTGTTTTGATGCCACTCTGCTCAAGTGGCCTCGATGACCTCCCTCACCTCTCTTCAGTGACTCTCTCATAGCAGCAGCTAAGTTTAGCAAAAGGAAGACGATATCCCTCCTACTCGCCTTGCTCCAATATCACACGAGAGTACACAAACATGCTTACTGTGAGGATATGGGTTTTCTCCATTCATGCAGAAATAGACTCATGCAGAAAAACAAGTCAGTTAAAGTAATAATTATAAAGCAGGTATGTCTCCTACACGTTCCAGTAGAGAGCAACAGCGCCCTCCACAGGTGTATTGGCTTGGTACTCATCTCTCCCTTTTCTTTATCCCTCTTTTTTCTTCTATTTTTATGTTCAGTTTGTTTGCCTCATGTTTTTGTCTTGTCAGTACGACACCATAACATTTATTTTTTAACTGAACACTTTTCATTCCTAAATGACGAGTGAGTTATTCTAATGAGATTCCACCTCTCCCCCAACATTGTTGTCAGATTGCTAAATTAATCTATAAACCGATACGTTTAGAAGTAATTAATAATTATCACCAGTCATGATCAAAATCTAACACAATGGGAAATGTCAGCTTTGGTTTTATTTTAGTTTCTTTAGATAAAGACAGAAGGATGAATCTTTTACCAGAAGCAGACAGAAAGCCACTATTACTCTGAGAATATGAGGCCAGACTGACAGGTGAGATCCATATATTAAAAGCAGATGATAAATATAAAATGCATTTCAAGAAAAAGTTGTCAGAAACTGGTTTATTTACTGCTGCTTTATGTTTATTTTTAAGGATCAGTGTATTAGAACAGAAGGAAAATTGCAACTGATGCATATGTGAATTAACAAATCTAGTAATCCGTCTTCACGCTGATAAAACACAATACAAAGTCATTGGCATTATTTCAAACCGTAAAAGAACATTTAGCTACATGAATATGGAGTTTCACTTCTCAGTGAACCCTAAGTGCTGAGTCATGTGTGATGATAACCATCTCTCATAACCATCTCCCTTTAGGCCTGCTGCTTTCATAACCCTCATGTATTTGGCTTTTAATACACGTACACAGCAGTGCACACACACTAATAAACATTCACAAACACACACGCGGCGGCATAAAGGCAGTCATAACTGTTTTGAATAATTAATTGCTAGTGAAATTGCGTGGCTCTAGGGTTTCCATGCTGTCATTGTCCCTGTTTCGGGTCGATGGGTGGCGAGGAAAAAGTAAACTTCTCATGCGAGTTGCTCATGGACCAGCCTCTCAACACACACACACACACACACACACACACACACGCACACACACACACACACACACACACACACACACACACACACACACACACACACACACACACGCACACACACTTCGACCCCAAGGCAGTGCGAGCTTGGATAAGAAGCATCCTTTCCTGTAAAAAAGGTAGAAGGAGGGAGACCACTGAAACCCTGCAGCTTCATTTCCACCTCACATGTGCATAAAGTCGGCCGGCTGGTTACTGCGGTCACTGCTTTAGGGGTGACAGGACCATGAGAGGAAGATGCCTCAAGACAATTTGATCACCTCTGAGATTGACAGTAAGTCCATGGCCATCTTTATATTTCCATGATTACGAGTCTGTTTTGTTTTTAGAAGACATTTATTATTTTAATCGGATAAATGTCTGATAGATTAACTTTACGTAATCTGATGTACATTATTTAAATTTCTGTTTATTAGGATAAAGTATCACTAATTATTTATCGTGTTTGTAATGTGTTAGACATATTTGCGATAAATGATTTGAACCTTTTTTTGGACAAAAACACCCATATTTATTGTGTTAGTAGTGCCTTTAGTTCATTAATATAAATAGAACAGACATGTAAAAATAGCACAGCTGTTTAGACTAGTTTTCTGGTTCAAATCATCAATGAAAGACTACCATTGACCACACCAAATATATTTGTATTTGTTTGCATTCCAGCTGCATATTCGGGAGCTGGCCTCTGGCCCTTGGCTGTCTTAGCCACCCGTCTCCCGTTATTAGGCCATTGTTTGTCTCTTTTGTGCCCCTCTACTGCACACAGCCATAATG
Organism: Clinocottus analis; assembly: GCF_023055335.1. Lineage (NCBI taxonomy): Eukaryota > Metazoa > Chordata > Actinopteri > Perciformes > Cottidae > Clinocottus > Clinocottus analis. The sequence continues at coordinate 11,705,533 of NW_027176229.1, read as the reverse complement.
ACCCGATCGCTGGCTACTCTGGTTACACTAATGACACACATCAAAGGGCCGACTACATACATATCAGTCCAATTTGTCAGTGGTGCTCTTTGTTTTACTTGTTATCCCCTTTTTTTACTGCAGGACAATAGTGCCAGAAATACAATAAGGTCGGCTAAGCTTGACCAGGGGAAGGGTTAGTGTTGTATGGAAGATATTGAGAAAATGACTGGATTCATAAAGCTGATGTCATCAGAGGAGGACGGGTTATTTTGTATATTATCTGAAAAACAACAGAAACACATAACAACAGAGTGGAAATTATTGAAAGAAAAAAATGTTTACCCTTTATTAGATAAGTTAAGTCATGCCATCGTAAATTGTGTTTTGAACATTGACTAAGTCCAGTGTTGTAACTTAGTTGACCAACTTATTGCTCACTCACAAATACCACAAGAGAAGAAATGAGGAGGGTGGAGAGGGTTGTGTAAAAAAGATTAGAGAGAGACCGCTGGCGTGGGATGTGGAAACTGAGTCAAAGAGGAAGTGAACGGGTTTGCACGGGAAATGAGCTGTGCTCGGGGCGTGGTCCTTGTTTCGGAACGAAGATTTATAAAATACCATTTTACATGACTCATCAAATCAAGTTGTTTTAAAACATGGCTAGTTTATTCACAATTAATTGTAATGGGATCAAATTCTTTAAAAGTCTTGTATTTTTCAATGTGAAGAATGTTTCATGATGGAGGCTGCCATGTGTCTCGTTATATGTCTCAGGAGAGTCTCATTGACTTTATCCCTGACATGGAACTGAAAACAATGGAAACCTAGAAAAAGATTAGTATTCATGTCAGTTATTGCTTTGGCTTTCACATCTTACCATATTTATGACAAGACTATCGACATTTTAATTACATAATTCATTTATGTGGATGTTATTAGCAATTGTTGATCGTAATTACTATTGACACAATATACAGATGCCGGTTCTCATAACTTAGTGGCAATTAACAGACAAAGCAAATAGATGTTGAAAACACTGATATTCTCAACTTTGTCAATTTGTGACTTTGTTTGTCTCCGGCAGTTGACATTGGACTGGAATTTGGAGGTGAGTGGGGTCTTAATGGTATTACATGAATAACCACACATTCCCAGTCCAGGTCGTTTCTACTGGTCAGATCATGAAGAAATCTCCTAATTACACAAAATGATTGGGGTGGCAGAGGAGTCTTGACCTAATGCTCTTTAATAAAACTGTCCCACTTCATCCTGTTTGGTTGGGGTTAATAAGAGCTTTATGTGGCCTCACTGCTCTACCAGTTCATCTTCTTCAGTCCCTCCCCCCCATTTAGGGAGGATCTGGCCAGAGGGGGATTTATTATAAAGTATGTCTCTGTGAGAGAGAAAAAGAGATGGTATAGGGAACAATGATAAACTTTACAATACTGTAAGATAACTATAGCAACGCACAGATAAATAAAGTGACATCATTTAGTGTCAGTGATGGAAGTGAGTGTAAATAATTTGTACAGCATTTTAAGGGTAATATTGATTTCACACAGAAGCTACATTTTTACTACAGGTGACGAGGATGAAGTTTCCTCTGTTCCAGAGGAACGTGAGAGGGAACGACACAGAGCAAAGAGAAGTGATGGAGAAAAAAGAAAGCGGGGAAATGGGAGGAGAAAAAGAGCATCGAGAGAAGAGGAAGGGAAAGGGGGATCACAGGCCAGGCATGATAGAAGAGAAAAGAGCAAGAGAAAGAAAACAAGGAGTGATCAAGAAGTTGCAAAAGGAGGAGATGGAGATGAGGAGGTGCAGCCAAAAATAAAAAGTAAATCAGTAAAAACAAGGAAGCATATACAAAATGAAAAAACAAGAAAAATGGAGGAGGTGAAGGATGGAGAAGGCAAAGAAAGACATGCCAAGAGAAAAAAGAAACATGGTAGTGCCAAAAAAGAAGAGAGAGAAGAGGATGAAGGTAAACACACAGTAAAGGAGAACGCACAGGTAGTGAAGAGAAAAAAGCACAAGAAAGTCGTTGAAATGAGGTAAAGTATTATCCAACACCTTATCTTCCTATTCTGCACATCAGAAGGACCCTTGCACACAATTATCAGGTCATACACACAAGAAAAGTGCGATGACATTTAACACATCTTCTATGCCATAGTTCAGAGCTAAGTGAGGAAGAGGACAATGATGAAGAGGACAATGAGGAGATAGAGGTGAGGCCAGAGTCCCTGTCATCAGAGGAGCTGGAGAAGCTGAAGGAGGCTGTGGACGGGAGGAAGAAACTGATCCAATCTCTGAGGGGAAAACCTTGGCCGATGAAAAAGAAATGTGTGACTTTATGGTAAAATTACTCATATTTTTATCGACATGCACTTTGAATTAGATCCTGAAAAAGTCATAATCTCCTAATGATCAGCTGTAACACAACATGTTGCCTCTGGTTCACATTGATTTATATCATCTTCTTCCTTGTAGGGAGTCTCAGGAGTTTGTGGAGAAATATGAGGGAGCTTTAGGAAAAGGGAAAGGCAGGAAGCTCTATGCATACAAGGTCATGATGGCCAAGGTAAGGAATACATATAAATTCATACAGTTCTTTAAATAATTATATTCAATATATGATTCATGTTTTTTGGAATTATATTCATTTTGTAGAAATGGATGAAGTTTCAACGGGACTTTGAAAATTTCAAAACTGCCTGCATTCCCTGGGAGATGAAAATCAAAGAGATTGAAAGTAAGTTTGTTATTTTTTCTTTTTTTCTTCATAGTATCAAACTTCATGTCACAGTAGTCAAGACTTTAAAGTATATGCCGGATGAATCATACAGCTTAAATTGTATTGCAGGCCTCACATTTAGTTCTCTAGCTTCCCTGCTTACAGAAAGTCATTACGACTGTTACAATAATCCTCATATTTATTCCCTCTGCCTCTCAGGTCATTTTGGCTCCTCAGTTGCCTCTTACTTTATCTTTCTGAGGTGGATGTATGGCATCAACATGATCTTATTTTGTTTGACCTTTGGCCTGGTTATGGTGCCAGAGGTACTGTACATGTTATTCTTTTTAATTGTCTGTTGGGTATTCTGTGTGCAGTTTTGCTCTCACATATAATTCTCTGTTGATTCTGTCTGAAGAGATTTTTCCTCCATTAACCCTCTTTGTTTCCATGCTTTTTTCCAACAGGCATTAATGGGGAGACCCTATGGCACCATTCCAAGAAAGACCGTCCCGAGGTCTGAGGCAACCAGTGCCATGGACTTTGCTGTCTTATGGGACTTTGGAGTCAGTTGCAGTTTCACATTCACCTCAATTTTTGCTACATATGCCTATGTGTCAGTTTACATGTAAACAATGATAATGTGAGTTGCATACCACCGAAACAAAAATGTGCATCCACAGGGTTACGCTCAGTATTCAGTCCTATTCTACGGATACTACAACAACCAGCGAGCCATTGGCTGGCTCAAGTTTCGTATGCCTTTGTCATACTTCCTGGTTGGTGTGGGGACAGTGGCCTATAGCTATATGGTGGTTATAAGAACGTAAGTTCATCATGACTGCATACAAATGATTAATCTGCTTTGGGTACTATGTTTTACTGAATTTGTTACTATTTCTGATGAAAGGATGGCTCGCAATGCAAATGAGTCGGGGTTTGGAGATGATAACAGCTTTAATTTCAACTGGAAAATGTTCACCAGTTGGGACTACTTGATAGGAAACCCTGAGACTGCAGACAATAAATTTGCCTCCATCACCACCAGTTTCAAGGTTAGTGTAGCTGATATAGTATAGTGACTGATGCCATTCACGTTCATCTATATCCTGTATCCTTCTACATCTGCAGGAGGCAATCTTAGAGGAGCAGGAGAGCCAAAAGGATGACAACATTCATCTGACTCGTTTTCTGCGCGTGCTGGCCAACTTCCTGGTCTTGTGCTGCTTAGCAGGAAGTGGATACCTCATCTACTTCGTAGTGCGCCGCTCTCAAAAGTTTGCCCTCGATGGACTGGAGAATCACACCTGGTGGGAAAGGAATGAGGTAGCAATGATAAACAAGAGAAAGAAAATCAAAGAGACCTAAATAGAGAAAGAAAATGCATGTTGGGCAAGTTTTACATGTGCTAAAGGGTTTTACAACCTTAGCACCTGGCCTACTTACCTTGTTGGCATTATTTTAGCAGGAAAAACAATAAGCAGTAAATTGTAATTCATAACATGTATTAGTATCAATTTGTGTTTCTCAGGTGAACATGGTCATGTCATTATTGGGGATGTTCTGCCCCATGCTATTTGATGTCATTAGCGCTCTGGAGAACTATCACCCTCGTGTGGCCCTACAGTGGCAGCTGGGTCGCATCTTTGCCCTCTTCTTGGGAAATCTCTACACCTTCATCATTGCACTCATGGATGAGATCAACCTCAAAGTGAGAACCACAGCATGGAGACATGGAGAATACTTTATAAGTATATAATATTCTTCACATGTGGTGTGTATGTGTTGCAGAGGGAAGAGGAAAAGATAATTAAGTTCAATATAACCACGTGGGAAGCCAGTCTTTACAATGGTACAGTATCAGAAAACAGCACGGCTCCAACCGTCACAATCCAGCCTGCTGATGTGCCCAGAGGGCCCTGCTGGGAGACCATGGTGGGCCAGGTCAGTGTGCATGTGTGTTTAAACTAGTATGTAATTTGTATGATGTAATAATTTTTAAAGCATAATGTTATGGATACCCAAAGTGACCAATATTAAATACAAATATAGGACATTTTGAACACCCATATAACAATTAAATGTCTAATATAACCATGGAATTGTGATTTTTTTTTTAATGGACACAATCTATTTTTTTTAGCTCAGTATTATTTCCTTTTATCTTTATATTTATTTATTTAAAAATCACCGAAGGGACAGTTATGTGATTGGCTGTTGATTTGGTATTAATGAGTAGACAGCAATTTATTTTGAGCCATATCTTAAGGGATTATGTCCCAATTTATAAATTTAACACTGACTATATTGGGTCAATAGATATTGATTCCATTTGCTTGAATACAGTAATGATTTTAAATAGAAAAATATTAAAGGTTTGCATTCAATTGAAATGATAATGTATTTTATGTTCGGTAAGACGTATAGTGTAGTGTTAGTGTAATGTCTTACATAGAATAGGTTTACACAATGGAAAACTAACCTGAACATGCTTTTGAAATATTGAGACACCAACAAAGTGATAAAGTGGTAAATCTGAATGTATATAACCTCTGTAAGGTGACCACCAACATCATAAAGACAGAAAACCATTTAATATCCTTTCTTTAAACTATCATTGCATTATATTTAATATACACATACGTACAAGCATTATCTGTATAATCGCTTCATCCTTTGCAGGAGTTTGTTCGGCTGATCATATCTGATACCATGACAACCTACATCACGCTGCTGATCGGTGACTTCCTGAGAGCCGTCCTTGTTCGTTTCCTCAACTACTGCTGGTGTTGGGACCTCGAGGCCGGATTTGTGAGTCATCTTTTTTATTGGTTTTAGTGACTGTTCCCCTAAAATTGTATGTCTAAGTGTGTACGTAAAAATAAATGCATCTTCTTCCAGAGGTGAATTTAATTTGTTGGCTATGAAAATATGAGTCACGTCTTTCTTGTTGTTTGTGAAAGCCGTCGTACTCTGAGTTTGATGTCAGTGGGAACGTATTGGGCCTAATCTTCAATCAAGGAATGATTTGGTGAGAAAACACCGTTGGTTTTATTCAAATCAGCAGGTTTAAGGTGACGATGAATAGAGTGCTTGGCCTAATCTGTTCCTCCAGGATGGGTGCTTTCTATGCCCCCTGCCTGCCGGCACTGAACGTCCTCCGGCTCCACGTGTCCATGTACCTGCAGTGCTGGGCCGTGATGTGCTGCAATGTGCCGCAGGAAAGAGTCTTCAAGGCCTCTGGCTCCAATAACTTCTACATGGCCATGTTGCTGGTCATTCTCTTCCTGTCCACTCTGCCTGCCATCTACACCATCGTCACCATCCCCCCTTCCTTTGACTGTGGACCCTTCAGGTAATGATGCTTGTCCGTGGGATCTGGCATTTTCAATTTGATTACTTGACGTTCTGTGACAATCATTCTCTTGTCCTTAGTGGGAAAAAACGTATGTTTGATGTGATCCAGGAGACTCTTGAGTCGGACTTCCCTGCCTGGTTTGGTAAAGTGTTCAGCTATGCATCGAACCCTGGACTGGTGCTACCCTTCATATTGCTTATGGTGTGAGTCAACAGCAGACTTCATGAATATGCTCCAGCACAGCTTCAGTTAAATGACATGACCATGTTGTCATCACTTCCTTTTAGTAGCAAAGTAAAGTTTAGGGTTCTTTGTTGGTAATAATGTGTTTTTTCAATCTTTCAGACTGGCCATTTATTACTTGCAATCCACATCCAAAAGCTACAAAGAAGCAAATGTGGAATTAAAGAAAAAACTACAAACGGTAACCCAAATTAGTTTTTCCCACTCTTATCCAGCTCTCTGGCTTTATTGTGCTTTTGGATACACGAGAATAACTAAAGTTCCATACTTGGAAATTTCTCATGAATCATGCGTCAAGTAAAAGAGAGTTGAGGAAAATGTCTGACATACAGTATGTTACATTGCTGTCCTTAATCATTCTAAGTAAAGTCAATTTCAGGCACATAACGTTAAGAAATGGGAACTTTTATGCTAGTTATGTGTCTTTCCTTTCCAATTCCTTTTTTATCAGCTTTCAAACTTCCCAACAGTGTGTAGATGCACAAACAGACCGCCTAAGTCCACTATGGTGTCTGTCTGTGGCAACAGTAGTTGTAAAAGTATCATCAGTCCAACAGAGGGCAGCAGAGGAGCTGCTCCTATAACAACTGATGCTCATTTCTGTTTGCCTTATTCTATATTTCTACATTGTAACATAGTCTCTTAAGTCTTAACTTTTAATCATTTATTTGATGTCATTTGTAAGCAAAATGAAGAGAATAAGAAAAAGAACAAACTAGCAGCGCTGAAGGCACAAATGGATCTAGAAGAAGCCAGAAAAGCTTCATCACAGACTGCAGAGCAACAAAAGAACAACAATGCTTCACTTCAAGACCAAGACGGTGAGGCATTTTTTATTCGAGACAATTTTGGTCTTAAACTAGGGAAACCCTGAAACTGACCAAATCAAATCAAGTCAAAAATGTAACAAATCAGTTGATAAATAATATTTGATTTGATTTTTATTTCGTTCATTTTGTTTTTCAACTCCTTTTCAATTTTCCTATCAGCACACACTAATCATTCATATGCCTAATTTCATATTTTCCCTTTAATCCTTAATAGAGTTAGCCATAGCTGATGCTGTTAGCTTGTTCTTGACCAAACTGCTACAAGAGATGGCAGCAAGCAGTACAGTACAATGAATACATGAGACATTTATATTGACTTAACTTCTTGCAGATGAAGAAGAAGACCACAGTAGTAGTCAGAGGCTGAATCACAATAAGAAGGGACGAAATGCTCCTCCTTCAGGTCGAGAACAAGAAGGCCAACGTCCAGCCACCAGGGCCCCTGTTCCCAGGGCCTATCACCATGGAAACCACGGGGCCCCTGGGTATCTGCCCGGTTTCCCTCGGCAAAGTGAACCGAGGATGCACAGGGTACCGAGTCTGCAGAGACACTGAGGGAATGAAAATCAGTATGTTAGCAAATGTCATACAAAATTAAGCACTTTATAGAGAAATTCACATGGGAAGTTAGTCATTCGGTGCACATTTTCTTTTTAAAGCTGTGTTCATGATCATAAAAAAAGCTGCAAGCCTTTCAAAATGTGTAGTTGTTGCTTTGTTTACAAAATAAACATCAAAAGAACACAATTGTATTTCCTTTATATGTTGACTTACACTTCTTACATGCGCACGTGTCTTTTGAAACCACCGTTCCATAACTTAGTAAATTTATTCTTAAATTGGAAATTTATTTGAAATATAAATAAACTGACGCTTTTCCTCGCTTGCATCAAACAAAACAGGGAAACTGTTTGTGTGTCTTTATGTTACAATGTAGGTGTGTAGACAGCAGTTTACAGAGGTCTCCATATTAGCTCTGCTCTGCCTAATCTTCAGCAACTCATCAGCACTTTATGACATGGTTGAGAAATCAGAAATACATGAAGGTGTTGTTTTTCTAAATTGTATTAATCTTTTGGGGATAATTCTACAAATTGTTTTTGATAGAAGATAACATTGCATGCAATAACCATATTTTAATTTTACTTTCATCTTGTTGATCTTTCAGTTTCCTAACAAATTAATTAAATTCAAAATTCTAATCATTTAAAATTGCACTGACATATTTTTTTCTCTCTTTCCTCTCAAACTAAGACACTGAGCACAAGTGTCCCTGGACCTGTGACTGGGCCAAAGCATTAAACAATTCATTAGACATGGAGGTCATTTAACCTAGCAAGGCTTAAATGGACCACTCCTTCATCTCTGGCTGAACTTCTATCCTCAACTTTACAGCTATTAAGAAATGATATCATGCACTGCTCTGAACTTGGACAACACACATACAGAGTGTTAGATTATACCTTTTTCAGGTATAAATGAAACAAATTCAATCTGTGTCAAGCATTCAACTTTGAGCTGTCAGTGTGAATCCATTCACTGTCACTCCTAACCTTCATCATGTATCATGAGTCGTATCATCTGATAACCGTACGGTCATATCCAGTGTCTCAGTAGCTGATTCTGCTCTGCGCTCCTGTCAATCAACCTCTTATTTAGCTGACCTGTCAGTCACACGTAAAGTAATGGTGTTGTCTCATTAGTGAAACATTATTAACCTGAAATCCTATATATTGATGGTCTTACAAAGTATTGTTCGCTTGTAATTCAAGCTAAGCAATGTAAGGGTTGTCATTGAGGAATAAGTGGTGTCTAAATCATTTAAGACAACAAGTCAACACGCTCATAGTGTCACTGACACTGAATTTCAGTGCCGTCAATACCACTTCCATTGATGCTAATAATCAATTCATGACAAGTGCATTAAGTATTGATCTCGGTAGCTATTTGAGAATTAGAAGATGGAGTAAGCCTCTATGCTTTCATCTTTCATCGTGGGCCAAGAAATGTCAATCACATTATTCAATAAAGACTGAGGAAGACTGATTATAGCCACCATCTTATCTCTATGCTGGAGACACTGTCATCATCTGCCTCCCTCTTATTTATTTATTTAGGTAATACCAATTCCCTGATGCCTGCTGGGTCACCCTGTCCCTGGAGTTGTGTTTTAGCTCCACTCAGCCTCCCTGCATGCTGGTACAGTGTAGCAGAAAACTGAACCATGACGGGTTACACATTACCGGATATCTCCAGGCCCGCTTTACAACGACGGGCATATCTTATTCACTAATGTTGAAGGGGGGATTAAGACATGGCGCCGGCGCTTCATGCACTGATTTGACAGCTGGGACGTTTGCTTTAGAGAGCAAAGGTTGTCACAGAGAGGGAACTTGTGGAAAGTTAGACACACAATTTACTGGATCTTAAAAATAAATACATTAAGAGATTATGTAAGCCTCAATTCATTATAGTTAGAAGAAAGGATGGAGAGGAATATTCAACAGTTGCAGGAATGGAGGGGAGGAGTGAGAGAGGAGCTGGATGAGGAGAACATGAAAAGCTGCATGTAGGTACAAGTAAGCCAGGATGCGGATAATCCCGGAAGTGTAGCGCTCTCTGTTAGCAGCAGCCGGCAGCTCCTGTTTCCTCCTGTATTATTTAAGCGTTTGACCATACCTACACAGGTTGAAACACATAATAGGAGCATAGGCAACATTGTTCATCACTGAGTCCTCATTTCTAGCTCCTTATAAAAGGAAAGTTCACATTTTAAAAGTCTGCCTTAAAACAATGGATGATGGCTAATAGGAGTCAGTCTTTTTGAAAAGTGTTTCCTTGTTGAGCTACTATGGAAAACAAAGACAGAATTTCATACAAAAAGGACTGTGACTTGTGATTTCTCTCCGAACAATGAGGTTTTTTAATGTACATATGGGCTTTGGAATATTGTTTTTCAGGTGAACTTCAACAAATGTGACACTAATAAAACAGCTTCTAAAACTGACAGACTTGTCCCTTTAATAAAACCCTGTTAGTGAAGTCACAGAATTACAGTACCTCTTAGCAGTTCAGTTTGTTCAGTTTGCACTGCGCTACCACAGAGGGATCTGTACAGTATTTAAATACAGTGACTTGTTTCACTTTTCACTCAGGATTACTTAAGCTTTCATCTAACTTTAATGAAGACTAGTGTCTCCTTTCTGGCTCACAACTGAGTCATGGCAAATGTCCAACCATTTATTTTTGTTGCATTGTTTCCTCATATAATCACACATATTATATGATAACAATACCAATGACAAGCCATTATCCAATTTGAATCAACTTGAGGATTAAACTGTATTCAAGCTCCTATTGCTCCAGTAAAAAACAATTAGCATTCTGATAGACACGTCCATTGTCTGAGCCTGTTTTCTTCCGGCATCCTGATTATCATCTAATGAACTGTGTGGTCTTTGACGGTCGTCAAGGAGCCGGTCTTTGAACAGCCTAAACAGAGGAGCACCTGTTCCTGCATGTGTGTGTGTGTGTGTGTGTGTGTGTGTGTGTGTGAGAGGGGGTGTATCCTGGCTTTCTGACACAGTACCTTCACAGCCCCTTGCACCGAGTGACTCATGGATGGAGAGGAGACAAGTCTGAAGTAAGCAGAGGACTGATGGGAAATAACAAATATTGAAAAGCAAAATGCCCCCAAAGAGGAAAAACAATGCTGCAATCAAGGTTGAAGAAGGTACAAATATTTGTTTACTCCTTCTACTATTGATAATGACTAAATAAAAGTAAATTGTTTAGTGGTAAATACATTTTGTTGAGATGAAACCATTAAATGTTTTGTATGTTCACAGTTGGAATGGAGATTGATAATGTATCAGACAGTGGTAGCGAAGGTGAGTTTGTTTGCGTAACATCGGAGAGACAGTTTAATTTAATAAGCTATGACTATGTCTTTTACCATTTGCCGCAATGTGGTGATGGCAAACAAGTGTAAATTACTGCCTGTCTTTACTCTTCTGTCTCTGTTCTCCAAGATTACGTTTTCTCTTTTATAGAAACTGACTGGAATATTTTCATAGGAGTCCTCTCCACATTATTATTGTACTTTGTACTTTTGACGAGCTTTCAGATACTAATCTAAAATGTATGTTTGTTTAAGATGAGGCAAGGCCGAGGACTAAAAACAGAAGGGCCAAGCCACAACGTAAATCTAAACCAGTCAGTGATCATGAGGTGGATGATGAGGAAGAGGAGGATGAGGCACCAAGGAAAAGAGTACGAAAGAAGACGGCCAAGGCCCGGGACATTGATGAAGAGGATGAGGAAGACAACCGGAGTGTGAAAAGAAAAAGTTCAAAAGCCTCCAGGAAGAAAGCTGTGGAAGAGAGCGAGGAGGAGAGCGAAGAAGACAGAAAGAAAAGGAAAAAGCGAGGGACAGCTGTGTCCAAAAAGGAGAAAGAGGACCAGAATAAAGAGAAGAAGGGAAGTGCTAAAGGGAAACAAGGGAAGAATATAGGTGGTGAGAATGACAAGAAAAAGAAGAATGAGAAGTTGAGCAGGTACAGTATTCTCTGAGATATTATACCTGCACGCACCATCTGTTTGGGCTTTCTTCATTCAGTCTCATGCAGACCTCTGGCAGACTCTGATATGAAGCTATCTGGCATATGTTCAGGGAAATTAAACATTAACAGTATAATTACTTCAATATTATTACAACATATAATATATAAAATAAGTAATAATGGCTGGTATGTCCATAAGTTTATGTGTTGCAGATTTCTGGCTGCTGTGATGGATGGTGTAATTTTATTTGTTCATCCATTATTTAGGCCATTGATGCCTTAAAGTAAAGAACAGGACAAAACATCCTGAGACACCAGATCTGACTCCTGTTTCATTGCGAGTGTTTAGGAGTTGGCTGCTTTTTAAATGTCAAAAAAGTAGAGGAATTGACTCTTATACTGCTCTTTTAAATAATTGAATGTGATAACTTAATTTGTTGTAGAACTTTATAAAAACCTTATACTGCATCATTCACACTGAGCATGGCAAATTTACACATATTTAGACTGCAGTAAGTTTAGACTATGCTGCGTACAATTAAAAAAAGGAGGAATGGTGGCTTCATTGCACTCTAAATACATATCAAGTAATTTGACATCGACATTGACTTTTAAGCCAATGTGTTCCATTTGAAAATCACAAACAGCAAAGCATGCTACCATAAAGAAAAATGAAATATATGGGCGGTGTCCGGCTGAAGCAACTATACACACTTTTGCCTTCAGACCACACTTCCAAAAATTACTTATTTTGAGCAATATCCGGCCACGCTGGGCCCTCGAGACTGTACTCCTTAATTGTGCTGCCCAGAACTTTGAGCAAAATGCTAATATCAGCATAACAACATGCTAAAAGCATAATGTTTAACCTGCGCGATAACATGCCAACATTTGCTAACCAGCACTAAACACAAAGTACAGTTGAGGCTGATAGGAATGTCATACATTTGGCAAGTATTTGGTCATAAACACTTTTTTTTAAATGAAAAGACGTTCACCCAGATTTCAGATTTGGTTCCCGTGGTGCCTTGTCAAAGCCATGGCATGTGACAGCGCTTTCCTTTCATCAGCTCTTCCTCCTCCTCCTCTTCTGATTCTGGTGAGGAATCTCTGTCGGAGGGAGAAATCGCAGCCCTGAAGGAACAGGTAGAGGAGAAGAAGAAGCTGATTGCTACGTTGAGGAACAAACCCTGGCGCATGAAGAGGAGGCTTGTGCTGCTCAAGTAAAAACAAAAACTCACATCCTCTGCTTGCTTAATGTGATTACTGCAATTTTTTATTGACTAAAATTTGTACTTCATTTTTTTGTTTGTTTGTTTCTCATTTGTTTTTTGGGTCATTGACTATTTCTTAGGACCACCTTCCTAGCCAACCATCACTCATGTTATGTGAGTGTAATGTTGATGAATAATTATTAAAACATATCCTATATGGAAGAAACTTGGAAAATAATTAGACCCAAGCCTTCACAAATGTATTTAACTAACTTCTCCCTCCAGTGAGATGCGCAGAAGACACATAAACACATGAAGACACATCTCAGATAAACAAAACCAGCACCCATATGGTTGGCTGTAGTTTAGCCTGTTACACATCTTGAAGGAATTACTATAGTAAGATGAAGCTGTAGCTGCCTCGCAAGGGCTAATAGTGTGTGTGTACTCGGTGTGTATATTTCTCTATATACAGATCAGTGTAAGCAACCTGATAGGTGACTTGCCTTACATTTTAATGAGCTTGACACTGTTTAATGCATGTTGTGGCTAACTGACTTGTTGCTTGCCAAGTCTTCCTTTCCGATGCTCTTATCTTTAACAAGGCTTCTTCATCAATCAGTAAATCATCCCAAACCTGTCGTTTGTCCTGTTGTTCCTGTTGCCACTGACTAATTAAATCATTGCTTAGGTAGATTGTATTTTTCATTTGCATGTTGCAAATGAAAAAAAAAACGTTTTCTCTGAATGGTCAAACAGGGAGGCACAGGAGTTTGTTGAAGAATTTGAAGGAGCTCTTGGGAAAGGCAAAGGAAGGAAGCTTTATGCATTCAAAGTCATGATGGCTAAGGTAATCTGCTCATTTTGCAACACTCAATACCATTTCAGAATAAGGGGGATATTGTGGAGATTTTCAACCTTTTTACTTATTTCAGAAACTAATCAAGTTTAAACGTGACTTTGAAAACTTCAAAACAGCCTGTATACCCTGGGAGAGGAAGATAAAGGACGTAGAAAGTTAGTACTGCTATGGCATGAATGAAAAATAATCTCTGTTTCTATTACAACCCCATTTCTAAATCAAGTTCTCTGTTCTCGTAATCATAGGTCACTTTGGATCTTCTGTGGCATCCTACTTTATTTTCCTGAGGTGGATGTACGGTCTGAATATGGTCCTGTTTGGGTTCATGTTTGGCCTGGTGATTCTGCCTGAGGTACAGCCTCTCTCACGTTAGGACGGTGGGCATATTGGGTACATTAGGACATTGTACATGTTTTTTTAGCCCTCCTTTCTCACCTCCAAACCTCTCTTCTGTTTAGATTCTCATGGGTCTTCCTTATGGCTCCATTCCCAGGAAAACTGTGCCTCGAGAGGAGCAGGACACAGCCATGGACTTCTCTGTGCTTAATGACTTTGGAGTTAGGATCTTATCTTCATTCATCAGTTTGTTCATAGCATGGCAGTAGACTCATTTGGGTGTCTAGTTTTTGATTAAGATTTATCAAGATGGTATCATTTTATTTCCGATCTTTAAATCTTTTCTTAGTCTTGTTAAAAACGTGGGAATGTTACTCCGGGCACCTGTTTGCACAGTTTTAATGTATGTCTGTATGTTTTAATCTTTGAATACCTTATCAAGGGATTCTGCAAGTATTCCTTTTTGTTCTACGGCTACTACAACAACGATCGAACGATCGGGGTGCTGAAGTTCAGACTCCCTCTGTCATACCTGCTGGTGGGAGTTGGCATATTTGGGTACAGCTTGATGGTTGTCATAAGAACGTAAGGCAAGACACACAAACAATCAGATGTGCATGTATATATGGAGATGTTTGTGTATTTTTACTGTCTTTTTGTCTTCTCAGGATGGCTCGTAACTCAAATGAAGGTGGCGACGGGGGGGAGGAGGGAGAATTCACCTTCAGCTGGAAGATGTTCACCAGCTGGGACTACCTGATAGGAAACCCAGAGACTGCAGACAACAAGTATGCCTCCATTACCACCAGCTTCAAGGTTAGCGTGTGTGTGTGTGTGTGTGTGTGTGTGTGTGTGTGTGTGTGTGTGTGTGTGTCTGTATTGGAAGATAAGTAGTTTAACATAAGAAAACATTTCTTTTGATGCACTAAAATGTAACGACTTTTTTTGCCCCGCTGTAGGAATCCATTGTGGATGAACAGGAGAACCAGAAAGATGAAAACATCCATCTCCGACGCTTCCTCAGGGTTCTGGCAAACCTTCTGATCACATGCACTCTCGGAGGCAGCGGATACCTCATCTACTTTGTAGTGAAACGTTCACAAGACTTTGCTAAGATGGAGCAGGACAAACTCTCGTGGCTTGAAAAAAATGAGGCAAGTGGACATTACATCTGGAATTTACAGATAACAGAAGGAGATTTGGGAGAATTGCTGCTTAAAAATGAGAGTTAAAATGACATCAATAATTCTCATATTTTGTCCAATGTATCAGGTGGAGTTTGTGATGTCTCTGCTGGGGCTGGTATGTCCTCCTCTGTTTGAAACCATTGCAGAATTGGAAGATTATCACCCTCGTATTGCTCTCAAGTGGCAGCTCGGACGAATCTTTGCCCTCTTCCTGGGAAACCTGTACACCTTCCTTTTCGCCCTATTTGATGAGGTTAATGAAAAGGTATGATGGAAGTTTGTGTATTTATCTTCCTGTTGCATGTGTTGTGACAGCAGATTCCTCAAAAAGTTTGATATAATAAGAAAAAGTGGGATGAATATGCTTTGACATATTTCCTATTCTTTAGCTGGAGACAGAGAAGTCCATCAGGAATGCCACTATATGGGGTTTGAACCAGTACTACGCAAACTACAGCTCCCACTTCAACACGACAGATGTGCCTCCTCCAAATGTGTCCCCAGCTGACGTCATCAGAGGACCTTGCTGGGAGAATGCAGTGGGAATAGTCAGTAGTGGCATTATACTGTTTTCCAATGGTGAATGAGAAATTATGGGTGTATAGATAGTAGTAGCGGCAGTAGACATGATTATTTTTACTCAAGTTTGCGACATTATTCCCTTACTTTACCCTCTGATTAATCAAACAGAAGAGACCAATCATTTCAATAAATTGGTTGGTTTGTATTTGTCTTCTTACTTCTTTTGTTTCTTTTGTCCTTGGTTTCTGATGCTGTGTAGGGATTTGTGAAGCTGGTTGTTTCGGACATCCAGGTGAGCTATTTGACAATCCTGGTGGGTGACTTTCTGCGAGCTGTCATTGTCCGCTTTCTTAACTACTGCTGGTGCTGGGACCTGGAGGCCGGATTTGTGAGTAGGCTACTCGTGGTGTGGGTCACTGTGTCCCTGTGTACATTCTGTTTGTTCAAATCAAATTGTTTACCAACCCAACACAACTTTGCACATTGTTTAGCACATCTATTTTCTGTGCTGTTAAGATTGAGTTACAGCATGTGTCTGCAGTCATGGGGCCAACTGTACATTTCAAGAAGGTGTATCATGTCATTCAGCTACTATTGAGCACTGTTTGAGTACAGGACAGTTCTTAATGGATTCAAGTCAACCTGATACTATAGAATGACATCTGGCAGGACAGCTGATCCCTAACATCAAGTGATACAGGAAACTGCAATGAGAACTTAATTACAGAGAGAGAGAGAGAGAGAGAGAGAGAGAGAGAGAGAGAGAGAGAGAGAGAGAGAGAGAGAGAGAGAGAGAGAGAGAGAGTGAGAGAGAGAGAGAGTGAGAGAGAGAGAGTGAGATGAAGCTGGTTCTTATTAATTCATTTGAGCATTATAATCATATCGTTGTGTTGTTTACAGCCTTCATATGGGGAGTTCGACATCAGTGGAAATGTGCTCGGGCTTGTCTTCAATCAAGGAATGATATGGTGAATTATTCCTTATGTTTCTGTCCCTTTTGTTCTAATAATTTAAAAGAAAGTGAGTGTGGAGTGCCTGCTTTGATATAACTTTTGTTATTAGTTTGACTGTTAGCTATTGGAAAAGTAACTCAAAATAATGTTTTTTCTTTATCTATGAGTAGTTAAACGCCAGCTGATAATTCAATCTTTTAATGTTGCTGCTGTTTTCCTCAGGATGGGAGCATTTTACGCTCCAGGTCTGGTGGGTCTGAACATTTTGCGTCTCCTGTCCTCAATGTACTACCAGTGCTGGGCAGTGATGTGCTGTAATGTTCCTCATGAGCGAGTTTTCAAGGCCTCACGGTCCAACAACTTCTACATGGGCCTGTTGCTGCTTGTGCTGTTCCTCAGCCTGCTGCCTGTTGTCTACACCATCATGACTTTGTCCCCGTCGTTTGACTGTGGGCCATTCAGGTCAGTAAGAGATGAAGACAGTACGACTCGTGGTACACTACACGGTAGTGAAATGAATTACATTTACAAAGGTGGATAGTTTTGATTGTTCATGATGGGTTATTCTGCAGGTAAAATAAATGTAGTCATGTAATGACCATAATGTATCTCTCCGTAACGATTTAAAATCTATAGAGTTCCTTTATCAAAATGTACTAATTGTTTTTAAAAGACTATTTTAGTATTTACAGTCAATCTGTCAGTTGCTCACTTTCAGTGTTGGGGAGTATCAAACTACACCTAATAGCGATTTAAGTAGTACTTTTGAACTTTTTTGTGAAGTTAACTCCACAAATTACAAACAATTTATGTGGCATAAAAGAAAAGGAATCCTTTTTAAAATGTGTATTTTACCGATGATTCTTATTCTTTGAACATGTTCCTGTCTTTGTGACAGCAACATGTTACCTGTTTTGGTTCAGTTTATTAAATGTTCAACAGGATGATCCTAACTCTAATTTGAGAGGCACTCAAGCACATTTGTACCTAAGCATGGTCAAACTGTCTCACAATTGCTGGAGACCTTTAATTGATGTACAACTATTGCGTTTGATTCATGTTTTTCCCCCAGTGGCCAGGACAAGATGTATGACGTGGTAATGGAGACTATAGAACAGGATCTACCGTCATTCATCGGGAACATTTTTTCGCAGGCTACAAACCCCGGACTTATCCTGCCTGCTGTCCTCCTCATGATGTAGGTATCATTCAAACATCAACTGAAAAACCCTGTGCTGGATCTGCTAAGGAGACAACTTGAGCTAGAGAGCCATTCTCTGTAGGCTAATTGAGAGAAGGGGAAACTAAAATTACATTCAGTCGTTTGGTGGTAATGGTTAACAGAAAGCGGCAACCAAATTTTATATAAAAAGTTGAAGCAGAATCAAGTCAAATCAAAGGTCATCTCTGAAAGTAGCAACAATGGACAAGCTAATGATGTGAGAGAACCACATTTCAAGACTATGATGCTGAAGGGACGACATATTTGCGGTGAGAGTCAACACACTTTTCTGACAAACTCAAATCTGAAATGGAGAGAACGGATGACCAACTAACCAGTGACTTGCTGGGATCTTTTTATACTACCCTATCAGCCTGACTGTGGTCTCAGTTGTTGTATACTGTTTGAAGACTTAATCTCATAATGCACAACAGGTTGGCCCTTTACTACCTGAATGCCGTATCAAAGGGATACCAACAAGCAAACATTGACCTTAAAAAGAAGATGAAAATGGTCAGTATGAGTGTACTCCTGTTAAGTCTAAATTCAGTTTTCTTCCCCTTGTTTTCCTCTTTTTTCAATATTTTCTGTTTTAAAGACTTAATCAAACACACGATTGTCCGTTTTAACACATTAGGCACGAGACGAAGAGAAGAACCGCAGGAACAACAAGGACAGCACTAATCAAGTGATGATAGACTTGGAGGACCTGCTACCAAACAAGTCTCTAATACAGCCATCCATCAAAGAAGAGTCACCCCCAACTGGTACACACACAAATATCTTCCTGTAATGCACATGCTATCAGAAACTTTGCAACATATTGTCTTCACCACTATTTTTGCTCTCCGTCTGTCTTCTAAGATGTTGTAATCGCGAAGGGCAGCAAGTCTCCCAAAATGAAGCCAGGTGCAGCGGCAAAAGGGGTAAATCTGCAAAAGGATGTGTCACTGGCTGCCACCAACCCCAGAGCTCCAGTGACCTATGCCCCGGGCCCTAGAAGAGGGCCACCTGGGAATGCCAGGGGGCCTCAACCTGGGCCTGGTAGAGGAAGAGGTCGGGGTGGGCCTCCAAGGCGATATGAGTCATGATTCATGGGCTAAAACCTAAAATTGACCAGAGCTAAAAATGTCTGTTAACACTACAACTGCAGTCACGGTCATACCGTATATAAAGGGTGCCACTAGAACATCATATCTTTACATTCTTTAGAAGTAATTGTCTGAGAAAAATGATGAATATAGATTAATTTATTAACTGTTACTTTCTGCCTCAATGTAAAGCATACAATTAGTATTTCAAACATGCCAAAACTTTATCGAGTATAATCAACCATTGAGAAAGTCTATAATCCATGCAATAGCACACTACAGCATCCACAGTCAAATCTATTGTCCCATGTTCCATATCCTCAGACTGAAGGTGAAGATGGGACTGTGTGGAAAGTAAATGGCACAGGCATGACTGTTTTATATGTATTTATAGCAGTACTACAACTAAATGTAAAACAGAAAAAACATGATCATGTTTACTGCATTGCAATCCGTTTAAAGTTTACTGGTTCACGATATGGGTCAAGAGTTTTATGGATTTCATTTGTAAATCCATGTACATAGTATGTAAAATGTCTTTATATTTTTTGTATGACAACTATTAAAATAATTCTTTTCTGGCAAAGTGCTATTGAAAAAACAACAATTATCTTGATACCAATGACAGACTTATAGAGAGGATGCTGTTCACTAAACTGTTGAATACCTCTATCATAGTACACTAAAGGAAAACAGATAAATGAAAGTCAGTATTGTCACAGCAATATAAAGAGAAAGAGACACAACATTGACACAACGCTGTAAAAATAGGTATATTTTGAGAGAAATGACAGGAGTAAATGTTCAAGGAGGAAACAGTAAGTCCTGTGATGTGATGGTATTATGAGTTCTTCTGTGAGATTTTAATGGTGACAGCCTTGACTTCTGTGTACTCCTGAAGAGCATATTCCCCTCTGAAAAAATAAGAAAAACACCACTATTTATGTGAGGAACATTACATGATCAATATTTACCAGTACAGATGTTACAAGTACCAAAGAATCAACCTACATGTTGATATGTTGTGGATATAAATACATAAGTATAAAATGCTGCTGCCATGTTTGGTGATGGGCTCACATATTAAAATCCTATTTTGTTCCACTCACTTTTACAGTTTTATTTGAATTAATTTACAAAAATAATTAGGCTACGGTGCACTCAAAGCACTACGTTTTACAAATAGTAGCAAGTAATTTTTTCTTGTAAAGCAACATACCAACTGCTCTCCCTTCTAGGTGGAGGTTATTGTGGTTATATGCAGCTTGTGAGAAAGCCTGCAGACTGTACTTATTGCTGAAAAAAGTCCCCTCAAATGTAATTCAAATGTCTTTAAGCTGTTTTTATTGACATATAATTCAACTGGAAATATGCAAGAACAAATCATCAAGCAAAGATAATGCAACCAATTAAATCAAAATATATTACCAACCATGGTTATATAATTGAATATAAAATGTAATGTAATGTGCTCACCTCTGAAACCAAACATTGAGCATCAGCCAAGCTAAAGTTGAGATAATATGCAATGGTGTTACTCACAGTTCCCTCCCGTTCCCAGACATCTTGAAGCCACCAAAGGGACACTGAGCGCTCATGGCATTGTAGCAGTTCACCCTAAAAAAAAACCCAATAGTTTCACCTCATTTTAAAAAAATGGCCAAACGGCTGACACAAGCCGATGATTCTATGTGGCAAAATGGAAATATGTTTTTAAAGTCAAATATTTCTTTAAAGGTTTCTCTGGTTCTACTGTTTGATCCACAAACCCTGAACTTCTGAAGATGCATTTTAGAGTGTTTGAGCCCTACCAGACCATGCCAGCCTGCAGAGCAGAAGAGACTGTGAGAGCTTTGTCGATGTCGTTAGTAAACACTCCTGCTGCTAGGCCGTAGTGTGTGGCGTTGGCTCTGTGGATGACTTCATTGGTGCCACGGAAACACATAATCTGTTGCACTGGACCAAAAATCTGAGAGGCAAAAGGAGGAAAGGTGGTGACAACAATAAAAAGCTTACATGAGGAGGAAATTCAGAACATGTGTACCATCAAGTGTGGTTGTGTCCGTGCAGGTGTGTGTTTCAGAGCACAGTACCTCTTCTTTGGCGATGCGCATGTCGTCTGTGACATTTGAGAAGACGGTGGGTTGGATGAAAAGTCCCTGCTTACCCCATGCAGATCCCCCACACTCCAGCGTGGCTCCCTCCCTCTTCCCGCTCTCTATCAGGTACATGATCTTATCAAAATGCTTCTGGTCAATCTGGAGAAAACAGCATCTTAAATACAATTTATCTTATCACAGAAAGCTTGCAGTTAAGTGGCAATGGAGATCTTTGAACAGATACTGTAGTCTAACTGTATGCCGCACCTGCGGTCCCTGTTCAACCCCTGGCAGCAGTGGGTTTCCCAGGACTTTGGATCTGGCCTTCTCCACACTGCGGTGGACAAACTCTTCATAGACCGGTTCCTCGACAAACACCCTGGATCCAGCCAGACAGCACTGGCCCTGGTTAAAGAAGAGGCCATTGTGGGCCTGCTCCACTGCGTACTCTACTGCAAGACAAACATGTGCACGTATAAAGTACTGCAGCAATACTGTTGACAGGAAGTGGAAAGGGTGACACCGCATAATGTTTGAGTCTAATTTGCCACCGGACCAATAAAACAATGTTGATCAACAATAGTGCATGGTTTGGAGTTACACCTGCCACCTCTCAAGTGTGGTCCATTCACAGTTTACACTGAAGGTACAGTACAAGGTTCCTGACTTCTCATTAAGCTCTGGAAATACTTAACTAGCAAGATCAGTCTAGCCTGTTGTCATTTTTAGTCATTTTAAAGCATCTTGACTTTATCAACAGTGCATAGAAAAATGCCATCCTTAAACCCGCAGTGAAGGTACACAAAGATATTACCTTTAAGTTGCAACTGAAGTAATCAGGTAACTGTTAATACTTACAGTCACAGTCAGCAAAGACAATGTTTGGGCTTTTTCCACCGAGTTCGAGTGTAACTCTTTTCAGGTTGCTGTCACCCGCAGCCTTCTGGATGAGTTTTCCGACCTGGCAACCGATTACGACAAAGTGGGACACGCATTACATTACAGAGAAAGAGCTGACACAAATAGGAGCAAACTAAACTTAAACAAAAAAAGAACTAAACTAAAAGGAAGAGAGGAGAAGAGACACCAACTCAATTTGCTATTCATTTCAGGAGACACTCACATCAGTAGATCCGGTGAAGGCTACTTTGTTGACATCCATGTGGTGGGAAATGGCACTTCCTGCTGTCTGACCATAACCTGGCACCACGTTCACCACTCCTGGAGGAAAGCCAGCCTGAGCACAGACACATGCTCATCTTTTAATTAGACAAAGCTTTTAAAGCTACATAGGTCTCTGCAATTATTTAATACAAGTATTTGTCCAAATGGTCTTTTAATCTTATATTATTGTCGGGGGAAAATAACAATTCAAGTACCTCTTTGATGAGCGCAGCCATGTGCAGGGCTGATAATGGGGTCTGTTCTGCAGGTTTGATGACGACAGTGTTCCCACAGCACAGAGCAGGAGCAATTTTCCACGCGAACATCATCACTGGGAAGTTCCACTGTGGGCCAAAATGCATAGACATGTTTGATTTGCAACAACATGAGGAACTTGGAAGAGTATGATTCATATCTAATGAGCATTTAGCAGGCACATGTAGAGGCACATCATGTTCTGGATACTTAAACTACAACCTTTGTCATTACAATTCAGTGGAGAAACTAATGTCTACGGTAACCATCTGTTTTTAAGTGTTTTGCCTTTATACTCACAGGAATGATCTGACCACATACACCAATGGGTTCATGGCGTGTGTAAGTAAAATACTCTCCATCTATAAAAAAATAAACAGTTAATTCATGACCGCTTCAATAACTGGCACTGTGGCTTTCATATTAAAACATAATTGTCCGACATGGCAACATCAATGATCTAAATGCATCATATTGGTGAGAAATATTGAAAAATAGGACAATACCTACGGGGATGGTTTTGCCTTGAATCTTGTCTGCCCAGCCACC
Source organism: Clinocottus analis (assembly GCF_023055335.1). Classification (NCBI taxonomy): domain Eukaryota; kingdom Metazoa; phylum Chordata; class Actinopteri; order Perciformes; family Cottidae; genus Clinocottus; species Clinocottus analis. Next base: position 11,682,370 of record NW_027176229.1, on the reverse strand, counting down.
ATAATATCTCAAGGTTTTGATTGTGGCCATTAGATCTACAAAATATGCCATTAGAAAGACTTTGCCAGAGTCCAGAGCCTCAAGTGTCTAGAAGTAAAACACAGGTTTTAATCATACAAAGCGTCATCATTTCATGAACCAGTTGATTATGTGTGTGTGCATTTCTCACTGCCAGGAGTAGACGGTCTCTCTCCACTAAGTCAGCAAGTTTGTTAAGTAGGAGGCCTCGGTCTGAGGCGTCCATGGATCGCCAAGGAGACCCCATTTGGAAAGCAGCTCTGGCACTCCTCACTGCCTTGTCCACATCTTCCTACAACAGGTTCAGGTTGGGGAGGTGGTCGCAAAACTCACACCAATTTTATTTATATCATAAATCACAAATTACTTTGAAGGGGCGTTACAATGTGTTCTGCATACAATGTTTTGGTGGTGTAGGATTTACTCACTGAGTCAGCCTCCTCCACTTCACACAGCAGTTTCCCTGTGGCGGGATCATGCACAGGAATCTTTCCTCCGTTACAGGACTCATGCCACTCGTTATTGATGAACAACTGAAATTCCAAAGGAGAATTAGAAAATGAATAATACGCGCAGAAAAGTAAAGTTTACATCCCAGTCTTGATTTTTTGGCTCCTTTGGTAAGTTGGGTGCAGCTTACCTGCGTGTACTGAATGGGGGGGTTTGGGATTGGCATGGGCAGGTCCTGCATCTCAGGTCCATCTACATGCTCTGGTTTGTGGTTCTGGTTTAGACCCTGTTGGTTTCCGTTATCAGACTGCTGCTGGTGGTCATTGTCAGGCTGAGAGTTCATGTTGGCATGCTTTTCCTCTGAAAAAGACACATGGAAGAAGTGCCCACTTGTGCGTGTGTGTGTGTGTGTGTGTGTGTGTGTGTGTGCATGTGCATGTGTTTACCCATACACTGTACTGCATGCGTGTGTGGATCACTGAGTAAGACTAGTTCCTTTCGTTTCTCATCATAACCCTGCACGTAAGTTGCCAGCCCAACCCGCTGGAGAGAAGCTGTGCCAAATGAAGCACTGGCACTGTCAACAGGGTAACACCATGGGGTCAAGGGTTACGACTGGCACCAGAAAGTCGGGCTGGCTCTGAGCTGTGGACTGGACTGACCTCTTTTGGTCAGAGAGAATCAAAGAACAGCAGGGTGCGCGCCCGGGAAAAAGGTGTGCTTCATCATATTTGCCAGAAAGGCTAAAATTCTAAATGAGCTCAACTGTGAGAAATGGTGAAGGGTTGCATGACAATAAAGAAAAGATTATGAATATTCCACCTTGCAAGTGGAAGTATATAAGGTGGAACAGACAACTACTGTTTCCTTTGCATTAAACATGATCACATAAGTATGTAGTATGTAGTCTACGCAGTGAACACAACACATTATGCAATAATAATAGAACGCTTATTAAAGGAAATTTAAAAAATGAAACCATAGGATGGTTCAAGTCGTAAAGCGTTGAGTCAAAAGCACACAAAGAACATACATGTTGTTTTTTTTCTAACTTGGATTAGGTGTTTTACAGACTAACTGAATGCTGCTTCTGAATTCTTAGTTTGCACGGCTCTTTTGAGAAATAACTTTTATTTCAACTACCAAATATAATAACGAAAATTGTAATAACGCGATAATTAAAAGTGTTTCCTACCTCTGGTAGATGCCGATGAGGTGTCTCGAGTCTGGTGGTTTCCTGCTCCGATGACGGGCATGTTGCAGCTGTCTGGCTCCTCTCACAGTCAGTGCACCGGAGACCCGCCGAGCAGCTTTAAATACCTGCCACATCAGTGCTAGATTGCAACATCACGTCTCCCGGCACACCGGGAGTCCTCGGTCCTCTGCTGGTCCCAATGCACGTGCTAATCACTGTTCAAATGGAACCAATAACCTCACGTCCTTGCGTAGCAGGCGCGCGCACGTTACATTTCTGAAGCGCATGCCACTAGGCTAGTGCATGGTAACTGGTAAGTAGTCTGTTTAAATTGAACATTGTCTTTATTGTTTACTTGTTCAATGTCTTATAGTTCATGTAAGCAGTCAAGACATGAATTATTTAGCTCATTGCTAGTTTTAAGAAGGTCCAACTTGAGGAAGTAGCATATGCATCCTTTGCATTACAGTTGGTGTAAGATTATTCAAGTTTTGACGACTTTTACTTGGGTAATGAAATAAATCTGTCTCTTAAGGTTATTATTAAGATATAGATGACACACATCTAATGGCCAAGTCGGATCAAAACCAAAATGGCAAACACACGTTTTACTGTGCAAGCTCAGTTGAAGCGTACAAAAAGTTGCTTTTAGTTTGCTTGTTGTTTTGCTGCTGTTGCTTGATTGAATCGCGTGCCAACACGCTGCAGAGGATAGGTCCATGAGCTACAAGACAGCAAACATAATTGGGAAGATGTTTGCTTTGATAAAGGGCCTCCTGCTGCTTCACTGTCTCCCAGGAACAATGTGGTCACATAACTTTGTCTGGTGCGCCTATTTTATTGTTGGCTGTCTGGAAATACACACATCCAATTGAGAATTATCCCATGGGAACAACAAGGTCTTTGTAATTAAACCTTGTCAAATAATGAAAAGATCAGCAGAATTATATTTGGTGTAGCAACATACAGTAGAAACCATCTTCCCATTATGTATAGCTCCATTTTCAACAGTGTATTGTTAAGGCGATGGAGTTTGGGTTAGTTATGCAGTAAGCTGTATAAACTGGAGTATTAAGAAATGATTCATGCACGTTCTGCTTGTTTGTGCATGTGAGTTTTATGTGTATACTAACTGGTTTTAAGTTTTTCATCAAAACGTACAGCATCAATGTCACAGAGGACATAGGATTTTTTCAGTTTAGCCACATGTTGATCATGTACACCCTCATTTATAGTGTTTGGCATTATCTGGGTGTTAAGGCGATTTCACTCTTAGTTTCATGTGAGCAGCACATTCTCCTTTGAGACCCTTCTCTATCTAGTCTGGATCCACAGAGTCAGTGTGTGTCTTGGCTCTGTCTGCCAGGTCCGGACCGCCAGAGAGGATGTGTACCACCAGGTCAAAGGAGCTGTTGCTTGGCCTGACAGCACCGGGTGTCCCACAGTTGAGCTTGAGCTAAATTGACAGTTTGATGGAGAGTGATTAAGAGAGGAGAAAAGAAGGAATGAAAGATGGAAAGTGAGAGAACTGGGAAAGAGAATGTAATACATGCAGGGAAAAAAAAGAGTGAGGAGAAAAGCATATGAAAAAGGAGAAACGCTATAGCTTTGATAATGAAAGTAGAGGCCGCAAGTCAAATATTACTTAAGATAAACTATATAAAATGAAAGATGTTAAAAAAATGAAAATAAATGTCAGTTGTCTTTGGCAGATTGTTATATTTTAAGAAAAGTTTTAACTTCAAATCTTGCCAATCTGTTAGTGAAATTAGACACAGCTAGCATGTGTAAACAGCAGTGGCATAAACAGTAGCTTTGCAATGTGAAGCTTTTTAATAATCTTAATGTGGCTTAAGGTGTAAGAGAGGTTAGATTTAGCTTTAATTTTTTAATCATGCCATGTAGTGTTGCGTTGGACTGTTTTGTTAGATGTTCTTGTTTATTTGACGTGAATAGTAGTGAAGTGTAGTTCTTATGATACATATGAAGATTTGACTGATGCCTGAAGCCTGAACACACTGACCTCAGTCCAAACCGTATAAGGGACATGAAGTCAATTGTGAGGATGGAGAGCACCCTCTTGTGACACATGACATAGATTACATTCTTTTAAAAAAAAGCACTGGGGTTTGTGAGGAAGGAAGTACTCATATCCTTCACTTAAGTAGAAATACTAATCACACATTTTTATTCTCTACAAGTAAAAGTCCACAATTCAAACACAACATTTGTTTTATTGGTGGATGTTCATGGCACATTTTCTGGGTATTCTTAAAGAAAGTTTTTGTTTTGTTGTCTTATTTTCATCCTTACCCGTGTATTTCACATTTTATAACGTGACATAATATGTTTTACAAACTAAAATAAACATAATCCAACTTTGGGTGGGACAAAGGGAACAGGGGAGGATGGGCTCTTGTTGTGAATGGGTACGGTCTGTGGTCACTGGCTGGTCGGGACTCAACCTTCACCCTGAGCCAAGTTTCTCGCCGAGTGTGCCGTCCCATTGTGATCAGGCAGCAGCTCCCTCTGCAGGGGGCCTGTAGCTGTTGAATGGGACGGTTCGTCCTGTGAGCCACCCTCTCCAACAAGTTCCAGAGGATCAGATCGTAAACTTCTGCCTAGCCTGGTCTCCACTCGACTCTCTTTTTTTTTTACACCAAAGTTATATGGGAACTGCGTGGTGAGTTTTCTCTCAAAATTGTTTGCTCTATTTGTTGATGTTTTTTTATTATTTAATTTTTATCTCCCTTCTCTCTCTTTCACAGTATTTGGAGATGACACTGACATTTGGGATGTTGTCCATCAAGGAGAACCCTTGTGCCTCTGTGTCTAGTGTCACAGTTGCTCTGTGTCTTCTCACCCTCCTACTGATCACCCTTAGGGGCCGAAGGAGCCAGCACCACAATTCCCAATTGGACTACACAAAATATCCCTCTCCTCCCGGCCCCATGGCGTGGCCTCTTGTTGGAAATCTGCTTCAGATGGGCGATCAGATTCATCTTTCTTTAACCAGCTTGAGGCTCCAGTACGGCGATGTTTTCAAGGTACATACAGTAAAATGTGTTGAAAAGCTGTAGCAGGACCGATGATTAAGTATACATTACTTCTTCTCGCTCTAGATGCATCTGGGCTCTTTAACTGTTGTCGTCCTGAGTGGATACACCACTATCAGACAAGCGCTGGTTCGGCAGGGAGACGCTTTTGCCGGACGACCTGATCTATTCACTTTTTCTGCTGTAGCCAATGGGACCAGTATGACCTTCAGTGAAAAGTATGGACCGGCCTGGATGCTCCATAAGAAGCTGTGTAAGAACGCCCTCAGGTCTTTCTCCCAGGCGGCGCCCAGAGGGTCTGGTGCCACTTGCCTGCTGGAGGAGCATATCTGTGCTGAGGCAGCTGAGATGGTGGCAGTGATGCGGGAACAGGCTGTTGCTAAAGGGGAAATGGGCAACGATATGAAGGGTATAGATCCAGTGATGCTCCTAGTAACCTCAGTGGCTAATGTTGTCTGTGCCCTCTGTTTTGGGAAAAGGTATGATTACAATGATAAGGAGTTCCTCACTATAGTTCACATCAACAACGAGGTCCTGAGGATTTTTGCAGCAGGAAACCTGGCTGATTTTTTCCCTGTGTTCCGCTACTTTCCGAGTCCATCTATGAGAAAGATGGTCCAGCACATCCACAGGATGAACGAATTCATGGAGCGTAGCATCGAAGAACACATCAACACCTTTGATAAGGTAAGTAGTCAAAATAAATGGCAAAAGAAAATGCAGAATCACACACTCTTTACAGAACAATCAAGCATTGCTATTTTGTAGGATAAAGTGGTGTTTAATTCTACACTTGCAATGTTGATTAGTTACTGCAAAAAAAAGTGAAATAGAAGAAGAAAGGTTTTTGAGGAGATTTAATGCAAATATACAGGTTTCAAAGAAACGTTTCACGTGTCTACCATGACCAGGCTACCACAATGATTTGTGAAATATCTTAACAAGGTATTAACAATTACAAACAGATCACCAGTGTATATTATCTTAACCAGTCTATTGTACAGTGACTATGAGATACATACAGAATATTTTCAGTACAGCTTAATTTGGTGGATGCCCATTCTGTAAGTACAGTATTGGTTTCTTCATTCTTCTTCATTGTTCCACTAATTTGCTATCCACTACTTAATCTGACATCACACTGATACAGAAGTAGCTGTGAGTGCAACTGTAGCCAAAAAAATAACAAACAAGTTCCCTGGGAGGGACTTTTGTTCTTGTGCAGAGTGGCTACAACTTTTGCATGCACTCTAATTAGGAATTAGCATCCAACTGGAAGACACGTGTCATACTATAACTGTTGTTTCTTTCTTAATTATTGGTTTGAAATACTTCTATCTATATCTGCATCATAATGTATAACCCTATAGTTAATGCAATGTGAAAGATCCAGTCATGTCATGTGTGTGTGTGATTGCAGAACTGTATCCGGGACATTACGGATGCTCTGATTGCACTTTGTGAGGACAAAGAAGAAAATAAGGATATGTCTGTGCTCTCCGACTCTCAGATAATTCACACTGTCATAGACATCTTTGGAGCAGGTTAGCCACGAAGGTTTCACTTGTCGTATCACCGCTCATGACATTTATCATAGTGATAATGATGATGTCTCTCTTTTCACTGCAGTTGTGTTTTTTGTAACTTTCTAAAGGATTTGACACCATCATTGCTGGTTTAGAGTGGAGCCTATTGTACTTGATCAAATATCCCGACATCCAGGAGAGAATACACCAGGAGATAGGTACTGTCTCTCCTTTTTCTTTGTATTCAAATATTAATCTTCACGGGAGCCAAAAAACGGTAACTGGTACATTCAATACAGTTACTGCATGCATCTTATCTATAATATTATCTTCTCTAATATTGCTTTTGTAGATTGTGTACTGTTTATAGCTGTTTTACTGTTTATTTATATTACTTGTTTTTCATTTTATTTTACTATGCGTCTCTTGCTGCTGTAATCCTGCAATTTCCCGACTGCAGGACTAATGAAGGATTATCTTATTTGATCTCAACTTGCTATAAATGACTCATTCTCATTGTCCAGAAATAGAAGGTTGTTCATTAATGATTAACACTAATGAGATAAAAATTATTATTGATCTGCCAAAACTGCTATATTTAGCACATACAGTGACTGTTAATATTTGAGATATGGACTAGATCTAGAGTGGATAGCTCTTCCCTGTTAAACAAGTATTCACAAAGATGTTTTAGGACATACAAACGGGTGGGAATGCATCTTTTTGTAACACATCTATAACCGGCACACATGTAGACACGCATATGATGCTTTTTACTAGGACCTAATAAAAAACAATCTAAGAAAATCCAACAATAACCGACCCCAGGGACCTTCTAACAAAATCGAAAGCCATCAGAGAAACTCAAAAGATTCGTCCAATTTGCTGACGCCAGAGCTACTTTTGAAGTGGGTTGACAGAACTCGTGCCGCACGTTGCACATTTTCTCAGAGAGAAAGAGGGAGAGAGAGAAAGAGAGAGAGAGAGAGACGGGATGAATCAAAGAGGGAGGCACAAACAACCAAAGAAAGAAAGGTTAGAGAGTTGTTCCACGTCGATACAAAAGCGGTAACACGCAAGGCATGTTATGTGAACACACATAGTTAGAACATTCTTCACTTCCTCGTCACTTCAATTAATTACAACTTAATTAAGACAATTAACTGTAAAGCCTTTATTCCACTGTTTACATTAAAGCTCACCACTCTACTGGAAACCTTTGTCAAGGGAAACATTGTTAATCAATCTGAAAGATAAGCAGAATTCATGTGATTGTAAATATTTGGGAAGGGTGTTAAAAACTCAAAACATTCAACAAATCTCAGCACCTTCAACCAAATGCATCGTAATGAGTAATGATGATGTAGTTATATCATGTTGTAGCTATTATGAAGCTAAAGAATTATTTAATGTCATTGCAAAAGGCTCTACTGGCCAAACACTGACTCAACCTTCATCCCAGTTTAAAAAATCACCTAAATTAGGACAGAAGTCTCTGGAATTGTAAAATAGCTTCCCAGTTTTTCCAAATATTCAAATCTTTTTTTTCTTTTCTTTTGCAGACGACCACATTGGCACAGCCAGACTGCCCATGTTTTCAGATAAGCCCAAGATGCCTTTCACAGAAGCGTTCATATATGAAGTGTTTCGCCATGCTTCATACATCCCTTTTACCATTCCTCACTGGTAAGACAGTAGTTTTATTTACAGTACATTCATGTTTACAGTTATATGTATTGTTAAAACGTAACTCTGCTTTTCTCCAATTCAGTACCACGAGAAACACCACCCTGAATGGATACTTTATTCCCAAAGATACATGTGTCTTCATTAACCAGTATCAAGTCAATCATGACCTGTGAGTATTCATCTGACAGGACTTGTTATTGCATCAGTAAAGAGTGACGTTATTCAACACCTTCTTGTCAGTTGAGGAGAATGTGTTTGTCTGTTGTATTGCATCATTGATCCTTGTGTTTTTTTCCTCTGTCGTAGGGATCTTTGGTGTGACCCGGAGACCTTTCGTCCTGAACGTTTCCTGGGTTCCTCGGGACTCCTCAACAAGGAGCTGACAGAGAAGGTTCTCATCTTCGGCATGGGGAAGAGACGGTGTCTTGGTGATGGATTTGCACGTTTGGAGATGTTTGTGTTTCTCACTACGCTGCTCCACGGGCTGCGGATTGAAAATGTTTCAGGTCAGAAGCTGGATCTCAGCACCGATTTTGGTCTGACTATGAAACCGCGTCCGTACAGGATTGCCATCTCCTCAAGGTTTTAGACCACATTAAGTTATGTGTGGATGTTTTGGAACATCAGCACACACAATCTAATTGTTTTTATCAGCCATCATATTGGGTTAGCCATTTATATGTTACGGCTAACGTAATAATGCCACAAAGCTACAGTCTGTCTTATATTATTGCTCTCAGACTGGGGTTTCTTCTTGGCAAAGGTGGTCAAGTCCACACATTAACAACACAAACAATGGACAGATTAAACACAATATTTTAGATGATGTAGGGTCATTCAAAGTCCTTCTGTGCCTTTTACTTTTTAGAAGCTAGAGTCCCTCAGCCTTCCTGTCCCACCACATTAAAAATAAGAGGAACACAGACCCTCATTAAAAGTTCCAGTTTCACCTGTAAACTTAATTTTCCAGACACCGTAGGCTGTCTGCCATTGAGTTGTTACACTTGTACAATAGCAGGTTAAGTCCGTCCCACGGCTTCAAACTGGCAGCCGGCGGATTCACAAATTCACAAAGAAATTGTGAATTCACTGAAAAAAGATCATTTCAGGCATAACGTTTCACCAGCCTTGAAGATGGCCAGGAATGATATTAAAAATGTAATTCAATGCAAAAACATGTCTTGCTTATTGTTACATAATGTTTTAGCTTAACTGTGTGTGTTTTCACATTCTAGTTTCTCTGTGCACACCTAAAATCACAGTTGAACATTGTGTTTTTATTACTGTTCTACTGTTTATTTATTTATATTACTTGATCTTACCTCTATTTACTGTGAATAAGGGCTGTTGTAATCTCGGAATTTCTCCACTGAGGGACTAATAAAGGACTGTCTTATCTTATGTTAACTTGCACATGCACACATGATGAATTATGCATTTTTTTAAATGTATAACTGTAAATGACTTTTGAAATGTCTGATCTCACCATTATATTATTTTTTAGAAAAATAATAGAATAAGTGTCTCGTTACTGTGGTTTGAATGTCAACCTCTCACAATATCTTGGTGAATATTATACCATTGGAGATATATTTATAACTTGAAAAGGGAAATTATTAAATTATTTGTTGCAGTAGCAATATTTTTGTCAAATTAAAGTTCCTATTGTAGAAGTACTGTAACTCTATTGTCCTCAATGACAACAAAATGCCAACACTGTCGCATGACAGCAGACCTTCATTAATGAAAGGCATAATTTCCAGTTCGCCTGTGTGTGGCCATCTATACGACTCATTTACAGTGGTGAATTTGTTTGGGTAAATTAATTACCTAAACAAACTAAAAGGATGAGACCTTGGCCCTCTCATCAATGCTGATCCCTCTCCATGTACTCTCTGTGTCTTTGTTGCTCACTTTGTTCTAGTCCAGAAAGCTCACAGTATGATTTCAACTATGGCCGTCTTTAAAGGATAACAATACATAGTGAACATGAGCTGACGGGCTGCTGATCTAAAGTAGCCAATAAAACACAGCACGCATAGCAAGGAATCATGCTCTAGTGTGGCGTAACACAAAGAAGGACTTGTGGGGCTCGCGGTTTACATTAAACTATGATGAACAAATAAGATTAGATCCAAATACAGACAAACGACGATGTTCATATAGAAAGCGTTATGCCTCATCGGCACTGACTTGCCACCTTGTCAAATGTTTCAGTTTGAAGCCTCGAAGCTATTTGAATAATGTTGGTGTTATAGTAAAAGACTATAAGATGTGTAAATATCAGTCCATATGTTACTGGTTAGGAGAAAATGAAAATGGCACCCAGCAATAATGAAAAGGTTTCAGGTCCACCGAGAAAAAGAACACTTTCCGTATGATTATTTTTTTTGAAATGATGCAGCTGTAAGGTCCAACTCTAACCTAAATCATAACACAATAAGTGAACATTATCTGTGCAAAAGTTGACTTTGATAAAGTGAAGCAGAACAAAGTTAAAGAGGGTTTAGTAAAGAAAACATGTAGACGGGGTCTCCAAAATTTGCATTGGGGCACATTTGTGCACATTTGTGATGCTTGAATTTTCTCATGAACCAAACCATATGTTTTACTTGGATATTATTTATGGTGTTCAATACATCCAAATATAGCAGTTTGAGGATTTTTTTTTCATAAAAGAGGTTATAATTTACAGTTTTATATAACAATTGCCCAGTCTGCCTCCTTAGGGTTGAATTGGTTTTGAGTTGGTTAAGTCATGAAGCTCTAATTTGAATAAACCTGCTGCCTGTCTAAAAGGACAGACGTGATGTTTACGTGATGAACTGTCCATTCTCAGCCAAGGGATATGACCCCTATAATAGTATTGGAATGGGAACATGTCATGGGCTTGAAGATGTAACCTCTCTAATGAGCTAAAAATGTGTTGCCTTTCCCCACATACAATAGGAGGGCTAACTGAATGACCAACTGACTTCCTATTTGCCTCTTGAGTTACACATGGGGCCCTGCATTGTGGGGGCCTCATTCTATAGACCCAGACTGACAGCACCCATTAACAAACTGCACGCAAATTCACTGAATTCAAGTGTCAGCAGCCCAATAGTGATGTTGCCTGTTCAAAAGATCACTTATTATTCAACAGTTAACACCACAAGCGATCCCTTTGCAGCCCACGCTCTGTTCATATGCGAGCAGTCCTGAAGTCTAACCCGGTGGTTCTCAAATGGGGGTATGTGCACCCTGGAGGGTACGTAAAGGCACTCCAGGGGTACAAGAGATTTAAAATATATATATATATATATATATATATATATATATATATATATATATATATATATATATATATATATATATATTTAATTTGAGTATCATTAAATATGTATATAATAAATATTTAATAAAGTATAAGTGTAAGTTAATAAAATGAATTGTACATATCCTATATTAAATCAGACACTGATGGCACAACCAAACTGCTCGGGGTACTCAACTAAAAAGATCTGAAACATCTTTTACATCACTAACCTATAGAAAATAATGTGTGAACTGATTAATTGACACATCATTATCTTTGTTATTCGTATTAGACATCCTATGGATTATATCATAGAACCAGTGTTCATGCAGTCATCACTGAAGTAAACCAATTGTATATCACCAATCCCTCCACATTATACACTCAAATGACACACAGACCACTCAAGTTAAACACTTTAATCCACTACTATACACAAAAGACTTCAAATGTCTTCCTCTTCCACTGTCTGTCCTGACCTCAGCTTCATGATCACCTGTCAGAAACAGAAATGGAAAAACAAAACAGAAATATTAGCTTGACTGTTTAGTTTCAATGTGGCCAACACATTATTTATGTTTTCTTCTCCATAAGATTCATGTTATGAAACAGATCCCAGTGACACACACCTCTTTCAGCTGGGCAATCTCTTTGCTTTCCACATGTCTCTGGGCATTGTTGGTTATGGCTTTCACTCTTGTTGCATAACTGGAAAGTTCAGGAAGTTCACAGTTTATTTAATAGTTTGTTCACTTAATATAATTTTAAAAAATAAATCTCTGTTTGTTTCTTACATGAGAGATGTGAGCGTCTCATCAAGATTGCATTCTGAAGGAGAGATGTTCACGATCATGAGGGTTTTGGCATTTCCACCCAGGGAGTCTTGCATCACCTGAGAGGGATGAAGAGGGATAAGCAGCTTTTTCTTTATTAATACAGTTTGTATGATTTGTGTCTGGGGTCAACAGCATTTGATTTCATTCAAAATCTAAAGTATACTGCTTTAATTGCATTACCTGAGTTAGCTTGCTATTCCTGTACGGCACATGGGGCAGCTCAGCAGACAAGGCTGAGATCACATCACCCAGGGCACTCAGAGACTTGTTAATGGAGTTAGCCTCCTACGTAGGAGGAGAATTCAAAGAGGCCATGAGGAACATCTGATAGTTTACATCCCTTGATGGTGCAATCACAAACACATCAGCAAACCTTTAGCTGGTGGTCCTTGGCACCAGTCTTGGCTGCTCTCTCACTGCCTGCCAGGTCCACGAGGCTCAGCTTCCCGATGCTCACACTCCCATTGGTCCGACTCCTACTCTCCACCATGATACAAACAATGAGATGGGAGCGGGAACTCTCCACATTCATCTCTTGGGAAACACAACATAGAAGGCTCTGAATAATGGGTTACACTGTGGCTGTAAAATGTAATTATTTTCTTATTATTGATTATCATTTAGATTCATTGATTGCTTTGTTTGTAAAAGACAGAAAATAGTAGAAAGTGCTTACATAATAATCATAAGATTACAATTCATTATTTATTACTATCTTTCCCATGGTTCTGAGTGCTTGAAGGCTAACTTAACAAGGGCAGCGACATGTGGGACAGCAAGCAAAGTCACAGAGTAACTAGTAGCAGTAACTAGGTCTTATGTTAGCGGTTCTGTAAGCACAACAACTCGCTGAAGGATGTCTCAATCACGCTACACCTGCGGCTGCGTCCCGCCACCAGCTCTCACTCAATGGGAGGCTAGCCTGTTGACACCAAGTCCGATTGTTTTCAACAAAAAAAACAAAAAAAACAAAAGCAGAGTGTGTTATATGTTATGTAGCAAATGGAGGGGCGGCATAATTGTTGCAGAAGTGCATGCGCCTTGTCGTGCCTGAAAGAATCTAAGTGTTTTTTTTTATAGTAAATAATTGTGTAGTTCTTATTGCTCCCTATTATAGGTCAGTAGGTGCATCCTGTACAAACTCTGATGACCTGAGTGCATGTAGAAAACAAAGAGTCTCCTCTTCCTACAGGATGCAGATTCACAGTGTGGCTGCTTGGCCGCTCACCGCCCAGTCCAGTAATGATGTACCGAGCTGCCGCCCCGTCACACTGACTGTAACTAACACGATTAATCCAAACCATTTAGCAGGGCCCTGCGAAATGGGCAGCATGGCACGGTATAGAGGACTCACTGGTGGCAGAGATGTGTCTGTTGGCGCAGGCCTGCTGGAACAGAGCGTAGAGCTCCTGGGCACTGGAGGCCTCTTTTGTCTCTGCCCCTTGGACAAACACAACCCCTTTTCTGTTCCTCTTGATCTCCACCCGCCTGGCCTGGCCATGGGACTGGGGCTGTGCCTGGACCTCACTAGCCGGGCTCACGAAGAGGTCCTGCAGCCTGTCGCTGTACAGCTCCAGCATATAGGCCGAAACCTGAGGCAGCAGATGAAGAAGTAGAGGAAGAAAGTTTAGGGCGTCGATGCAATTAATCTGTGCTCTTTCCCATCACCCAGATAAGATCTAATACTCTGCTGACTGTTACCTTGAAGTCAAATTTGGTGCTGCTCTCCTGTATGATATCAAATATGGCATTAAAGGATCTTGGTATAATTCCGAGGTTCTTCTGTTCCTTGTCCCCCACCATGGTGAAGGTCTTCCCTGAACCCGTCTGGCCATATGCAAAGATACAGACGTTGTAACCATCGATTGCTGACTGGATCAGCCTGTGGGGGAAACCCATCCTAAACTGCAGCAGTACTTAAAAATTTAAACGTCTGTACTTTGATCATAAGCTCCCCGACGGCACCCTTTGTGTTTTATCTTTCATATTCATAACATTTAAATAATTTTTTTTTATGTGTGGTGTGAAAAAAGCACATTTGGGCCAATTATATGTGTTATGTTACATTTTCAGGTTTAGTGTATTGATCTGAGATTAGGAAGCATCTCACTTGTTGGTGTCATGAGACAAATCTTCCTGAGAGGCTTCAGCACCAAACACCATATCGAACTGAAACTCCCTCGGCCCGCGAGGTGTCTCCACGATGACAGAGTAATCATCTATTTTCTCCACAACGGTGGTTCCGCTCAGCGCCTCCAATCGGTTCACTGGTCGAATCCGACAAAACACTCTGATTTTACCTAAAAACAAAATGAGTTAAAAACTGAGGGTTAAACTGAAACAAATATCATACATACATATGTAATGCTGGCAAATGTGTACCTTTCATGTCTTCCACCATGTTGTAGTACTTCTTCCTCATTGTCCTTTCTGAAGTGTAGTTCTCAATAATTTTCTTTTTCTCGTCTTTAACAAGCTTTAGCTTGACAGAAGAGCAGGAAAACACACAGCTTTGGAGACTGGGGAATTTATGTAAGATATGTGTCTACAAAACTATAGAAACATAAATGTATTCGCTACAATGTAATAAAGTTGTTAATTCACAGACGACAATGAATCCAGTGCACAACAGCTTGATGCACTCAAACCAGTACAGGTGCAGGCTTAATATGTGTAATTCTTTAACAGCTGTGGTGGTATATTCAATTCACGACTGGTGTTTTGCAGTGGCACGTAAACAGACAGGGAAGGCCCACCTCCCCTGTCCCTTCTTTAATATAGAGGACAGGTGCTTGGTTACTATCTCTGAGGCCTGACCTGACTTGACATTTTGACTTATGTGATTAAAGACCAACCTGATCTTGCAGCAAGAGAAGTTGCTGACCAACACTCTTCACTCCGTCTGTGGTTCCTATACTCCCTTGGCCCAAGATGTCCTCTTGTTCTGAGACAACATCGCAGTCTGAGCAAAACAGACAATAAAAACATGGATTTAAGAGATTCACCTGGGAGCCAATTGTGGTGTAGACACAGAATCATATGTCGTACAAACTGACCAGCTTTTGAAGATTCAAGTATAACAGTTAATGATAAAAAAGACTCTGGAGCGCATATGATTGTAATGTAATCAGTCATTTACAGATGGCTGCAGTCAACAAAATTATTAATTTACCATTTGTTGCAGGACTTTTACCGGTTTTAATGCAATCCAAAGCCAACTGAGAGATCTCGTACCCCCTCACGGTTTCTCGTAGTAAAGATACACTTGACTCATATTCATCTAACCTGAGAAGTGAAAGAAAAACATCTGAATTATTATTAGGTTTCAGACAGTAAAAAGAAGGCAATATGAAGATGAACTCAATTTAACCTGTCACTTTTATATCGACACTACCTGTGGCTTTTCTAACAAATAAAAAGTATATTTTTGTTTATATCGCAAACTGTTTTAATGATCTCTAACCCATCTTGGTCAGTGTTCTCGCTCTCATTATTGTCTTCTTTGGCAATCTGCAAACGGTCCAGTTTGTCTCTTGCTTCGACCAGAGCGATCTGATTCTCCTCAATTGTCAGGTCCAAAAGAGCTCTGGTCTCATCCACTGCACTGCAGATAGCATGAGCCTAGACAACAGAACAAAGTACTGTGAACACAACATAGTCATACAATCAAGGTGATGTCTCAGAAAACAAAATGCTGCCAGCCAAACAGGGATTGCCATGTTTAAAATAATTAGATACAACGGTAGTTAGCGGTTTGTTTATGGGCTACATAGTTCAACCACACCTTGTGTATGACCGTGGAAAGCAGAATGCTGCAGGGCGGCTGAGGGATGGGAGGACTGGGGCTCCTCTCTGCCTCCAGCAGCTCAGTGATCTCCCTCTCCCTCTGGTACAGACTCTCTTTCAGCTCCTCCAGACGTGCTTTAGCCCCCTCCAGTGGCCGACCAGACTCATTGCAGGCCTGCAGATTAAACCCACATCACAAAAACATTTTGTCCTGCAGACATTTGATAGGTCCACCCCTAAAATATCTCTAACAAATTGAACACTAGATAATATCAGACAGCTTTCCTGTCTTTGTTATGTGACCATTGTCTATATGTTGTCTTAGAAGGTTTTTTTGTTGGATGCTTTACTGATATTTTTTATAATCTTTGATCATGCACTTCAGATATGATCAGCAAACTGCCATTGTAACTGATTCCAACCCACCAAGGTCTGTTGTTGATCCGGAAATCCTTTGTTCTCGGCGCTTGCACCGTCCTCAGCAACTTCCTGCTGCTCCTGTGATGATGCCCTCAACATTTCTTGGACTTTCCCTACTTCCTTTCTGGCCATTTGCAGCTCCTGCAGTGCTGATCAGTGTAGTAAAGGTGTTCTATGCAAAGGTCAGGGATTTTGGAGACATACATATTCATTAATGGCTGCAGACTCACTGGAGGCCTGGTCGCTGTGCAGGACATCCAGCCTGTTGGAGAACAATTCCAGCATTTTGCTCTGAAAGAAAGAACAGAACAAGGTTGGTCCAATAATTTTGCAATGACATTGAAAAAAAAACCTGTTACCTGTAATACTCAAATACAGCCACAAGGACGTGCTCCAGTTCAGAGAACACAAAAGAGTTTATGGAGCCAGCCAGATTCCTTTGCAACCTTTTCTCTATGCCACTGGAGGGCCTCCTCTTTACTCCTTCTTCTCTCAGCTCTCTGCTCCTCCAGCAGCTGCTCATTCTGTGCAGTCAAAGTCTGTAGGAAAAAGACAAAGAGAAGAATACATACATATATACATGAAGCTGTTTAATGTTTAACTATATGGCCTGTAACATGACTGATGAAGTGTGGAAAAGAGATTTGAGTTTTTTTACTTTACTACTTGTGAGGACAAAGTGTGCTACATGAGAGTTGCAGGGAAGTGAGCCAGGTAATAAGGAAAATATGGGAAAGGGAGTTGGATGGGGTTCATATAATAGAGACGCTTCGGTAAAATAAACAGAGATGGGCTGAATATTACTGACCGCAACGCTACTCTCCAAGTCAGCATTTTTCTTCTCCACCTTCTCCTGATAGAGGTTCAGGATTCTCTTCAGAGTGTTCATCTTGCTCTGGTGGTTTGATCTGATCCTCTGCACGGTCCACTCCTGATCACACAATAACATTTGCATTACTGTTGCAGTGTATTGGGGCCCTTTTTCCTCACACAACCTTCCTCACCTGCTTCTCTCGTGCTGTAGCCTGGAAGTTCTCCTCCAGCTCCTGCACCATCTCCAGGTGTCTTTTCTTCATCGCTTCCATGTCATCAGTGATCTGTTTTGGAGTTTGTAGTGCACACACAAACAACATGAGATAGCATCCTGGTTGCATTGCACATACTGATCTAATGCCTTGCAGGGCCACACCAGCAGCATCATGGCATCCATGTGAGTGTGATGAAAGAACACAACACAGTGTCTGACAGTGACTTCCTTGTGTGTCCGCATGCCCTCTCATTGAACAGCTAGACTCTGCTCTAAGTCACATGTCTGATGATTAAAATCTCTGTTTCACGAGAGTTAGAAGACATCTGTTTTGTTTAGCGAAATAAATCGGATTCTACTCTGAATAGAAATATACTGCTCTGGGAAACCGAGTGCTTGTTCTGTGCTGCTTTTCAACAATGATGCTGGTTATTTTACCTGAGTGATGCAGAGCTCAGCTGATTCGTAGGGGATATAAATCTTGAAATCTTGTGGCCTCTCAGCTTCTGCAGGTTGATCTGCATCACTGCGAGCTGACAGCTGAGATTCTAATGATCCTGCAAGATTTACATGCTGTAGATCACCATTCAGTTCAGCACATGCGTGCAAAATGATAGCCTATCACTTTGTGCCTTTTTGTAATAAGGGTACAAATCATACATGTAAGTAATGCTTAACTAATGCATGGCTTGTGATGATCAAATGCGGGATTTCACATGAATTCCTGCTGCACACCATTGACAAACGATGGAGTCACGATGACTTTATGTGATTAGATCAACTGAGGAATGTTCATTTATAGTTACTTCATTGATTGATGATTGATTGATTAATTGTAAATGAGCTGGATTACAGTTACATTAAAGTCCATTTCAGACCCATGCATTAGCTCTCTTTCTCGCTCTCTGAAAGTAGAACAGCACATGTTCTCATTGAAACATGACACTTTTTATCCAGCATATGTGTCTGTAAGTTGTCAGTTTGCACCTACTAGATGATTTAGGTTTTAATCACTATCTACCATACTTAAGTCCATTTCTTTCAACAACCAATAATTCTGATAATTACAACCACATCAACTCATGTTCCACCTTCTAGGTTGTAAACATGACATGAATATTATTGGGTTATGCAGCAACATGTCTTTTTGCTTCTGATGACAAGTTTTAGAAATAATCCATGGTATTAAAAAAACTGTATGTTCAAAGAATGCAGCTGATTTGGTCACATATCAATTAATGTATGAAGTACGTGAATTAACATTTCTTGATGATCTCTAAAATGTGTACTAATAGCATAAATGCACAGTGTCTTGATAATTGGTTATCCATGAGCAAATCCTGTACTGAAACATCATGAGTTGTAAGTTAGTTCAGCATTACCCATATTATAAAGTTACAGCTTCACTTCTCTGATCTCCACAGCTTTTATGTAACTGTGGTATCTTTCTCACCTCCCCTCTTGACCCCTTAATCATTATTACAAATGCTTTGTGAGGAAACTCGCAGACATAAGGCTTTTCCTAGCCCGTTACCCTTACCGGGCTAATTCTAAACTTAACCCCTGAAACATGTATGAACCCTCAATAGGGCCTTTAAAGAAGTAAGGAACAACAAATTGTTCTCACTCTGAAAGTCTTAAACTTAAATTTGTTTCCATAGATACACTCTCACTCCTCCATCTTCATCATTTTACAGCACCTCGGTTGACTTCTTGTCCAGGGTGTTTTCTGTGGTTGCCGATCCAGCGTCTGAACACAGTCCATCTCTCCCTCCACAGAGTTTTGTGACGAAAGACAGCTTTAACAATGAAGCAAATGTTGGGGGACAGTTGGAAACAACTTGGGCAGTGCAGTAATATGCACGGAAGAGAAGAGGAGAGAAACAGCAAGTCTTGTACCATATTCTTCTATTGCCTAATTCTTTTTCGCAATATAAGGCATGTGCTGAGTGTTATTATTTCATTTTAATTTGCACATGTAACTGAAATGAACTTTGAATAGTCAATTACATAATCAAAATGGTGTACGGATGAATGCCAAACGCTCGAGCTCATGAAACACCCCTCCAGCGATGTGTGCGTGAATCTGTGCAATGTGTTTATAATGAATTTATCATTTATTTCACTTACATGGATACAGTTTTGGGGGAAATAAAACACATAAATCTCAGTTAAACCATTTACATTTTATTTATGATATTTAAAACATGTTTTACATCTTTATGATGATATTGACTGATCAGTGTGCAGTTTATTGTCTGTTTACATTTATCAATATTGCTCTCAAAATGTTTCAATGATTTCTATTTAGTAAACTAAGTAGTCAGTCACTGTTTATTTTATTTTTCATGTTAATCTGTCAGTGTGACCAGGTTCATCTAAAATAATGACACATTCCTGCCTCTGAATCCTTCAACACTCTTATCTCTTATATTCCCCTCCCACCCGCTTCACCCCCTTTGTTTTCTCATACGGGAATGTGGGCGTGCCGTCATGCTGCTACTTCCTTTCCAGAAACACCTTTCAGCAGAGAAACAGAAATTGTCAGCCATGACAGAAGAAGGTTGGTGGGATAAAAACACACTTTGGTTTGTTTAGTTTGTTTAGGGGTTAAAGTTCAAAGGTTAAAGGATACAACAGTTAAATATTGTTTACACATCTGTGATTGCGTGTGTGGCGTGAGGGTTATCTAACTGGTCTGACCTGCTGTTTTGTCATCGTACTGTTGAAACTGTGTGTTGTGAATTATTGGACATGGCCTCTCATCCTTCAGCTCTGGTATGCTGCCCGGTAAATCCTCCAACACCTGCACTGTGACAGGGACCCGTTCTGGTCGCGAGGACAACACAAGGTCTTCAGTGCAGGTAGACCTGACCGTTGTCTCCCAGGCGTCTGAGAAAAAAAATTAACAGGCACAAGCCGTGCGCGATGTAAAGATGTAATTTAGATATGCAAAACAGGCAGACAGACAGAGAAATGAGGGACAGGCAAGCTACCACATAAAAATAGTACATTAAGATACAACAGAGTATGGATGAATGTAGATTCAGATGCAACGCTAAAAATAAGTTGCAGCAGGAGAAAACACATCTTTTAACCAGCAAAAACATCTGGATAGAAGATGGTGAAGCTGACTTTGACACAACGCGTATTGTATCTCTTACAAAAACGTTGACCTCTGCACACAAACATTCTGCAATGCATTTCTGCAACAGCTAGAGGGACATCAGCTGTTTTGCTACTGGCAGGAAAGATGCAATACAGTATGCATTTGCCGGTCTCTTTGTGTACTGTGTACTTCCAAGTGTGATTCTAATGGTCCCTGCTGGCCTTCATGTCCAGATCTCCAGCCAAACCCTGCCAGGAACAGTGTGTTTGTTCTGATAATCTGACTGCTCTGCTGCTTCACAACGGAGGCAGCCAAGCAGTTGAAATATTTAAACCTCGTCTAACTTCACCAGTCTGCCTGGAACACATTTATCACTCCGAAAAAGCTTCTTCTATAACATATAGTTGTATATATGATCCAGATATTACCATTATGCAGATGAACGAGCCATTAGAACAGAAGGCGTTCACTTGATGTTTTACACTCACGTTGTTTGCCTGCAGGGGTCACAGAGTGATGTCGCCCTACTTTCTTTCCCAGGAAGGTCAGTGAATAAGATCCATTCTCAGCTCCAGACGAGTTTACATACATTATGTATACAACTGAGTTGGCTTATCTTTTTTTTGGTCTTTGCAGTTGAAAATATGCAACGGGATCGTCCAAAGCCTGCAGAGAAAGGAGGGTTATGTCAAAGCCACAAAGAGCCTCGAAAGATGACATTTTTTATATTTATTCGCAATTTAAGATCTCCATTATGAACTCTCGTTCAACCCTCAAACTATTTGCAGATGTCAAAAAGCTCCCACAGCAGGTCTACTGAGAGGCTGTGAGAGGTGGTCAAATGTAATCCATTTGTCAGCCTCTCAGAGTGACGAAAAGTTACAAACTTCTCAACAGAAAAAAAAAAATCCATATTGCAGAAGTTTGCGTCAATTAAATAAATCTCACATATCACTAAGCAGGAATGGGCACAATGCCAGTTCTTTCATCAAAAAACACAAGAACATCCAACAGAGTAGAAATCAAGACAAAACAGAACAAAAAGAATAAAGAAGGCCTGATGATAAAAAGTCTACCTGGCCTGAGAGCAGCTCAGATCCCTTCAGTGTGATTCAGTCAGTTTGAGTGCTGCAACTGATCAGGAACGCAAAGAATGCGTCGAACCTGATCTCAAGGTAAACTGAACTCTCAACAGGCTTTAAATATTTAACCTGCAGAGATAGAGTTTCACCAGGTACTGGCTTAAATGCCACAGAGTTTGCTGGTAAAAGGATGCTCCAAACAGTCCCATGCGTGAGATACAGATTGTAACTGGATGCTGTCTCACATTCACAGACACACATCGTTTATACACACACTCACTTTGATCTTTTGTTTTCCTGGAGACCGCATACGTTCCTCACTTAAGTAATGCAATAAATGACATACATCTATGTGAAACTCAGTGAGCAGAATCAGGAAATTATCTTAATGCATGCTTGTTGGGATGAAGGGAGCATCAGATGATTGGATTTATACAATTTCTATTTTTTCCATATAATGTAACTACATATTAAATCAAATACAAATTTGGATTACTTGTACTTTATATGAGTATTTTTCTTTACTAACACTTTATATATATGTATATATATATATATATATATATATATATATATATATATATATATATATATATATATATATATATACATACACACACACATTACTTGTACTTTATATGAATATTTTCTCTACTAACACTTTATATTTAGTATATATATATATATATATATATATATATATATATATATATATATATATATATATATATATATATATTATACATACACACACACACACACAATACAATACATCGTTATACATTTAACCAGTGCTACCAGTATTTTTCATTTGTGACCCTTACAATAAAATAACAGCATTGGAACCTATTGTCATATTTCAGAGGTCAGACTTGTTGGCTGATCAAAAACATCTGAAACCAGATTTATGCATCGAAACATATTTTTGTTCTCAGTTCTCCTTAATCATCTCATAACCCCTCAGATTCATCTGTTGGCCATTTTGAGGGGCCCAATTTCTAGTTTAGAAACCACTGGACTAAAGCTACTACTTTGAATTTTCAAACTTACGATACATTTGGCAGATTTGGTTTCATTGAATGCAGGACTTTTAGTTGTTAAGTTGAGTATTTTGCAACTGTTGTGGTTTTACTCTCTTCCACGTTCGTTGCTGTCATATACCTAGAAAAGTAATTGTGGAATAAAATAAATTGAATACTTGCTAATTAAAGGTATTGTACTCTCATCAAGTTGCTGCTCTTGGTCAAGCCGTTTGATAAGGATTTATTTCATTTTTTTAGATTGAGAGACTCATTTAGAGCATTTGGACCAGCTTGAGGATCCATTCAATGTGTATACTAAGAGATATGCGCCCATGAAGCCTCTTAGATGAAAAGACATCTTCACCTTGTACTTTCTTTCTCCACAATCTCGACTCTGTGCTGATCATATTCCTCTGTGAATAGGCACAGCGTCACTTTTTCAAATGTGGCAACTTCAACATAACACAATAGTATCAATCAACACACATGTACTAGTCCTAACAGAAAACAATGACGTCTTTTAGCACAGAGAGGAGTTTTTGTATTGATGTCATCATGGGCCTGTGAAGTCTTGATTATTTAGACGCTCCCAAATAATGGTAAAGTATGATTGGGCTCAATTGATGTGGTCATCAGTAAGATGTGTCATTATCCTGGATGCTAATCTCAGGAGCACGCATGTAGGGATCAGGCCTTGGCTGTGCTGCCTTGACAACATGCCACACCTTTAAGGCAATGATTACCCAATTGAACTGAAGGGAGACTCTTCTTTGGAAATGTTAAGGTGGTCTTTGCCTAGCCACTGCAGGCACTGTCAAGCGGATGTGCACAGGGATATAGTATATCAATAGGCAAACAGCAAACAAGAGAAAAGATAAGAGCAAGAATTCCATTATGTCTCCTGGAAAATTAAACAGAAATATCATCAAACTTTTCCTTATAGAGACTTATAGAGCTTCCGTCAGATCTCAGATATTCCATCACATATATAAAGAAACGATAATAGTAAACACGTCAAATCAAAAGTTATAATAAACAGAAAGTTCCTGAGTAACATAATAGGATTATTGCATTGAAACCCAATTACATACGTACACGAAAAGAGCGTGACTTTGTAAAAAAAAATCTGATGGAAAAACTGCTCGGCGGTGCGCTCTGATGTGGCAGACAGCGGTTCAATCCATTGGCAGCGGTGGAGGGGAGTATGGGCTGGACCCGTTACTAGGTGGGGTTTATCTTGGGTATAAATAAACTCTCTCTGTGTCGCTTCAACGCTTCTGAACTTCAGTGAGACAAACTTCTTCCCTCTAAGAACACACGGTAAGACAGTTTTTCTGTAATAAAGATCTAAAATCTGTTCTGCAGCTGTTATTTTAAGAGTTTGCTGACTTTTGCTACGAGATGGGATGCCTTTAAATCCCCTCTCCTTCAAGATGTCGATGCGACCGACAGGGTGTGGTTGGGAAAACGGAAGCGATACTTTTCGGGAATATACACATTTGACGCAATAGGCGTTATTCTAATAATTACGAAGAATAGTTGTCTGTCTATGTCAAGATTATAGCAGATTATAGGCAACCGGATCTCAATATAATGTATAATGCTATGTATCCGAGTTTAGCAGTCTCCACCTGCTTGCCATTATGGAAAACCACATAACATAAACCCACAGTAAATATGCAGAGGAGTGGATGAAAAAAAAACATGAGTGAGTTCTGCTCGCAGGTTTTATAGATAATAACTTTGCTAGTTATACTATACAATAGTGATACCTTTTGCTTTAAATACTATCTATAGTATGATCAGTGGACCTTGTTTGAGCAAATCTCTTCTTCTCCCCCCACAGACAAACTCCAGTAGTCCCACCATGTCTTTCATCCAAGCCTTCATGCAGCAGACGGTCTATATGGGCATGCCCGATGACTCAGTACGTACAGCTGTGGTTTCTGTTCCAGTTGCTCAGGCCAACAGCCATGTTTCTTTCCTTCTTTTTTATCTTCCTCTGGTGGTGGAAAGTTTTGTCAGAGAGGGAGAGGGAGAGGGAGAAAGAGAGAGAGAGAGAGAGAGAGAGAGAGAGAGTAAGAGAGTGAGAGAGTAAGAGAGTGAGAGAGAGAGAGAGTAAGAGAGAGAGAGAGAGTAAGAGAGAGAGAGAGAGAGAGAGAGAGAGAGAGAGAGAGAGAGAGAGAGAGTAAGAGAGAGAGAGAGTGTGTGTGTGTGAGAGAGAGAGAGAGTGTGTGTGTGTGTGTGAGAGAGAGAGAGAGAGAGAGAGAGAGAGAGAGAGAGAGAGAGAGAGAGAGAGAGAGAGAGAGAGAGAGAGAGAGAGAGAGAGAGAGAGAGAGAGAGAGAGAGAGAGAGAGAGAGACTAGTAAAAGGGAAAAGAAGGAGTGAGTGGGAAGTTTAAAGGTGAAACAAGGGAAGGAAAAGGAGTGGAGCAGAGTGGAGCAGAAAAATAAGTTGTGAGCTGGTATTAAAGTGAAAAGGAGCCTGAACTGTAAAGATTTTATGCAATAAGAAAAAAAAGATCATTCCTGTGTGACTCATTGCGCCAGGAATCTACGCCCCTCCCTTCAGAAACTCTGCCGACAGAACAGAATTCTACTTCTGCTTTCCCTGGCTTCTTAAAGTGAACTGCAGGGAAAGTTGCAGGTCCTGCATGATTTTGTTTGTGCTCTGAAACTCGTTTGGTTGTTATTCGGTTCAGTCCAGCGGGGTGTGTAGAGGAATTTTAGGCCCTGCCATGGTCGCTGGTGGTATGGAGATGTAAGGGCTCAGGCTCCACAGCAAAGTACCCACAGGAGTTATAAAACCTGTCAAAAAGATCTTCTTTTATGTCTCATGTGGAGCATAGATGCAGCAATGTCTAAGTGGAGAAAAAGCTGTGATTTTATCTTTTTTAAAGAGTACTTTTGCAACAAAGGAATTCTAATTTGTGTGTAAACGACCTGATGCACACCAGTCGGTAGTAGAACTCAAGTATTTACAAAACACACAATAATCTGTGTTGTGTCTTTCAGGTCCTCAAGAAAGAGGGAACAGTGACTGCAGCAACCAATTTCAGCTCCAATGGAGATGCAGCAATCTTGGATAAGGCCATCAAGGCAAAAGGTGAATTTAATGTGCACACAGGAGGGCTTTGGAGCGTGTGTTAACATGTCTGTGCGTAGTACAACATGCTGGCCTCTGCTGTTAGAACTTTAACACCCTCTGCTGGCCCTCACACACCATTACTACTCACAGTGTTTGTTGTATAAAGTTTTAGTTTTTTTCAATTAGTGCAAACTTAAGTCTCAACATACTTATAAATATCTGTCTCTGTCATAATAGATGCAGAATAATATAAATGTTCTTTTTACTTAACATAATTTTCTTTGTGCAGGTGTGGATGAGAACACTATAATTGAAATCCTGGTGAAAAGGAGCAACGAGCAGAGACAGCAGATTAAAGAAGCCTACCAGAAAGCCAGTGGCAAGGTAATTGAAATTAAATCAAAACTTTTACAAGAAAAAAGTTGATGTCATTCCAAAGTACACACACTGTTACACACACACACACACACACACACACACACACACACACACACACACACACACACACACACACACACACACACACACACACACTCTCACACACATAATAACGTGCTCTCACACCCTGTTTGGCTCATTGGTTATCCTATAGTCTCTGGAGTCAGCACTAAAGAATGCTCTGAAAGGAGATCTAGAGGATGTGGTGTTGGCTCTCCTGAAAACACCAGCCCAGTACGATGCCCACCAGCTGAAAATGGCAATGAAGGTACCCACACACACAAACACAAACACATTTAATCAGCCTCTTATTATTAAAATGAACACTGATATAAATGTATAAACTGTTACTGTAATGCTGATAAACTAGGCTTAATTGAGGTGAATGTCGTGGCCCTCATCTGTTAATTTTTGTGCATTTATTGCACTTACTTCCACATATTATTCATGTATTGTTTTTTAACAGGAGGGTAAAAGGTGTGTTTTGTTTGAACGTAGTGAAGAATATGGAGCCTTTCTCTGTCTCAATCTTTTTATGGCTACATCCCGTTCTCAGGGTCTGGGCACAGAGGAGGAAGTCCTTATAGAGATTTTGGCTTCCAGAAACAACACGGAGATCCTGGAAATAAAGAAAGCCTACAAAGAAGGTGCAAGGCAACACATTTTAAGCAACAATCTCCACCAATCTGGTGTTCGAAATTGAAAGTAAAAAGCACATAAGACTGTGGAAAAAAACCTTTTTAATATGGGAGTAAACGTTTAATAAAGCACTTGAGGAAACCTGACATTTTTAACGTAATCTCATATCCTCTATGCCAACATTGTGATTTCTTCATTAAGATTACAAGAAGGACCTGGAGAATGACATCAAGGGTGACACCAGTGGAGATTTCAGGGCTGCCCTCCTTGAACTCTGCAAGGTATATGTGTGTCCACACTTGCTTTTGAATGTTGTGGTGTGCGTTTTTGTTACAGGATTTTCAAGACACAAGTATTAAGCTACAGGAGCCTATTCATTCGCAGCACCAGGATGCAAAAAGTTCTGAGGCAACATAACACTCCCTACTGCAGCTGCTACTGTCACAGTGAATTGTAAAAAAACAAACTCACTCCCTCGATACACACTCACATGCTAAAACAACACAGGTTAACATCAGGCCTTTAATGGCTTCTTTTCTTTAATTTTTTTTTTTACAGCTCTTAAAGCAAAATGTGCAGCACAAACTCAATATGCATTTCTTATTCTGAATTTTAAAACATTTTAATTATCTCCATTATCAATATAATATAACATTGTTTATTGAGCAACTTTGTTTGGGGCCTTTACATCTTTTTACTTAGTCTTCATGTTCAAATTATGATTATTTTGAAAATTATGTTATTAAGACTGAAAAAAACAGCACATATTTTATGGTACAATGACGCTTCCTATGACAGTTGATTTTATACTACACAATCATAAATCAGGTTTTCACAGAACTACATACATTTGAAGTAGATCTTTAATCAAATAAAGCTACAGTGTCTCACAGAAAACAAAATTACTTGACAAGTGATGTTTAGGCCACAGTGAGAGTCACCTTCTACTGTCTATTGTGGACAGACTAAATTAGTTTTTTGCTATAATAAAATGTTTTCTTCACGTCTTTGTTGTGTTCAGCACTGTAATGTTGCTCTGCTTGTCTTCCTTACAGGCCAGCAGGACTGAAGGAGTTTGTGAGCAGATGGTTGACACCGATGCCAGGGCTCTGTACGAGGCCGGGGAGGGGAGGAAGGGCAATAATTGCTCCGTCTTCATTGAGGTCCTCATCGGCAGGAGTGCCCCTCATCTCCGTAGAGGTTAGCTGGCTATCGCTCCTGTTCAGTAAAAACATTTTTTGGATGTTTGTGTCTGTCAGATCTAACACTCTTCCACTGCTTCTTCTCCTTCAGTGTTCGAAAGATACTCAAAGTACAGCAAGGTGGACATGGCCAAAGTTATCGATCTGGAGATGAAGGGAGATATTGAAAGTTGTCTCACAGCAGTAGGTAAAGGCACAACCCTCAACGATAATTTTCATTTATGCAGTGCTTTATGCACAGACTTAATTTAAATGTTACCCACTTTTTTAAATAACCACAGTGAAGTGTGCTGGAAGCCGTCCTGCATTTTTTGCTGAGAAGCTCAACTTAGCCATGAAGGTACAGCATAAGCATATGACTTTCCAAAGTATTTGAAAATAAATTCATGCGAGATTCTATGCCAGCTGCCATAAGGCCTTCCCTGACTGGATCTATTCTGCCCATCAGGGTAAAGGTACCCGTAAAAATACCCTGACACGCATCATGGTGAGCCGCTCTGAAATAGACCTGAAACGGATCAAGGATGAGTACAAGAAAAACTATGGCACAACCCTCCACAGGGATATTCTGGTGAGTAAACGTCTGATAGTAAACCCATCTTACAGTCTATGCCTAGATGTCCGAATCGGTCAAGTTTTTATTGATATGCATATGGTTTAGAAAAGAACAGACAATGGTTTACGGTGTGACCAATTTTAACTTTTCTTTTCTTCAGGATGACACAAAAGGAGACTATGAGAAGATTCTTCTCGCTCTCTGTGGGGGTGAAAACTAATAGCCATCAATGGGATCAAGGCTCATAAAACTGAAGAGCCAGCACAGCTGTGGAAAATCACCTATAATCGTTTGATGCATATTGTGCCGTATATGCTCTTGTGGAGAACTGACAAGCCTGTCTTTCTTTTTGATTGTCTGGTATTAACAGCAATGCGCAAAGATTAACATGGAATTGGCTCCTTTAGCAGATCTTTTCTCTCGAAGTTATTTCTTTTCATTCCAGCATCCACATCTCAGTATAAATCTGACAGTATGCTAGACCCATGTTTTGGAACAGACTTAGCTTATCACTCAGTAGATTATTATATCCAGTGTTTGTAGAGAAACTGAAGTTAGTTATCCCAGTGCAGCTACTAACAGATGTATACAGATCACCATGTGCCAATCATATTCAGCAGCAGTCGGCCTACCCTTGAAGGAGCTTGAACAACTTGCAAATAAAAGCTTTTGTATGAAAGCCCATCTGAGTGGTTTTGATTCTTTGCATATGCACATACAGCACAAGACAGGCATAAACCAACCAGCGATAATATACGTTGCCAGATATTTACACACTAAATTGTATAGTACTTACAATGATATATTATGTAAATCTTTAACACTCCCCATGATGCACAGGCAACCACATATTTTGGTTAAAATTGCATATATTATTACTGTATTAATATTGCAAAACCATCATTTTAGAAATGAAAATACAATTAACACAGCAGTCTCTATTTGTAAACACACAATGAACACCAATGAATCACACACCCAGAGTGGATGATAGAGTACATCTATTAGGTATATTTTAGTGTCATTAAGGAGCCTAGGGTTGGGTAATACAATGTTTTTACTGCACTGTAATAGCAGTAATTCATCATGTAGTGTTTAATGGTGGAAAACAGACACATGCTTTGGCGTTACAATTATAAAACAGACATGACCTCTTCCTGTTTGCTATCTGCAGAAGAGGGATCTGTCACCCAACCTGGCAACCTCATGGCTCATTCAGACCACAACTATAAACAAGAGGAGCTCCAAGGCTAGCCGACTTTCTATCTCAGTAGGTGCTCATTTAGCTCATAAGACATACGAAACTGTTTCTTTGAGTGCAACATAACACCTTATCATGTTGACACGCTGTACAAGTGTGTTTATAAGCTCGTTTATTACACTAAGGTTACCATGACACTAGCTAGCTAACGCTAGCTCGTCTAGTAGGTCAACAAACCGCTAACTGTTGTGTCTCAGTAAAAATGTCAACGACACAAAGTCACGTTTGTGTTGTAATATAAGTGAAATGATGAAAACACACGTGGTCACCGTGGCATTGAGCGTGTTTGTGTCCATAAGTCATTTGACTTTGAGAAGCTAACGGTAGCCCCGGTTAACGTGACCGATAACTGAGCTGGGCGCCGAAGGCAGTAAAACAGCAGCGTGGACGCAACTCCTTTTAAGGCTGCTTGCGGGAGCTGTGAGTGTCTTTAGTTACCCCATGACCTCTTTAACAAGACTGAAACTTCAGCATCATAACCCTGAACTTCACACTGTGTCTTTTCATTTCAGTTCGATCAGTTCATCTGGGTCTGCCAGTCCATTTGAGGAGCTCTTCTTTCAACTCAGCAATGACCTGACCAATGGCCCCCTGCGGTGTCTGCTCAATTAGAGGCTCTCTCGTGGAAGTAGATCATGAATGACAAACTTGTCTTCCTGGGCCTGCTGTACTTTGTCCAGGGCATCCCCTACGGTCTCCAGTCTTCCCTGCTTCCTGTCTACCTGCGTGGAGCTGGTCATTCCCTAACTCGCATTGGCTTCACCAAGATCCTCTACTTTCCATGGGTCCTCAAGGTGCTCTGGGCCCCTTTTGTGGACCGGGTTGGCACGAAGCGCCGCTGGCTGGTGGGGACAGTGTCTGGGCTGGCTCTGACATGCCTCTCCAGTGCTGCCCTGGCCCCAGAAGCACATGTCTGGGGAGTAGCAGGAACCCTTTTGGTCATGAACTCTTTGGCTTCTGTCCAGGATATTGCTGTAGACGGGGCCGCGGTGGCGTTGTTGAAAGGTCGCGGGGAGCTGGGCCTGGGCAATACAGCCCAAGTCGTGGGCTATAAAGCTGGATCTGTGTTTGCCGGAGGTGGGCTGCTGGCTGTGATTGACGTGGCTGGATGGAGCTGGATGTTTATGCTGCTGACATTTGTGTACGCAGGCGTGGCACTGTTTGTGTGGGGGGCTCCTGTGCTGGATGATGAGACTTTGAGGGCCCAACAGGCAGATAGTAGCAAGAGGGGTGGGCAGGGATCAGACGCTATGAGGCCATGGAGAGTGTGGAGGAAGATGCTGGCAGTGCCGGGCACCCCTTGGACAGTCCTGTATGTGCTGACATACAAACTAGGTGAGTCCGACTAATACGCAAGCGCTTGTTGAAATGACGACCTGACTCAAAGTTTCTCAATTAGTGAGATCAAAATCTTTTTAATGAATTATTTGTATTATTTGCAGCCTGGGTCAATACTGATATTATGTCTCAACCTTCCCAGAGTAAAATGTACTTGGTTTTTAGAGCTGCTTCGAGATGTTTTTTTTTAATCAATTGTTTGATCTATGAAATGTCACAAAAAAGTGATAAATGTCCGTCACATTTTTCTCGGCGATGTCCTCAAATGTCCAACGATATTCAGTGTACAATAATGTAAAACGGAGAAAAGCAGGAATTTCTCACATTGAAGGCTGGAACAAGAGAATCCTCGGAGTTTGATAAATGACTGAATCGATTAATCAATTCCATTATCTGAACCGCGTATCCTATTCAGGGTTGCTGGAGCCGATTTCAGCTGACATTGGGCAAAGACAGGGTTCAACCTGGACAGGTCTGCAGTTTATCGCCCACTCAATTAAGTTCCATTATCCAAACCGCTTACCCTATTTCGGGTCGTGGGGCACTAGCCAATCCCAGCTGATATTGGGCAAAGTTTATCACAGGGCACATATATAGACAGACATTCACACCTGTGGGTAATTTAGAGTCTAATTAACCTAAGATGCATGTCTTTGGACTGTGGGAGGAACCCAAAGGAACATGCAAACTCCACACAGAAGGACTGTCCAGATCAGAAACCAAACTCGGGCCCCCTTTGCTGTGAGGGGACAGTGGTAGCCACTACACCACCGTGCAACCCACTCAATTGAATTTTTTCAGATACATTTTGTTTCAATCTACTAATTTTTGCAGCTCTAATTATATGTGTATATTATAAGATGCTGATGCCATTGCTGCTGTCATCATCCTTTAGTGATCGAAATCACTAAAGGACGAAATAGAAAAGAATAAATCAGAGCACTTCCATCTCATCTGGGAGTCCAGTTTCTAAGCTTATCAGTTTTGTATTTGCTTTCGGTTCAAGGACCAGGCAGACAAAAAGAAAAAGAACTTGAAGCAATGAAAACTTTGCTGAAATGGTTCCCTTTGGCCCACTGTGAACATTAGTTGTGTTCCTACCTTCATGTAGGATCCAGAGCTCACCACTAGATGTCTCTGTTGGTGTGTCCATGAAGACCGAACGAAGAAGTGTATTGGAAAAGTTTGGGAAGTTATTATTACTTGACAGTTTATTGTGTCTTAGCAGGTCCTGTATGTATGTTTAAAAATACAGGCCCTTCTAAGATAAAGCCATTGTTTTTTTTTATCTCTGTTATAAAAGTGAAAACCTAAGGCACTTGAACAAGAAGACAATGTTAGTTTGAATGCATATTGCGCTCATGCAGTGAGTTTTGTATATGAATAAGATGGCTCCAATAAGAAACAAAAAACTGAAAGTAGTTTTGGATCAGTCGAGCTTGTGTGTGCGTGCGTGCGTGCGTGTGTGTGTGTGTGGGTGTGGGTGTGGGAGAAAGAGTTGATACGACCAGAGTTTGGTGTTTGGTAGCAGAAGGGGATTATGTAAGGATTAGAGTGTCTTTGTGTCTGTTGCGTTCAGAAACCGAAATGGAAGACAGCGCATCATGTTGATGTGTGTTTGTGTGTGTGAGAGAGTGTATGTGGGTGGTGGGAGTATAATTGTCTCCTCATGTTTACATAGTGTTAACTTGTGTATGTGCTGAATGTATATGCCTTTGTTTTTAGATTGTGTGCGTGTGTGTGTTTTTGAGCGAGTTTTAAGAGTGGCTCAGTAATCGGATGAGTCCCAGCAGACGACACTACTAGACAAAATATGAAGGCTGGCTGAAACCCCTAATCTGTCTGGGGAGCAACCCCCCCCCCCCCCAACACTCTCTCTGTCACACGAACACTAACCATCGACTGATGCTCATGATTACAACAATAATTACTGTAGTAGTTAGTGTTTTCTCAGTAGATTCATTAAGACCGTTGTCACTCGTTAGATATTCCTGTTGTAGCAGTCTAAATATTTGCCATCTTTGCGGGGGAAAGAATATTGTGTAATATTTTAGATTCAGCCTGGATGTGCCATCATAATTGCCGATGTGAGACAGTATTGTTGTTGTTCAATGGGTGTGTGGGTATGTTTGTGTTATCTGCCTGTCTGAACCCCCCCCCCCCTCCTCCTCTTTGCAAACACTGACACAAACGCAAGCGCAGACCCCCTCTCCCTCATCTATTCCTAATGAACTCTGAGTTTGTGCTGGGTCCAACACAGTGGCCAATCACTGGCAGCCTCGTGTCTGAACTGTGACCCTAGTGCCATCTAAGGCCACAGGCATGATGGGAAAACTGTCCGGGTGGACTTAGACGGCTAGCCGGACGGAGGGCTCGAAAGGAAAGGGGGATGGAGAGAAAACGAAAAGGTCAAGAAATAGGAAAACGAGAGGTTTCGAGATACAGATGAGCTCAAATGTTGGACACAAACATTTGAATATCCTGTTGATGTCATATGTAAAAAACAAACTGTTCAGATCTGTGCTGGCATGTGAATCTGCTAAAACATGTTGTAGCTGAAGTGTCAATCCTCGTTATCTTTTTACATTAGTGCAAAGTGTTAATTACTATAATTTGACAATTTGAGGAACATAATTATTTAGCTCAATCAACACCTTCAATGCATTTAATTTAAATATATTGCATTGCTAGTCTTCAAATGTACCCATATTGTTATTATATTATTAGGAATTAACAACTCTTTGCTTGTTATGCCACAGGGTTTCACACGTCAGAGCTGTTTCTTTTTAAGGTAGGGGGTCATTAACCCTGTATGTTTGACAAGAGACGTAAATGATGGTGAGAAGAAGTGGCCCCTGATGGTGGCTTTCCCTGGGAACTGACCAGGTGTACAGAGAATTGGATGGATGGATGAACACAAAAAAGAAAAGCTTTGTTCTAATACTTCACAACCTTTTCCTCAAAAAAAGACAACTACAATGGTTAATGTTTAAATACACACAGTTATCAGTGTATTAGACACAATTCATTGATATGAATGGGTTTGACAAAATATTACAAACAGCTCTCATTTTAATGCAATGCAGTTCAACAGCACCATAAATTACAGGCTTCAAAAATAAATTGACACCTCTCCAAAGGAAAAAAGTGTTTTTATTGGGACTACATTTTCCCTGGATGCAAAGTTTAAAGGTTGAGGTTGACGGGGTAAAGTTTGTAGGGCTTCTCTGAGCGTACAAATACAGTAAAATATATTGGGTCTTTAATCAATTAAAAACAAATGTATGAAAGCAAAGGTTGCCCTGCTCATCTCAAATACTCACACGGACACACTCGAACCATACATCCTGGGCCCTGTTCATCGTACCTGACTTACTGATATAGCTGAATAATTTCCAGGATAAGATGACGTAGATCAGGCTTTCGGTTCCACAAAGCCAGTTTAGATCAATCACCATCAATCCACGATGCGGAGAACATCGTTAAACCGCTGCATGTCTTGCTGTTAGTAACGTTTATTTAGCGCTTAAGATACTTGGACGTGTTGAAAGCACTCATAATTATATAGCAGTGTTATTATTATACTATACATATCATTATTGTAGAACATGATTAAGGTGGATTCATGATAAGAATACGTATCACTGCTTCAATTTTATTGAATTTCTGATTATGAATAATACATACATACTGATCTGCCCATACACACATTCAAACTCCTAGTAAACTCCTAGTAATCTGTAGTCATGATCATCTTCTGCTCGTCAGTAGAGAAAAGAGACGATGTTTCTGTGATCTTATTTTCCATTGTAGCAAGAGAACATCATGAATTTGGTGTTCGGGCACGCACAATCATCCTATGGACTGACATCTGGATAAAATGAACGAGACAGAACGAGAATTTAAGGGCGGATCCACCTTCGTGGAACCGACATATCCTTTCGTCAATCATCTTGTTAGGTTAAGTTGGATAATATGACATTTGATCGACTTTGTTAAACCATGTACGAGGAACAGGGTGTTGAGATTAAGCCTACAGTCCAGTCCGCAGAGCAGTTTCAGAGACTCGGGTGCCAGCAGAAGTGCATGGTGGTGGGTTTTGGAGAGTTCATCGAGTTTTGAGTTATGAAGGGAGGTGGAGCGGTGGGAATGAGAGACGAGAGAAACTTAGGGAGGGAGTGTTGGGGGTATTTTCCAGAGGGAAAAAGAAGGACTGCAGGGAGAGAGGCTGAAGGAAGGGATGAATAAATGAACAACCACCACATGGTGCCCTGAGAAAGACAGCGAGCAAAATGGCAATAGAAATCACTCTTGTCCATGCAGGAACTTACAGGTTCAATTCGTATCCAAATTTTTGACTTTATGAATCTCACTTAATGAGCTAAATACAAATTGGATTTTTGGTCTTTATGGTTAAAATAAACACCATAACATGCTTATATCAACAAATACTTTTTTTTTTTTAAAAATGTACCCGTTTTGTTGTGTGTTGTACTTAAACAACTGATGTAAACAAAGCTTTGATAGCTTTAGAAAACACTAATAACTAATAATAGTAATTGCTTTCTTGAGTTTGTTGTGTCTCAACACCGTCTCTATCAATTGCAGACATAAGGTAGGCCTTATGTCTGCAATTTAATTTCGTAATTTTTTTCTTTTTTGGATCACAGATAAACTAAGAAATTTAATTTAATCGAACCAACAAATGCCACTTATCCCTCGTATGCACAATATTGTAGGAAAAACTATTGAAACCCAAAGTGCCTTTTTAAAAGACATAATGGAATTGTAGCATGCCAAGTTTCTACAGAAAGTCTTGAAAGATTGTTTAGATTAAGGGGATATTTACTCTTGAGACCCAGAATGGATATTAATATTACATCATATTTGAAAAAATTATACACTGAGAACAAACAAAATCCACCCAGTAACCTAGCAGGTTTGGGTTCTTCTGCTTATGCATAGTTAAAGAGTGTATTTGAACATGTTCATGAGAACTCTTTGACATCTACATTAATCTGTTGGAGAGAGAGAGAGAGAGAGAGAGAGAGAGAGAAGGGGGGGCGGGAGAGTGAGAGAGAGACTGGGCTCATTGTGAATAGACTGGGCTCTGTTGCTGAAAGGTGTGTGTGCATTTATATGCACATGAATATTTGCGTGTGTTTTTGTATATGTGCTGGTCTCTAACATGCAGTGTGTATGTACTTTGACCAATTTATTCATAAACATTTAATCAAATGGCTATAATTTAATGGGTTGATTCTGCAAACTGTCTTTTAACTTTGATTTTCTTGAGTTTTCTTCTCTGTGTACGGAGCTCCCTGCAAGAAGTGATAATATCGTTCGGCGGGGGGACTTAGTGTCCTCAGTGATCTCTCCTGCTCTCGGACGTCAGGATTTGACCCCACTGTCCTTGTCAACCTCTCACCCTCATCTCCCCCATATCTCACCCGTATCCTACTCTGATCGCTTTTACCACCCAACATTCACACATACTCACAGGCCATCTCCCCCATCTCATACAGACAGAAGTGTTATGTGGAGAATCTTTTTTTAACTAATCCGGATAACTTGGAATAACTGTCCTAAAACAACTAAAGTTGCCAAAGTTGGCTATCTTTTGGTAGTATTGGTGGTAGTGTGTTAGCAAAATTAAGACCAGTTTTCTCATAAAGTCGTTGCTATGTTTGCTTGTATCTTTTGCTTTGCTGAAAACGAC
Organism: Clinocottus analis; assembly: GCF_023055335.1. Taxonomy (NCBI): domain Eukaryota; kingdom Metazoa; phylum Chordata; class Actinopteri; order Perciformes; family Cottidae; genus Clinocottus; species Clinocottus analis. Next base: position 11,645,616 of record NW_027176229.1, on the reverse strand, counting down.
AAACAGTGTTTTACTTTTGAACAGCTTTCTGAGTCACCGACTGTTAGGAAAAAACTCTTTAAGCTCTGTTTGTATCGCTAAAACAGTGAACCCTCTCTATTTTGTCCCATGAAATGGTTTCATTATGTTCAGTAAAACAATCGGACATTATCTGATGAAACCCATCTTACTAAACCGGCACTAATATGTCCGTTAACAAGTAATTAGTGTTGCCATGAAGTGTCCTTCATAACTTGGAAGAATAAAACAACCCCGCTTCTTTTTTTTATCTCTTACTTTACCCCCTCAAGTGTCTGAAAACCTAGTTTCTAATCTTTAACATTTATCCATAACATTACATTTATTTCTTATTTAAAATGAAATTAGAAAAAAATTAATTTAATTCATTTTAATAATATAATTTTGATAATATTATGTTATATGGGTAACACTGTAAAACTCCTCTAATCTCTCTGGACTGTCGACATGATTTGATCAGATTTGATTGACCGTGTTTTAACATTAAGTTGTCCTATAACCATGTATCTCCAAAATGTCGCCTTTAATGAGGTATGAGTGAGACGATGCATTTTTCAATTCAATGGGGCTTCAAACTCGTGTAGTAAACCAAATAATCAGTTTATTTGAAACACTCTTAATCATTACATTCATTGTTTTCAATGGACGGCAACAATAAGTGCAACAACCTCAGATTTGTTGTCTGAAGAAAAACTAAGAAGAAAAAGACAGAACTGTCTGGAGTGAAATAAAAAATTGTTCGCACTTTTGCAGGAAATAAAATAGTTGTTTTTATTTTACGGTGCGTGGACCCCACTATAGCCGCTTGAAGGTCGATGACTTGATGTCATAAAAAACCTTTGAAAAAAACTACGATTAAAAACAGCCCCGCTACTTCTTTTAATGTTAAATTGTTTTGTCACAGACAGTGTCTCTGTTCATCTGCCCCCTCCTCTTCCTTTGTCTTTAGCTGTCTCCATCCCATGCTGCTCTCCTTTTTCTCCAGTCGTTTTTTTTAGATAAATGCATTCTGATTGTCAGAATAAATCTCCGCTGTTTCTATCTTTGCGCTTTAAAAAGTAGTCCTTTTTATTTTTCACACTATCTTTTTCTTCGTCCTCCCTCTTCCGACCCACTCCGTTCCCTATCTCTCATCGTCTCCCCCCATCGCTCTTGTTCCACCCTTTTCTCCTTCCCCTTCATTCTGCTTGTTTAATCTTTGCGGATGTCTAATGAAATCCCTGCTGAAATGGACAATTGTTGCTTTGAGAATATTTATAGAAAGGAATAATCAGCCTGCTTGTGTTTGTCTGCCCTCCCCCAACCCCCCTCTTTAAAGAAATAATTAGTTGAAGGCAGGACTGTGAAAGCTCTGAGCTTTGAGCTAAACAACAGGCAGGCAGGAACGGGAGCACAGAACCATGGGTAAACAACCCAGGCATCAATGGGCTGCCAATGTTTACTTTATTATGACGAATATGGTTACGGCTAAGTTGATGCTGCTCATAACAGTTCAGCGCAGAGAATGACAGATATTAAAATGTTAACATTGCACTGTAAGTGTATCAGTGCAGCTTCCACTGTGTGTGAGGGGTAAGTAATGTAATGACATATTCTAAAGATGTACTGTAAGTCTATTATCTTAAATTTGAATATATCATGGGGTTAGGCGTAACATTTGAACAGGTTGCTGTTGTGTGACTTCTTTATTACATTACAATAATTTAATTTATTGCCTGGTCCAAAGTGCAAAGTACATACTGCTCAGTACATCTTGTAAGATTTGAATTACCTCTGACTCTCTTCATTCCTCTTTTACTTTATCCTATCCTACACAGACCTATCTTATTGGCTTTACTTTTCATGACTGTTTTGAACATAGTCATCCCCTTCTTTATTAACTATATGTAAATTGCAAGCAGTGAAACCTGAGTGACAGAAGTGAGAGACAAGTGTTTCCTACACAGAGAATCCAAATTGCCTACGCCATGTTTCTGCTGGGTTGTCACGCCAGTGGTGACACTCTCGTTCTACTGCTGCACTCCCTATCACTGGGAGCTTCTAGTCTTTCTCATTTTTTTTATTTCAGTCTGTTTCATCTGCCTTTTTTTCATACTTTTCTATTTTTGTTTGTCTCCTGACTGACTGAGTGAGTGAGTCGTCGCGTTGTGTTGCGTCGTCTTTGACAGCAGTCTGGGAGCCAAGCTGTCACTCACGCAGCTCCTTGGTCCCACTGTCTGTCTGAAGTCAGTCTCCATTAATATAATAATGGCGTAAAGTCGGCGCCACTGAATATTTTACTGTAATGTTCAGCAGAACATTACCCCCACACTCAACGCCACACAGAGAAAGTCTTATTGTCTGACAGAAACTTTTTATTTTGACTGAAAGGTCTTTGTGAGGTCTGTTTCATCTGTGGAAGTTTTTGTGTTTTTGTTGTGTTTTCCTTTTGGTGCTTTAGGAAAAGTGCTAGGCCCCGTTTGATAAAGTGACTGAGGGTATTCTTTTTCTTGTCAGGCATCTATTATTGACACTTTCCAGGAATAGGCCTAGGTGCGCTGCGTGTCGGTGTGCTGTATTTGATTCGGCGGTTGTAATCTCAGGAAAACCATGTTGTTCAGTCTTGCAGGCTAAACAGATTGGTACAACATCCTCATCGTATTTGACTGTGATTGGAACAGGCGTGTGTATTTGGGAAGTGTCTCACATATTTACTGTAGGTGAAAAATAGTAATGCTTAGTCAGAGACATACAGTACATAATACATGGTGTCTCAATTGCACATTTTACCATCATCATATCTGACCGAATAAACTCATTCAAGTCTGTTCCTTCCCTCCTCTTCTTTCTTTGTCCACCTGTCTCTTCTGTCACTATGTATACAGGTGAGCAAGGTGCAGTGACCATGTTTCCTCTTTTCCTGTTGGATCATCACATGACCGCCAGAGAGCTTGGCTTCTGGAATGGCGTTATCGCCATGGGCTTCTCCATCTGTGGGTCTTCCCTGGGAGGCATGCTGCTCGCTCAGTTCAGGTAGCCTTTATCAACACTGTTATTCTCACCAGGTTATCACTGGTTTCACCATGATCGTTGCAGGACTCTGAACTTTTTAGTGGCATCCTATTGCAGGGTCTTTAAATTAATTTGGTGCTCAGGGGAAAATTCACTTAAAGGTGCTACATTAGATATTCAGAGCTTTAATATAGCAGCAACTGTTTTTTATATAAAGATATTGATTACTAATGTCTACCTGAGCAGAGAATGAATTATCTCTACCTCTCTGTGTGTTGTAATCCAAGCTTCTCCCTGTTTGGTTGACATAGCATGCTTTTAGTGCACGTGACCTTGCCACACTGGCTAGCTAAACGCCACCGATCTGCACTGTGCTTATATGGCGTTTACAGCTGATAGCGCTGTCACCGAAGCGTATCACAAACCCTCCGTTTCCCCTCAAGTCAGCACTACAAGTCCTGTCCTGCTGTAGGCACCAATAGCTGCGAGCCGCCTGCTCGTCCCTCGCCAGAAATGCTCCCAATCATGTATTTAGCACCTCTAAGAGTTTATAAAATGCATTTCAAAGTCAAAGACGACACACTGTGAAGGTACCCATTTTTTTGCATTTCAATAAATCCATATATTTGATAGCGTTGTCCAGTATTCACAAGGCAACATTTACCAGTTAATTCAATTATGAATTAATCTGCCAGTTACTTCCTTCATCGTTTGGTATATACAACTGTAAATAAATGCTTATAAATGCCTGTCAAATATATTGTTTTGTCTGACCAATATTCAAAAACCCTACTATGACACAATATTTGGAGCTTTCTTTCCCAAAAAAATGACTATTGGTAGTTTTTAATTCAAATTTAACTCGCACATAAATGTGAACTTTGACTGGCCCGGGTGGTTGCAGGTGATTTGTTAGATTTCTTGACATCATATACACATTTAGAAGGTTAATGCAACATTTTTTTTAGAAACAAGCCAAGCCAAGGCTCAATGAGGTGAAAACGAGCTGTCATAGGACTGGAACTAGTTTCCAGCAGAAAGAAAGAAGTAAATAAAGTCCAGTGCACAGCACAACAGGAACATGTACCTTACAGCCGCATACTCTGTGCTCTCATCCCATCAGATGTAACAATTCTATCATCATCATCATCATCATCATCATCATCATCATCATCATCATCATCATCTTTATTTTCCTCCTCATCTCGCTCCTCTTCTTCTTCCTTCTCAAAACTTGCTTGCAGCTTGCTTCCTCCTCCTTTATCTCTAGAGTCCTCATCACTGTGGGCTCGTTCTTCACATTTTTTATTACTCTTCATTGATTTGTGTGTGTGTGTGTGTGTGTGTGTGTGTGTGTGTGTGTGTGTGTGTGTGTGTGTGTGTGTGTGTGTGTGTGTGTGTGTGTTTATGCCTGTCTGACTGTGTGTGTACAGTAATTTAAGTAAACATAGCCTTGTTTGAGAGCTCAGGGACCCCCTGTGTCTGGTGTGTGGTGTGTGAACAGCATGAGCAGCCAATCCATCACACACTTATGCGCGCGCACACACATTCACACCCTTCAGGGTTTGATTCCAGAGAGGCAACATGCAACTGTAGTTGAATTCAATTCTTAAATACAAAAAAAAATACTTTTATTAATAATATATCAAATGGCAGTATATTAGATTTGACTCATTACCGTGATTTTTTATCATTTTAAATTGCGTATATTATCAAAGGTATACAGTGTTAAAAATCTGGTTAATGTAGAATTACAATATTGATGAGCAGGCAGTAAGATGTGCAAGCGGTTTTAGTATTGAATTTAACCTTTACATGGTTTCCCCTTCAGCGCATTGACATTGTCTTTGTGGCTGACCATTGTTGCATAAGGTTTTATGTCTGCTTATACTAGGATCACATCATAGCACAGCCCGGCCTATGGCCAGTGTGATGTAATAAGAGCTATAAATAACAACAATGCCTTTCTAGAGGATAGTGTGTTAGTTGCCACACTGTGTGATATTGTACTCTTAAAGGTAGAATATGTACAAATTTCCAACATTAAAATGTCTAGAAACAAGTAAAAAACAAAACTTATGTCACGTAATTTCAATCAAGTTAAAAGCCTGTTTCGTTTGGTCTTGTTTTGGGACGAGGAGACTTCTGCGGTAAAAACCTCCTCAATGATGAGCACTGAAGGAGATTCTTGTCTTTTGTTCTTGTTTTAAATGAGAGACCCATAGTGCCAGTAAATTGCATATTATGCGTTGAACAAACATCTAACCATCTTTCCATCCTTATGTAGAAGAACATTTTACGATGTAGCCAATTTACTATAAGAGAGCTAGAGATACTGTAGTGGAACTTGTGTGTTTCGCTCACATATTGTTGTTTGTATGCTTGCCTTTTTGTTGACATGTGTCAGTTGCCATGTGCTCTGTCTGGATTCAGTTCCCAACTGGCTCCCAAGTTTTCTCCTCATGTAATGTGTCACTAGCTAACACAGAGAAAGCCTCCAAAGGCAAAACGTTTTTGAGGGAAAAGCACTTTAAAAAAAATGCCATTGTTATACTTTTTGGGCTTTTAATATTTCCCTATTTCCCGCCATCTCCCTTGTAAAGAACCTTTAACTTGTAAAAAAGTAAATTGTTCACACAGACAGAAAGCACATGAACTTACTGAAGCCGTTTTGACTCATTGGAGTGTTAAGTTCAGTTTGTCTCTAAGTATTTACTGGTTACAGTTTCTGCCATCAGTTTCTGATGTCTCTATTGGAAAATAATGTGTGGGAACTGCTTTTTGTTTTCCTTTAAAACATTTAAAAGTCAACCATACAGTGATGTTAGGATAGTCTATGTTAAATAACAGTTGATGAATCAGAGTTAATCATTTTTAATAATCATGTCCCGCTGCCCTCATGAAAAATTATATTTGCATTCAACAGAGATATTGTGTGAGATATTAATGACAAAATGTATGATTAATCCACCCATTGTATTGACTTATTATTCAAAAATTACATTCTTTAAAAAAATTCATTGATTGATTTTTTTATTTGATAAATCAATAATCTAATTGCACAATTGTATAAACAGTAAAATATATGACAACTCGATTCTAGATTTTTTGATGAAATGGATGTATTTGGTTTTATTTGGTTGTATGAACCGTCCAGTGTCAGATGAACATGTCTCCTTCCTCCCCTCTTTCTGTCACACACACACACACACACACACACACACACACACACACACACACACACACACACACACACACACACACACACACACACACACATTCACACAGAGAGAGTGCTGTCCACCAGGCTGCAGTCCCACCTCTAAAAGCTCAGTTGGAAGGGTTTTACTCCCCACCATCAGAAATGGCTGAGTGGTCAGTGAATGACCCCCTTTACAACTGCCACTGGCAACCCGAGAACATGGCTATTCTTATCTGGGCCCGGCCCGTGTGAGGTGGCAGCCAGGCAGGTTCTCTTTCTCACACACACACACACACACACACACACACACACACACACCCCTCCCTCAGCATCTCTAGAGTGCGTGATATGAAAGACTGTCATTGAGAAGGTGGGTAAAGGAGCAGAGAGAAGAATGTCTTTAGCATGTGAATGATGCAGGATTGGTTTTCCAGTAGAGAGGTAAGGAAAGGCTTGATGAGGGACAGAGGGAGAAAGAGAGAGAGATACTGAAAATCTCTTCAGAATTACTTATGTAGGAGTCAAAGCAAGTGTTTTCTGCTGCCTTTCGAAAGTATTCGTTTGTAATAATCTGTTAATTTTTAATCCCATACACAGATTATTTATTGTATGACGGTATTATACAGCAACTGGGTGATTCTGTTGGAGACAGGCAGCATTTTTTCTTGAGTCACTTGAGCAAATGTTAGAGAAAAAACTAATGTTGAATGTCACATTATGTATTTATGTCAGACAGTCATACTTCACCAAAGTTGTAGTTCATTGTGATGGTCATTTTTTTCTTGTTTTTATACATCAAAAACATTAATACATATGATATATCTACCAATTAATCATTTACGAAAATAGTTGCTGGATGCAGCTCATACCATATAATCCGTGTATACCTGGCTCAAGTGTTGTCAGGGACTTGTGGTGCATGTCAGCAGTGCTCATGCTCCCCTCATTTCCTATCACATTTGTCCACAATGGGGGGGAAAATAGAAACACACTCAATATTCAGATCAGAGGTTGATCACAGCTCAGCCAAATACAGATCAGGGTCTCATCTCATAAGGATGATGAAATTCAAAGGTACATTTAGCTGAGAAGAACATTAAACTTTAGATCCCAATCATGGACTGAAATTATTTTACTATTATCCAAATAAATCCGATATCCTGCTTTGTGTGACAAGCTCCTTTTTCCTCAGACCTTTTTTTACACATAGATAATTACATGCAAAAAAGACAAACAAACACACACACACACAGTCCTTTGAGTGGCAGGCATCCTCTGAGTGATTGGCATCGTTAATCCCTGATGTCACACAACGTTTGTATGTGTTTGTGTGTGCGTGCATGTCTTAACAGTGATTAATTATCTTCCTCATGCTGGGGATCTCCTTAGGTTATTGATTACGTCACAAACTAAACCCACAGGGGGATGATTTTCTTGCACTAACAGGGAATCAATTAGTGTCTGGGGACTTGTTTACTTAAGCACATTCACACATGTTACTGTGTGCACATGTAAGTGTGTGTGTAACATGAAAATAAAAAGGACAGTGTCTCCAAATGTACCAACCTTGAGCCGCTGTCACCACATTTCAACCAGATTATCACTAAAACTCGTACCTAAAAGTTGAACATCTCTAATACTTGGCTGGTTTTCTGTTCCCTATGTAGCATCGGGGCTCTGATGCGCCGTGTGTTTGTATTGCGAACCGTCAGCATGGTGTTCCAGAGCTCTCTACTCACTATACTGGAGCCATCACCACTCATGAAAGGTAAGAGACAGACTGAAATACAGTCACCAACAGCAATTTAACTGGAGCCCAGTTAGAACACGTATTACCGTTTTCATTATCCCAGTGTTCTAGTGTAAATATAACACAAGCAGGTGATAAAAGGACAAGAAAGGAAACCCTCTCTCTAAATGTTTAAAGACTCATAACAGAAGTTAAAGTGAATCTGTTAGTCTTTTATCCTTTTCCATGAATAGTGTACTACATGTCAGTGTGCCAGTCTCTTGAATAAACACATTAACATGCAACACATGTAAAAACACAGCTTTAGGTCACAAATGTACATTGTGAGTTTATGATCAACACACAAGGATAGTCACACTGATTTATGGTCTTAAAGTTAGATTAGGTGAAATTATCTTTTGTTGAGAATAGTAACTATTTATTCAGCTCAATCAACATTTTAAAGGCCAGCGTTTGAATATGCTCTGTAATCAGTCATGAAAACTACAGACTTATTTAATGTGGTGAATAACAAAAAGCTAAACAAAATCACAATGCTATTCACCAAACATAGCTAGACTGCATTTGAAAAGAGGAACAATGGACACAACTATGCTTTTGCAACAGTGACTGAAATACACTCAAACATATAACAAAACTAGGTTCTCAAAAATAAGCATTGAGTTGAGCCAACACCTGACAATCTTAACAAAGACTACATTGTGACATTCACTACTCTGCTATTATGCTGTGGTATTTCTGTCAGTGTATTCAGCCCCTGGACATTTGTGACATAAGGCCTGCGTTCTCCATTTTTTTCAAGTGGAATATGTCAGCTGATTTCTGTCGCCTTGGCTGGCAGGTAGTAAATTGATATTGAAGTTAAGTAATGTCTTTACAGCACAGTTATACAATAGATATTTACCTTCACAGTGAAAGCTCTAAATCTCACAATAGAAATGTCCTTGTCTGGTCTTTGCTCAGGTGACCTGGAGCCTGTTGGTTGTCAAACAGTTGGCCTAAAAAGAAAGGAAGAACACACCACATACAATTATGTTTTTTCTTTCACACTTCTTTTGAAAAGTTTCACCTCTTTTGGCTCTAAAAAAAATAATAAATTCTCGTAGAGGCAAAATCCCTCTTTCGTTCTACTCACAGTACATGTTGACATTTTCAAGCTGTGATGTGCTGACACAATAAGACATTGCTTTATCTTTATTGATACAACATGTTGGAAGGTAAGATGCGAGTAATTGTTTAAATATGGGGTTTACGGCACACACTTTCTCTCCTGGAAGCCCTTCACAGTGTTGCACTGTGAAGAGAGACAGAAAAAGTCATAGACATTGTCGGGAAAAAAAAGAGCGCTAGACAGAGAAGTTAAAACCGTTGCTTACTTTCTCACTCCTGCACACATGACTGCTAGATTGTCATTTAAAAAATTACAGAAATTGTTAGACACAGTGACAAAAAGGTTGGGAACTACTGACCTACCGATAGATCCAGATGTTCAACACTAATACAGCCCAAGAGTTGATGATGCAGAGGACAGTGATAGACAGGTGCTCTTTCTCTCTCATGAGAGCCATTCTGTTATTAATGTCTGAATGACACACATGATTATTTTACACAGCCAGTCGCAAAGCTTTTGGGATTCATATCTGCGCCTTTTATCTCCGTCTTAGTTGTCTGTTCCCCTATCAAGCCTCTCAGACTGAAAGTTGAGCCCTCTCCTCCCTTTACTTTAAACCCAGAACAAAGATTTCACGAAAACTCCCCGCCCAAAAAAAACATGGCAAAACATTCAGTTTCAGATTTTTCAATATTACATGATAACCCTCCGCTTCCCACTCTTCCAGTCTGATCAGTCGGTGTATCTGTGTGACTCCAACAGTCTTGTGTCGCTGACTGAAGAGTCTTATTCGGGAAAAACTCTGGCGGCTTGAGTGAATAATTCAGTGTTAGTGGGAGCAGAGACAGATAGGCTCTGTGGTTCCTCTGTGTTTCCCCACTAACACCGCTCTGCCACTTCCCCTCAGAGGATACGCTACATGTGTTTTGGGGACGATGGGGGGCGGGGGGAGTTGGCGGTGGTATGAGAACGGAGAGGAGACACTTCAGCAGCTTACTGTTTCTTGCCGCTTTGTCTCTCTACTTTGATTTCTACATAGAATGGTATAGTGAGAAGTCGAGCAGAGCAGCAAACAATGTAAAATGGATAGTTTTCTGCCTATTTCAGAAAAACCTAATAGTTGCACTGAGACGTTCTGTGTCTGTTTTTGTTTGATTTTGTGTGTTCGGTACTTCAGGTATGGCCATCCTGAGTATGAGTGTTCAACACTTTTTGGGCGGGCTCATCACCACGCTCACCTTCACTACCATGATGCATTGCACTCAGAGGGCCGAGGAAAGCATTCAGGTAAAGCAAATGTTATTCATACCTGCCAATAGCCTAGAGACAGAGACTGTTATGTAATACATGTTTCTCTTTTGTCACAAACTTTTTGGGATCAGTGAATTATTTGGTGTTAGGTCATCTGATGTGGCTTCATCAGACAACACAAACTTTCTTTTCTTCTTTCAGTCTTTCCCATATTTTCTCTTTCTGTAATTTTAGGTAATTTCCTTTAATTGTCAGGGAGGCCAGAGAGGCAAATCCTCAGCATACAGAACCAAACCCATCGTCACCTATACCTGTCAGTTTTCATCAGCTGTTTCCACCTGGAAAACCTCAGACCCTCCTACCACCTCACTCTATTTCTTTGTCATTCTGGGGTGCTTCAATAAACGCTCTCCGACTTTTCCCTCTCCTCTCTCGTTTTCTCCTCTTTAACATAACTCCTTGTGTTCCCGTCGTATCTGGGTCATCGTTGCCTGGAGGTGATCACTACTCACACAGCCACTCACTCGTCACTCAGTCAATCTTTGAAGGTGACAAATTATCATTTAAATTGCTGTCATTCTTAAAGTGGAGTAGAAAGGGGAAACAAATCACAGGTTGTAGTACAACTATAAGGACCTGGTTACTGATACAATAAGTGACAGAGAGAACCTCCGTTAATTTCAGAGGTTCTCGTGACACATATACTGTTTGATTGTTAGTGTCTTGGTGTGTGAATCAGTGTGTGTGTGTAAGCGCACACAGAAGGGGGAGCATTAGCTCGCCTGCGCTCACTGTGTGTATATGTGTGTGTTATTGGAGGTAGTGCTATCCAGTGACAGAAAGCTGATAGTAAGAGTGCTTGTTAACGATCCCCAGGAGATAGAAACCAAATCTGTTAAACAAGTTGCTCAGAAAAAAAGGCACTCCACTTAGCTGTGGTCACACAAGGTCTCAAAGTTCTTTCCCTCAGTGTACAGACTACAGTAATCTTAACTCAACACCAATTCCTCTCCTTGAATTCATACCATGTTTTGTACGGATCGTAACGATTGTGGTAACTACATTTTTAAATTAATTATATTATAGTCTGAAAATAGTGAAAAATATTTGTCACATTTCTGAGCGTCTAAGGAGATGTCTTCAGATATCTTGTTTTGTCTGTACAATAATAATACAAACTAAAAAAGCTCACCTAACTATACAATTAATTAATTAGAAATAGTTGCTGATTCCTGTTCTGTAAATCTACTCATTAATTAATCGACTAATTGTTGCAGCTCTTTTGCTAAAATGAGAAAGTAAATGGTGCACAGCAAAACAAACATTGTTGAAAGTATAAAAGATGCTTACGGCATAATGTGTGGATGTACAGTAGCGAAGGATCACGATGGCCACGCTGTCTACCTGGTGAATTTTAAGCTATCAAAATGTCCAACTAAAGATTAGTGTTTCACACAAAATTCATACCATATGCAGAAGAGTAATTTATCTATGTAAATGTCTCAAAACTACCTACAATTTAAATCAATTGTAGTTTGATGGAGTAAAGGTTTTCATTATTGTGAAGAAAAGAGTCCTAATCCTAAAGAATTAATTAATTCAAGCGATGGTCTCGGTGATGCCAGATAACTTCTGTTTTGTTTGGTTACCTGCCTCACTTAAATGCCGTGCTCTCGGGCAGAAGGAGGAGGTTTAGGTAAGATTAGGTAATCTCTCTTTTCACTCTCTCTCTCCTTAAGGCTGAGATCAGATACTCTTCTTCGTTTGGCCTCCATCCATCGTCTCAGGCCCCGATCTCACGCTTTCTCTTTCAGGCTTCCAGTCTTCCAGTCTTCTTTATTCCATTTTTCCCCCCTTCACTAGTTTCCTTTTTCTTTGTTTTTTCTTCTTTTTGAAAATCACACTTTTATTCTAGTCTGTCTGTTGTTGTTATTTTGTGTTCCATGTTTAAAAAAGGATAAATTGATAGTATGAAGTGTCACCTCTCCACTTTCCCATGTGCTACTCCCTCTTTTACTTACAATGTGCCTTTATTTTCCAAACCCTCTCCTTCCTCCTTGTCCTGTTCTCTGCTCACTTCCCGCTCCTTTACCTCCTCCTCTTACTCTTTTCTTATCATTCCTGCCCTTTTTTCCTCCCCACACTACTCTCTCCATTAGGCGACCCACTACAGTTTCCTGGCAACTCTGGAGGTGCTAGGGAAGTTGACATTTAGCGCTCTGGCCGGAGGCGTGGTGGATTGGTTTGGTTTCCAAGTTGCCTTCCTCTTCTTCCTCACCCTCTCCGCTGGGACAGCCCTCCACGTGTGGACAGCTACCTTCACTGGTGCGCTCAGGGAGCACCAGCTCAAAGAACAGCCAAAGTGAAATCAGGATCAGGGTTAAAGGTCCTGATACGGGGCATCTGCAGGTGCTGAAAATGTATTAAAATAACATGATTACAAGTATTCAGACACCTCAAAAGTCTTTCCAATAAATATAACACTGAAGACTTCAGCAAATAATTTCAGTCTAGAAAATTTAAATAAATTTACTTTCTTGTTCTGCCATTTTTAAGGAGAAATCAGCCATGCTGTTAAATACTCTACTACAGAGTGTGCTTCTTTATTTTTTATTTTTGCACAAATGTCATTTTACTGGCAAAAATGGCCTTACATTTTATTTATTTAGCATTTGAAATGACTAGAAAAGTCTTAGTATTTGCAGTAATGTGAGGAAACTTGAAGATACTATGTAGGTACAAATGAGTCCATTAAGTAATGAGTTGTCTGGACAGTATCTGATTGGTGTGATGAATTGGCAGTGACATACAATAATACTCTACTGAGAGTTGAGAAGGTCTAACGGAAAAATGTTTGTATCATCTGAGCCATTCTAATGTTTAAATATCCCAGCAATAAGAGCTTTAGCCAAAAGCAATATTGCTACTTTGTGATGCTTGTTCTATCATATTGTATTGTGTTCAAATAAGTCAGTCATTTTTACTGAGTTGTATGGTTTACAGTTCTAAATGAATGAATCTCTACTACCTCGTATCAGCGCTGTATTGTACGATACGCAGGAGGCAATGTACAGTATACAGTAGCTGCACCAAGTAGAGCATACACTAATTCATAATGAATAGTGGCAATACACACACTATATTATCTATGCTACAACAATTAGCCAAAGTAGAGTTGCAGGTAGTGCAACTGTTTCATTGTTCATCTATTTAAAAGTGAATAAAAATGCAGTACAGCAGTGGAATCAGGAGCATTTATTCTGTTTGTTCAGATTAAAATCCCTTTCTTCTTGGAATTGATTCTGAGCACTCACTTTGTGTAGGATACCGCAGCCTTACACACTGCATGTTGCTATCTTGTCTAAGGTTTCCATCAAAGAATCAGCCTTTTCAATAAACCAATAATAACTATGTTCTTTGTAAAAAAAAAAAAAAAAAGACCAATACCACTGGAAAATTGTGTTTTATGTCAATAATATGTACTATAGAATATACTGTAACTCTCCATGGTACTATGCGTTATATCGAATAATAATTCAGGCTTTAAATTTGAATGAAACAGCAGCGTAGAATGATCTCTTTTCACCAGGCTCTGAGTGAATGTATTCATAAAAAGTAAATCTTAAAGTCTTAAAATTGTTATTGGAGATGAAACAAGGATGGATAGGTTTGCATTAAGCACATTTTTGCCAAAATAAACCTGCTTTCACCCACATACATCAATAAAGGGATGCCATATTACCACATTACCAGGTCATTCATAGCCAGGTCCTCTGCCTTGAGATTTGCACAAAAAATAAAGCTGCTGAGTGAATCTTAGACTCTGGTCTTTTTGTGTGTGACCTCTGGTATTTACTTCCTGTCACCAGATTTTACCAAATGTTCCTTTCCCCATGGGAGAGGTCTTGTGTGGTCTTTTGAAAATCCACCGCGTCTTATAGCTGCTCCGAACACAACACTGGGTCTCTGCAGTGCACTGGCTGAGGGCAACGCGAGTGAATAGGATCTGTGTCACAGGACGCACAACCCATACAGCTCTAATGACACAACAAATGCTGTGAAGGAGGATTAGGCCAGTTTACACAGCCCCTCAATACACCTCCACTTTAAACTTCTCCCCTGGCCTCATTATCTGGGCGTACTGTTTGTGTAGTGGCGATGCGGGGATAGAGAGGGAGGGTTCGAGGACAGAGGCTTATGATTTGTCCTCAGAAAAGAGCGAGCCTGCGAAACTGTTTAGTGTCTTTTGAGAAGTCCCATGAAAAGAAAAGCCTCATTGTGTTATCCAAACTTGTTGAGGTGTTGGCATATGCTGTGTAAAAGGAAGGAGGGCTTCACAGTGCAGTTTTTTCACAGTGCAGTATGATATTATATGAATCATCAAGAAAATATCCCTTACTGTTTAGATGTACATTACACTGTACAAGTACCTGCTTCTTTGGGTTTTTATTCAACCAGATGCCATCTTGAATTTGAAAAAAAAATGCTATTATTCATGCTTTGGTATTCTGGAGAATAAGATGTAGTTGTCTTTGCCAAGTGTATCTGTAATGTACTGTTGTTGTGGGGAGCAGCCAAAGAAAAAGAGAAACGGATGGATTTTTCAAAAGCAATCCCATCCCAAAGTTCATTGAGGAGCTTCTTGAGCTCTGGATTGTATCACTCGATCTTGCTCAGCAGATGGCGTTTACTCTGCTGTATTGGAATTAAAGATCTCCAAATGTTCTTGTCAACTTGAGATTGAAGGTTTGAAAATGAACTTCCAACAGGGCAAACTACGATCAAGTAATACAATCAAAAGCCTCAGAACAGCTAGCGAATTGACTTCATGGTAAAAACTATGTTTCCAAGGTCAAAAATGTACTTTAATTATCAATTTATTGGATTTAGTTTTCCTGTGTATGGAAAGTCATTTAAAGGGTTAAAATGGTCAGTTTACATAAACAATACAATTGATACTGCCACCCCAATACAATATTGTATTTGTACTTACATTACACTTCAATTACATTTGAAAAACTCAAAAACACATCTCTGAATAAACAATCTACTGATTGCACATCATTTGCTAGCTCTGTATTAAAGTCAGAGCGGTGCAGATGAGAGGGAAAGGAAAGGTAGACAAGTGGTCTGAATCCTGCAGTGCTGATGAGAGTTAGACCTCCCACTGCGGTTGCCAGATTGGCAGAAACCCCCCGTGAAGAGAGTGCGTGTCTCTGGGCCACCCTCCCTTCCACGGCTACCATTGTAGTGATAGATTGCTGTATTTGATCTGCGTGTTGCCTCACATGTCGACTATGAACTTTGTTCAATGAGAACTGTTATTATGGGAAATGCGTAAGACTTGTTGCCAAGTGTGAGAGAAACTGCTTCAGTTTGCCAGGCATGTGCTGTAAGCAAAGTGTAGCCTTCCTTACACCTCAAAGTGTTGTGTTATCAGAATACACGGATCAGGAAATTATTCTGTGAATACTTTATCATATGTCAGGGCACTTGTCTTTGTTCACGTGTGAATTCCTGAGCTGTTATCGTCAGAGTCAGATTCCCTGTATGGAGGGGGAAGGCTGGGTGTTCTTTTATGTCAACAGCTATTCAGTTTCAGTCATTAACAATCAGGCTGGGGCACAAGTCTGGTCACATCACCAACTTTATACCTGTATCGCACAGCAAAAGGATAGGCCTTCTCATTCACGGCGTGCCAAGGCTTATCCGCTAATCGCAACGTCACAAGATATAATACAATGTCACCAAAACAATAGAATACACAGAAATAATAAGGCAGATTTTATAAGCTACCAAGAAAGGAGAGAGAGTGAGTTCACTGACAGTTGCATCTCTTGCCCGGTAGAGTTACCTCTGGGGAGAGACGGAGGGAAGAGAGGTGAGAGAATGGGAGGGAGGCAGAGAATGCAACATTTTTTAATCTCGACAGACACTTTTTTCTCTCTTTTGTCTCTCAGCGCTCAAGGGGGAAAGAGGTGTTGGCTTTTTGCGCCGCTTTTGTCTTGTGGCAGGCAGAATGGCCTTCTGGGAAACTTGAGTGGGCAGACGGAAAAGTGATCAGCAGCATCAAGTGTCACAGTGTTTCCTCTGCTGGTGTTTACTTTTTGTTTATTTGCAGAATGAAGCGACATGGACACCTCTACAGCCTCTCGTTCTTCCCACCACTTTGTCCTTCGTCTTTGTTTTCCTCCTCAGCTGGCTCAACAAACTTCATCATAAGCTCACATGGAGTTTGTTTTTTGTTTATCAGATTATTTTTGGACACTTGATTTTTTTATACCAAAAAAAAGATTTCAGACTTCATTGTCATTTCTTGTATGTAAACACCATACAAATAAAACTCCTGTTATCTTATTTCACTAGTACAATTAACAGCTGTTGAGAGACCCTGCAATTTAAATACACATTTAAATGTTGTTGTTTTCTGTTGCAAGAGTCTAGGTGCGGTTTGTTTTAGATGCTGGTTTATTATTTTCCATGTATGGCAGACTGATAGAAACCATGAACTACAGTATTCGTCTAAATGCTTGTCAATGCCAGCTAAATCGGCAGCTTTAAAATCGCTGCTCCATCAATGTTCTCTCTGGTATAGTTATTATAATTCTGAGTTCTCTATATATTAATTTCTTTCCTAATCTTAACTCAAGGTCCTGTTACTCTTTTGGAAGCTTTAAAATACATCTCACAATCTTTATCAATAGATGAAGAACTGTACTGCAAATGTTGCAAAAGTTGTTAAGAGCTCTT
Source organism: Clinocottus analis (assembly GCF_023055335.1). Lineage (NCBI taxonomy): Eukaryota > Metazoa > Chordata > Actinopteri > Perciformes > Cottidae > Clinocottus > Clinocottus analis. The sequence continues at coordinate 11,628,543 of NW_027176229.1, read as the reverse complement.
TCAATTTTTACATTTTAATGACACATATGCTGTGAGACCTTATCTATTAAGTAAAGATTTGGAATAAAACACGGAAACTCTATGAAAAGGCTTTCACACAGGCAGAAATTAAATCTGCTATTCTATGGTAGAAAAACACTAATGTGCAAACAAAATAAAACTGTATTGCAGGACTACAGACAGCAGCTACTGGCCATATAAGGGCATTACAATGGTCTACCACATTAATAATATTTACAAAGAAAAAAAGATAAAACACCAATAATAGAAAATAGGACAGATAGAGAGAGTAATTGCATTAGATATCCAGACAATGAGCGACAGATAATCTCTGATAATGTTTCTACCTAAAAACCCACATGCACTACAGATTATTACTATTCAATGGTGAAATGATCAGCACCCATCTCCCCCTTTAATCTGTTTTATGAAAGAACCACACATCATGTCTTTCAGTTAAGTGGTTCAGGCAGAACAGGTAAAAACATGTAAAGCAATATTTACAGTGTGTGCTTCAAATGTCCCGCTGCTGAGTCACATCATCTGTAAATGTCATGACTATATATCTCTTGAGCCGAGAGCAACATGTGTTCATGTTCCTTCCACACGACAAACTAAACGCCAAAACACTCTCAAGGCTGAGTCAGCACATGTTGCAAAGTTGAACAAATAGATTTTTCTTTTTCACCACTAATGGATTTTTGACATGCCCCTACAGCAGTGAAGGCTCAAAGAGGAATAGGAATAGAGAGGCTCGATGGAGGAAGTATGGGAGAGAGAAGTACTGAAGGTTCAGTTTGCTGTTCGCTAAGACACAACAACGAGTCGGAACTCTAGCCCGAGGAGAGAGGAGCGCTGATGTATTTTCTTCCATTGCAGGCAAGCAGATATCTTTACCTGGTGACAGTTGCCACTGTGGGAATAGGCAAAGATGTACTCAGTCAGCCTTTGTGAAGATTCATTAAGGATCTAAAAAGATAAAGCAGAGCACAGGAGGAACTCTAGATATACGTTTGCTCTTCAGTAAGATGTGTTATAGTGCTCCTACAAATATACTGTCGGATAATAATGGAGGTAGTTTTCTGTTTTGTGTCACACACACACACACACACACACACACACACACACACACACACACACACACACACACACACTCACTGAATGTTCAAAATAGATCCAGCACATGACTATCCTGTTCTGTTTCAGGGTGTCTTATAATCGTCTTTTTGAGAATTTTCTTTTTGGGAATTACCAGTATTTCAATACAGTTAATTTATAATTCGCACACATAATCCCCTTCACTTAATTTAGAAAAAGACATTTTCCATTTTGATGAGAGCCTGAGTGGAATTTTCAATTAGTTTCCACTGAGATGCTGTAAGTTCACAAAAACAGCCTCCGCACAATAACTACAAGCCCGACCCCACTGAATAACTTAACATAAGAATAAACTGTGTGTTCTGTACTCATTTCATTAATAATACACAACTAATTTTCATACAGGATCCCTGCTCCCTGCCAACATAATCATAGTATCTATTTTTAGGTACAGGCTTTTAATTGGCATGAATATTCAAATGAGAGACAAAAAAGTGTGTTGAAGATGGCAGCGTAAACAGAGAATGTCCCATATAGTACATTAAATGTATGCACGCATCTTCATCATCACCGTAGTTTTGGGATGGCCCAGAGTAAATGGCTTGTTTGTGTTGCATGTAGAAATGTCAGAACAAGAATGGGAATGTGAGGTAATTTTCCTGGTGTTCACATCAACACAGGTTTATTTTATATTTTACAGTTTGTGTTCGTATATAACTTGACTGTTTGACTTTCTTTTTCATACTGTCCTGTAGCTTTTTCCAGTTGGATTTGTAAAATAACAGAACATCCAATATCAAGGTCAAGCAAGATTAAATAACTATAATATTATGTTACTGTAATCAATGCAATTAGTGGTGAATAATTGAGAAATTAGTTGCAAGTGCAGGTATCCGTATTTGTTAGTCGAGGCCTCGTTCTCCTCTTGGGTTAATTTCAATTTATTTAAGACGTAATGGATTCTGCTCTAATAACTGTCTTAAAGACAGAGCTCTTTTTCGGAGCAGTTCATAGACTTGCAGTCAAGCGTTACATACAATTGGATGGTGGGACACAGATAGTAAACTACAGCTTTCTTCATCTATAATCCATAACTCCCTGTTCCCTCAAGGTCAGAGCAGTCAAGATGACTAACTGCCAGTAAGCATTCAAATGTCAAATTTCACCAACTCAACATAAACGTTTGGTGTGAATGTGCCTTTATACAAATTTCTATAAAAACAATGAATTAATAGAGACCACATGTGTGGTTTGTTGAAGTGATGGTAGCTGCTCTGTGCTGAAACAGGCTCTGCTATCCGGTCCCTCAGTGATGGGCTAGGATGTGACAAGCTGCCAGCTCATATGGTGTTGAGCCTGAGTCACTTAGCTCTGGTCTGCCTCAGTCTCCAGGCTCAGACCCCTTCAGTTCAACCCTCCTGCGTCCCCACTCTCTCTCGCCCTCCTCTCACACACACACACACACACACACACACACACACACACACACACATCCTCTCCCCCAGCCTCATTTGGACCATTAGGGCCAAGACAGGAGAAGCCTCGTTTTTGCGCACACACCCCACTTCTTCTCTTTCATTTCCTGTCATCTAGTTTCTGACGCCTTCCGATCCATTCCTCCATCTCGCTGCCTTCCGATGCAGACAACCCGTCGGGACTAGTTGTTGACGGGGGAGTTAACAGAGCATTGTGATGGTGTTTAAAGGGTTCCAGCTCTATATGTCTGTCTGTCTAACTTGCTGACTCCATGCCTTGCGGTGATGGAGCCTTTTTAGGTCATCCATCTATCCATCTATCTACTGTATCCATCTATCCATCTATCTATCCATCTATCTACTGCATCCATCTATCTATCTGTATCTGTCCATCTATCTATCCATCTATCTATTGTATCCATCTATCCATTTATATATTCATCTATACACCTATCCATCGATCCATCCATCTATCCGTCTATCTACTGTATTCATCTACCATCTATATATCCATCTATCCACCTATCCATTCATCGATCTATATATCTACTGTATCCAAATATATAAATCCATCTATCCATCCATCTATCCATATATCCATCTATCTATCTATCTATCTATCTATCTATCTATCTATCTATCTATCTATCTATCTATCTATCTATCTATCTTTTTATCTATATTTCCATCTATACATCAATCCATCTATATATACATCTATACGTCTAGTTATATATCCATCTACTGTATTTATCTATTTATCTATCCGTCTACTGTATCTACATATCCATCAATATGTGCATCTAGCCATCTATTCATTCATAACAAGTGAAACTCATTGTGGAGTTGTTGTTGGCAGACTCAGTCCTATTATATCCCAGGCCTATATTATTTCCAGTATCTCTTAGGGAAAACATTCTTTGCCAAAGTTTGTCTGAGAACAAACTCTATTGTTTCTTAGAGTGCAGTCACACAAGAAAGACTCAAATTTCTCTTAATCCCATATCAGAATATCGGTGGTAAAAAATTGAGGCTATGAATAAATGGGAAATGTCAAATTTGTGATGCTAATATCACTTACAAGAGTTTGTGTTACAATGTACAAAAACACCTAGCTTTTGGTCCCCATAAACTTCTCCATTATTTTATAAATTTATTGTAGAAGACCATTAACCTTTTGTTTCATTTTACAGGTAATTTACTAATAATTTCCTAAAAAGTGTCCTGGAAAGAACTACTGTTTGTAATTCCATAGACATTTTACAAAAATATCGTTACAGTACTGAGACACTTATTATATTTTAGTTAAGAGGTCCCGGTGGCAGCAGGCCGACCCAGGCTTCCCTCTCACCCGCAACATTTTCCAGCTCACTCCGGTGGGATCCTGAGGCGTTCCCAGGCCAGCCGGGAGATATAATCCCTCCAGCGTGTCCTGGGTCTTCCCCGGAGTCTCTTCCCAGTTGGACATGCCTGTAAAACCTCTAATGGGAGGCGTCCAGGAGGCATCCGAATTACATGCCTGAACCATCGCCATTTCTTATTAACTTCTTATCATGTTATTCTTTCCATGAAACGATAACGAATGATTGACAAAATGATTAGAAATTATTACACAACTGGATAAACATTTGCAAATTTGGATAAATTGTCTGTACACGGTCCGTGATGTCCAGTGTGAACTTTTGTTCCGGTAACCTCAGAAAATCATATAAATAGCATCTAGTCGCCACTAATGACAGAAAAAACATATAGTCGAGCCGTTATGGAGGATGATTTCTCTTCCTTTAAAAACATGCTTTCAGTCATCGCCATACAAGACATCGAAGCCTCTGTGGTCTCACAATATATAGTGCAACTACCTGCCACTATCTAAAATGAACGTATATACAGTATATATGATGGGTGTGTTGATGTGGAGAAAACATGAAACGACGAGGTGATAGAGCGAAAAGTAGAGGAAGGGTGGAGATCTGTGGAGGAAGGGAGGAGAGCATGAATGGACCAAAGGACAGAGGGGGAGACACGGGACCATTACTACACTGTTTGACATCATCAGGGATTCAGCCCCAGGCCAGAGCGACTAATGGGGGTCTCTCTCTTCTCTCTCTCTCTTCTCTCTCTCTCTCTCTCTCTCTTTCTCTCTCTCTCTCTCTCTCTCTCTCTCTCTCTCTCCCTCTAGCTCACACACAAACACGCACACATACACAACAATCACATTCAAAATGCACACTACATTACAGATATGAATTCATGCATGCTTCAGTACTTAGAGCTCTGCAAGCAGACACATGTGAATACACATGCGCACAACTACGCACACACAGCTGAGCCGCCATATCCAATCCAATAAGATTTTCATTCAGAGTTTAAAATAACGAATAGCTGAATCTATACTTCCTTTTGGTACAGCAACGTGTTTTCATCTTAATTTTAGTGTATAATTGTACTGCTCATATTGTTTTGTTGCATTGGAATTGCAAAAATGATGTGTACAGCGTGGTCCTACACATCCTATTTTCCTGCTGCTTCACGGGTAAACTAATCTTAATTACATTCATGTAACTGTAGATGTGTCATCTGTGAGACAAAAGGGAAACAGTTTAGGTCCTCTTTCTCACCCTGTACCTTGAAAGCTACACCACTTGTGTATCTCCACAGTCTTTGAGAGAAAAAAGGCTTACAGCACCACGCTTATGAGAGAAGCCAACTCATCCCCACCAGCATTTGTTGTGCTCTGCTTAATCTAATTCAACTGCTAAAACCCCTGTGACAGCAGCTCCTATGCTTCAAGCACTAAATCATAGTCTTACATGAAAACGGCAAAGAAAATATAGATAAGCAGGAAAATAAGCAGAGAGAAGACAGAGAGACAGAGGAGGTAAGGCATCCAGATAAAAAGAGATGGATGTGGGATAGAGAGAGAGAGAAAGGCAGGAATACAGTGGAGCAGTGGTGTATCTGGTGGAACCATCAGAGAGTCAGTGTGTTGACTGATGTAGACAGCTGGACATGGATTTTTTAATCTGTCTAAATAGGATCTGCCCAATGCAGGCTTTTCTCCTGAACAGCAGGCCCAACACTGGGGTTGTGACAGCCAGACGACAGCATGAGACCACAACACTCGCAGATGACACCACTGCTGTCTGTCTGTATGTGCGTGTCTGTGGGTGTGAAAGAGAGCCGTATGTGCTTACATCCGTGTGAAGCAGAAGAGAGAGACAGTCAAATAGTTAGACATGCACTTAAAATATCTGCAGGTTTTGCCCCCGAAAAAAAGGCAGATGAACTTTGTAGTTTTCTTTTCGGATTTCCATCGGATGTTGGACATTTGTTGTGGCGCGGTTTGTTGTGGCCGGGCTGCATGCAGGTGATTTAACTATGATGTAACTCTGAGTGGTCAGGTTTACATGTTGCTTGCATGTTTTCATTGCCTACTGTTTTGCAAGAGTTGGAGGTATACAGATAAACAGTTGGTGGCGCTAATTCTAGTTGGATGACATTAAATGAAAAAGTAGGAGATTATGTATAATTAACGTCTTGAATATTCTGTTCAGCGTGTTTCCATTGCTCAACGTCACATGTATTTATGGAATTCTATAGTACAGAGGTTCCCATACTTTTCACATAAACCAAATTTAAATAAACATAAACCAAGTACCGCTTTCCACTACAAATACCAATGTAACAATGAAAGATACACTTTGGCTTTGTATGTACAGCAAAATTCAGATTGATGTAGCTAGCCTGGTCACGTCATAAATGGTGTAAGAAAATTGTGTAAGAAATGGTTTACGGTACACTATAACTTTTCAACATATTATATAATACTATTATGTGACTTTTTTTAATCATATTATGTATAATATAGGTTTTATTGTCATTTTTCGACATACACTACAAAATACTATATTGTGACATTTGAAAGCTTTTTAATGATGTACTTAATTTTTTGTTTATTTTTCGACATGCTATGCTCTACTATAACTTTTTATATTTTTCAATATACTATACTAAAACTTTCTATGACATTTTTTTGACATACTAATATGTTTTTTTTATGAATTTCTTGGCATACTATACTGTTTTTCATAAAATTATAAACTTACTTATAATAACATTTATATAAAGCCGTATAATATGATTTTTTCATAATATTTAAATGGTGAAGTAGAATCTGTCTGTTCCATGGCATAATATTCTTTTTTTTCTACATACTCTATAAATACCTTTTATGAAATACTATAGTACAACTTTGTATGCCTCTTTTCAACATCATTTACGATTACTTTTTTATAACATACTATTCTATTACCTTTTTATAAAACATTACATTTTTATGGCTCACCCTAACATTTTGTCTTTGGAATGCTATTGTTTGAACTTTCATTAGTTTTTTACACATACATGACATTTTCTCTTAATACTTGATATTTTATTTAGGTATTTTAACAGTTTAGCATGAAATACAACCTCCAAAAGTAAGAAACAATAAAAATGACTTTTTGTTCTATCTAATTTAAACTTTGTTTATAGAAAGTCTAAACTTTTTAATAACTTTTTGACATACTATTCTATTATTTTTTTCACATATTATACTTTGACTGTTTACACACTGTACTGTGAGGTTTTTTCAACATTCTATAGTATGATTTTTAAATGGCATGCTGTATGGTTACATTTTTGACATAACGTACAGTATGTAAAAAAAAAATCCTTTTTATGGAACGTGATATAACTTTTATATTTGTATTTTTTTGAATGTACGTTGAATTAACCATGCGTTTAAATATACAGTATATTACACCCATGTAATTATTTTCAACATACTATAACATGCTTTTTATGATTGTTTAGGCAACACTATGACTTTTTTTGACATTATAACCTATTCTCGTTTTATGCCTTTTGTTGGCATACTTTATATAGTACTATACATTTATAATTATATATATATATTAACACAATCTTCTCTGCCTTTTTCATGGCATACTATACTATAACTTTTCCAGTATTTATATTAACTGCTTTTATGTATATGTGTGAGTGTTTTTGTTTGTGGCGTGGAGTTGACTGGGTGTGTCAGGCCGGCCTACTGTCAACTATTTCAGACAGGCTCTCGGGGCCCCGGGATCCAGAGAATGATGGGAACACTGTTTAATTGGGGTAATCGGCATGCTTTTAGGGACCTGCTTATTAAGATAAACCCTTCTCATATACACACACTCGCCTCAGCGTGGACAGACAGACAGGCAAAGTGACAGCTCTGCCTCTCGCCACCCAATGCCTTCGCCCACAAGAACCAAATCAGCAAGTGGGGATGCAGTGTATGTTCATGAATGTGTGCACCCGTGAGTGTGTTTATAACGATGACATTTCACTTACACTAACCATGTTTAACAATACGTAAATGTGTCAGTGATACAGTGCCTATGCCTAGAGATGGAGACAGGGTAATAGGTGTAGTGGTGATGAGGAATGCTGACCGCTGAACATTTTTCACAAATGTGTCGATTGAAAAGAATTAATGCAGGAATATAAACATCTATTATTTGTGACTTTTGCTGTAGATATATATATTCAACATAACTTATTTTTTCATAAACAGATAGATAAACAGGTAGACTGATATTTTTTAATGTGTAATCTACTAGTTAAACTCTATAAAGTTGTAAATCATGTAAATAAGTGTGGCATTGCATAATCTTCTTTCCAGTCAAAGGTTTGCCTTACTATTATTTTTAAAAATAGACGCTCCATGAGTATGCTCAGTGTGATCTAAGCTTGTATTAAACAACATACAACACAAAACAGTTAAAGTCATTGTCTTGGCCAACAATGACTGAGATTGTTTTACCTCGTCTCATCCCACGTTATTGTTGTTGTAAGAGAGAGCGATGTGAGGATTAGACATTGTCTGACTCTGCCTAACCACCACTTGAGCACACACACACGCTCACACACACATGCACACACACACACACACACACACACATGCAGACGCACACAAGCGCGCACACAGTTCACATAACACACACAGACCTTTCCCAACCCCCACACTTTCGTTTTTTTCCCCTCACATGTAATTTGCTGCTGTAATATGAACATATCAGTTGATTCAGATTCATACTATTAAGAATACATTTTAGATAAAGAATGAATCACTTTACAGTCTAATTATGACTTCCAACAAAAATCCCCAAAAGAACCCATATCTTCATTGACATTATTCCAACCTTACCACAAACCTTTTCATTTATTTTCCTACTTTCCAGCGTCCTCCTCTTCTTCCATTATTCATGCATTCTTAACTTCATGAAACCCCACATTACACACTTTAGAGAGGTAAGGAGATGGGAATTCAGTTTCCTAATCCCGGCATCCCCTTCTCGTTCCACTCATCTTAAAACAAAAGACCTTTTATGTTATGTTGTGTTTTCTGCTGGTCTTACATGTCGAGTTGTTGCCCCGATCTGACTGAGGGTCAATACATATTGTTTATGAAAAACAAAAGGATGATGACGTGATGTCATGTCTAGACTCCATGCAAATTAACAAGGTTCATAAAAACCTCTCGCAAGCGTGTGTACAGTATTTTCAGCGCAACGTGACGACTTAGGCACACACGCACACACACACACACACACACACACACACACACACGCAGACAGACATCCAAATAAACCACACACAGAGTGGCAGACAAAGTGGGAATGATTATGGTAATGATAATAATCATGGCTGTCATCACCGTCTCCTCCACCATGTTAAAAATTAATCTGAGTTAACGGTAATCCACATCTCCTCATTAGATTACTGGTGTGGGGAGGGGAGACTCACAGGCCATCTGTACATCATTAACAGAGTCTCAGTGACAGCCCTCACTTCTGCCATCAACTTCCTCCATCCCTCCATCCTTCTGCCCTTTCGTCCATCCCTCCATCTCTGTCTGCATCCCTGTTTATCCGTCTCATCCTGTACCACAGTCACTAAATCTCCTTTCCCTTTCTGGTGTCTCTCTCCATTATTCAGTATAGAGGTTGTTTCTCTGTCTCCCAGTGGTGTCATTATTAGTCAGCGTCATCATCAGTCCATTTATACCATTATCACATCTCATTTCTATTACGTCATTAGACATTGTTGTCTCTCTGATGCTGATTTTGTTCATCTCCTCCTATACACAGCCTCAGCCAAAACACAAAAGCTTTGAATTTGGTGGAGAAATTCTTCTTTACAGCAAAGGTCCAAGGTCAGGGTCAGTTACAGTACAGCAGTAGCATCCTGACTTCATCTGAAGTTCGATGGCACTTGAGCAATGGCTTGAATCTGTACGGCATTGCTATTTTTTTCATAAGAAGAGAACAGACAGAGACAATGAATCTTGAAACATTCATCATGGAATCATATTATTCATGTCGCTGGAACAAACACACGCAGGCAGAAAAAGAGAAATAGATGAAGATGTTAAAGGGCGTATTCATGAAAAAGACATTGAAAGGAATAAAAAAATAGGCGGGCAAACAAACCCGTTTTTAAAGATTAGTTCAGCGTTTTCAGATATACACTTCTATACAGTCACTTTCCTGCCAAGAGTTAGATGAGACAATTAGTAAGACTCTTATGTCTGTACAATAAATATGAAGCATAAATATTAAGCTACTCCAAGCAGTGGGCTATCTTAAAGACTGAAACCCAGGGGAGAACAAATCTGAAAAAGAGAATTAGAATGGCAGATTATTTCTTGGCCATTTCTCCAGTCATATGAAAACCAAACAAGGTATATTGTATTAATCTTGAGGTGCTGTTAGGAAGGTTTTTGTTACCTTTGGACAGAGCCAGGCTTGCTGTTTCCTTTCACGTCCAGTATTGATGTAAAGGTGAGATAACTCTCAGCAGGTTCTTGCACAGACAATCTTCTCATCTAACTCTCAGCAGTCTCAGTATATCCAAAAATGTCAAAAATATTCAAGACAAAGATTGCAGACTGGACAGGAATGTAATTATACAAAGAGAAGGGGTGATGAGCATAGAGAGTACAGTAAATGTCTCCAAGGCCCTTGATAATTGATAACATCTGTGCCTTTATTTCAGCATCGGGCAAATCTGCTCTCAGGTCTGTTCTGCTGCGGGCAAACATCCTCCTTTGTCTGCAGCACTCATTTACAATCAGACACATTAACAGTACACTGAAGTGCGCCAGTGAACTTGCCTTTGAGGACTCAGCACAAGTCACTACCCAGTCATGTGCCTGGGCTTTTGAACTGTCAAGATTCCCGAATCAAAGCGTAATCTTGCACAGTGCGACAACACGGAGGAGCTGCTGAATGAAATCGACAGTTGAGTTCTGAAGTCTCAGGTGTGGTTTCACATCACTTTATCCTCAGCCGGCGCTCCAGCTATCTCATCTTGACAGACATGCGGGACGAGAAGCTCATCAACTTTTACTGTGACATCTGCCAGAGAGGAAAGTGTGGAAATAAACAGAAACAAAGTTCAGCTGCTCCTCCTCTCAGACCTTTTGTTTTTATCAGAACTTCATTGATTTTTCTGCTGAATTTATAGACAGTTTGGAATATTGTTGGGAGGCGGAGCTCACATCGTTTTGGGTGTGCGTGTGTGTGTGTGTGTGTGTGTGTGTGTATATATGTGTAATTGTGTGTGTGTGTGTGTGTGTGTATTGACAGATGGTTGTCATTGTATGAGAGCTAGTTTGCACATTCATGTAATGGAGGCAAAGAAACGCAGCAAACATATGTAGTGGACAGCAGGGACTCGCTGACTGGAACTAAAGGATGCACGTTCATAACACACGCCAAACACACTTTGACTGCATCCATTACATTCATGCTCTGGAGTAAAGTATATGTGCACCATGTTAGTGTTGTGTGACGCAGGTTCTGTGACTCGTGCGTAACATAATTTGCACTTCCTCTTGACTGTAAGCATTTTCTATGGCAGGAAAGATGTATGTCTAGTTTTTAAAATGGAATTCATTCTCACCGTGTCAGTACAGGAGCTAACAGACAGCGAGGAACGTTCAAAGTCAGACAAAGATGGTGTCAATAAAAGATTGAGACATGAACGAGTACATGTCTTCTGAGAAAGAGAAAAACTTACAAACCATAAGAGGGACTGAACAGACAAGACCTCATAAGAGTTGGAGACTCATGCCTGATCAACTCACTCTTTATCACTCTGTACGAGTATGTGTGTGTGTGTGTGTGTGTGTGTGTGTGTGTGTGTGTGTGTGTGTGTGAAGACCCCTACCCCTCTGCTGGCCCCGCCTCTCCATGCGCAGCAGCCTAACCGTTCCTGACAGCCAGTGGCTCATTAGAGCTGCTGTTCTATGCTCCTACCTCCATCCACTCGCTCCCAGTTTCCTGGACCCAGCCCCCCAAACAATATGTGTGTGTGTGTGTGTGTGTGTGTGTGTGTGTGTGTCAGCTGGCTGCACCCAGGCCAGAGCTGGGACAAGCGCGGGTGGGGGGTGGGCGGGGAAGAGAAGGGGGGAGTCAAGGCCTATTCACCGGCACAAAGACATAATTAACAAAATTGGCAAATGGTTTGAGAAACCGCCTCCTGAACACTGTGTGCTAGCCTTTGGTTGCTATAGCAACTCAAAATTGGTGGCTATGTGTGTGTGTTGTGTCCGATGTCCATATTAAAAGTCACAAATGATTATCAGTCGCATTGACCGAGACCACACACACACACATCTTTTCAACAGATTTTTGTACATTTATTTTTTTTGTTATTGTCATGCTTCAATGAACTATTCAGTCAATAGTTCACTTTCTATGTTACAAACCCTGTCTTAACAACATCAGACTTTTATCAGATATTAATTTATATAACCTCAACATTCAGAACAAGATTAAATCCAACACAGGAAGGAAAAGGTGTCTATGCTGTGAACTCACATCTTTGTCTGTGTGTCTGTTTCCCCTGAGAATGATCGCAGAGAAGGTGACGACAGTCACACTCACACATCTTATTCACAGAAGAGTGATGTGTGTGTGTGTGTGTGTGTGTGTGTGTGTGTGTGTGTGTGTGTGTGTGTGTGTGTGTGTGTGTGTGTGTGTGTTTGTGTGTCCATCAGCTGACTCCTTTCTGTGAGTCAATGAGACATTGATTACAGTGACAATGGGACAGACATCAAGGACAAACTGCTTGTAGATCAATAGCAGGATGGCTGCACTCTGTGAGTGTGTGTGCTTAGAGCTTGTACTGCTTTTTGCCATAGAACTATAGAAAGATCACATTATCTATCAAATACAGATTTCACTGCAATACAAAAGTTGACGCGGGGTTGATTCGTACTGTAGAGCAGCAATAAGTTTAGTCCACAGAAAGTTGCTCATGTTCGAAGTTACAGTAAGGTTGCAGGGTTTGTTTTTGTTTCTCTCTTTCTTCGTCGACTCCAGCCCTGTTTTGAGGTTAGTTTCCGTAAAGTTGTGCCTTTTGGCACCAAGCAGCATTGTGGTTTGGGAGTTTGAAGCTTGGTTAAAGATAAACTTCAGGTCTGACTGAAGAGTTCACTCCTTCTCGCTCTCTTCCCCTCCCTCTGTCTCTCTCTCTCTCTGTTTCTTCCCCTCCCATCCCTCGTTCGGCCCCCAGAGTCACAACAAGAAGCAGCAAACAGCTTGTGCATCCCTCATACCAGGAGAAAATGCCCCATTTTCATCTGTTTGAATCTGACATTTTTGGCACATTAAATATTGGACATTAATAAATTAAATGTAATGAACTGACATGAAAGAAGAAAAAAGTCCAATGGTACAATGCAAGAAGTATAAAAGGCAAGAGTGCAAAAGAAAGAAGCAAAACAACAACTAAAAAGAAGGCTCAAACTTTTTTCTTTAATTCCAATTAACTATCGCCTTCTGTTGCCATTGGAGATTATTTTTCATGTTCATTTATTCAAACAAATATTGAATAATTTATAGTAGTGGGAATAACAACATGAAAAATCACAAGCAATTGGTGCCAATAGAGGGAAAGGGGTCTGTCTATGAGGAGTGTGGTTGAGGAGCGCTCTTAATAAGTGTGACTTATTGGTCATTTAATATAATTAGACCTCCTCTGGGTGTTTTGTAACATTGAAATAATCATAACTGCTCGAATGGAGCTGATGCAGCTGATCTATGATCAGCAACTGCACTAATTTACTAGGTGATTAAATCTATTCAAAATGATCAACGATTTTGATCATAAAGAAAAAATGTATTTAATGTTACATACTGTAAGTCATTATGTGAATCACTGGCCATGTGAGTTCAACACCTGTGCTTACGTACTTTGTGGGTGTGGTTCAGTGTTCTGTGTCTGTGTGTGTTACTAGCCTATGCAGTATGTAGGTCAATGTAAGTTACACCAGGGGTCACACCCTATGACTAACTTCCACACATTGACTTCCACAGATCCCATAGCACTGTTCTCGCCGCCCTGTCAGTCCACCTCCTGTGTATGGGATACCTTCAAAATGTACTGTCTGATGATCCTGCAAAACCCTGGATTATATATAATGATAACCATTTTTTCTACGTTCAACATTCTTGCTCTCCGTCATAAGTCCCTCCAAAGTAGTCCTCCTTGTTAACAAACTAGTCTCCGCTAGAGGTGTCCAGTAAATTAATGTGCAGATCCGTCAGTCACTGTCAAGAAAGGTGATGCATACACCTCATAGATCCAGATTGAAGTGCAGTTGAATAGTGACGCAATTGAATAGCTTGGATAATAGTAACACACAAAATTGTACAAATCAACATTCATAATAATCATAATTCATACTTTTCACATCTACTTTCTGCATTGGCACAGAATATTGGTACCGCGCGTACATCGTGTGGTACATACTTGTCGTACATGCAAGTATTTCAGAGGGATACTAAGTTGTTTCTTTTCACACTGTGGTGCTGTTGTTCACTTGTTCATCTCAGGTATGCAATTCCCACGCTCCCAACTTGAGGAATCCATTGTTAGCAGCACTCGAGACTATGTTTCCAATTCTAGCCAGATGAATGGCACCGTGAGCTGGTAACACATTGTCATTTAACAATGAATGAAAACAACAAGTCTACTGTATTTTGCATCTATTCCTATATGCAGTGTTTTCCCTGTTGAGCAAGGAGTAGTGTGATTTACAACACCTTGTTAAAGGGAATAGGTGTGAGATCTCCTGGTAAATTGTAAATCGAGTGTAGCAGCAGGCCTGAGCCTGTGTTGCACCTCAGGTCCAATTATCTGTTCCTCACATCCTCCTTTCCAAGCAAAGGGTCCCATTAGAAGTCCATAAAGATATCACAAATAGACCTGAGACCAATTAGGTGTCCTCAAACTAATAACAGCAGGTAGAACAAGTGACAACACAGGCGTCCAATCTACACTGCAAAAATTCAGCCTCCAAAAACAAGAAAAGTAATAAAATGAGGGAAATATTACTTGAAATAAGACAAATTATCTGCCAACAGAACAGGAAAATTTGACTAGCCAAGACTTCTTGAAACAAGTGAAATGCTCTCAAACAAAAACAGCCTGATAAGAAGAAATATCTTGTCAATCAAAAAACAAGCGTATAATGCCTTGATTTAAGATATTTCATCTTAGATTTAAATTTTTGCAGTGTACATCTCCCCCTCACACAGCCATGTGTCACAGTTGTAAGTTGTCCGCACTCCTGACTTGACTAAGAGCGCTTGGCTCCAGCTACGATAGAAATGCCCAGAACCCCAGATCTTCCGCCCACACTCACGTGCTCCGCCCAAACTTTACTGTCACCCTCTTCTGAATCGGGCATGTGCAGAGGGTTAGGCAAGGTCAGCTACGCAGCGATGAAAGAACCACGAGATACGAGTGCAACGACCAGACCAGAGGGGAGGAGAGACGAGAGAGACGAATGGCAGCGATGGAGAGGAGGAGATAGAGGGGGGAATGGAATAGGACTTCAAAAACAACAACAATAACAGCAAGAAAACAAACAACAGGGAAAAAACAAGCCAGAGAAAAGAGAGAGGAGCAGAAGAAGCTCAGAGGCACCCAAGGTCCTTGAACTAATTAAGATGATTTGCATTTATTTATGAGGTTTAATGAGCAGCTTTTCAATAGTTTGTTTTCGCCTAATATGAATATTTCCTTTTCATTATGTTACATAGTTAGAGAATCTCATTCTTTCCAATAATCACATCCTGGCTTCTCTGTTTCTGCACATATTGTAGCAGTTAATGTGTGTTTTCTAGTTTGTTTGTTTGCTGCAGATGAACTTCCAAGAGTTTACATGTGTCCTCACAGAATGACAGCTTTTTGCTTCCTGCTTCCTCTTCTTCTTCTTCTTTTTTTTAACATATCTATCCACTTGTACAAAACAAACACAACTACAAAGGTGTCACTGACCTGCTGCAGTGTGATGGTTTAGAAGACATTTTAGCATTTACCACTGTTTTGGAGTGATGCTGGACATGTGTAACAATAAAATTAGCTTCTTGGATCACGGAAGTGTGAAACAAGTATAATCTCAAAAGAGAGGGGATATATTTAAAGCTATTAAAACTTCTGAGGTCTGTCCAGTTCAGTCGAATAACTTTAAATTTGATTTTAACTAGATTTCACATAATGTGCGATATCGTTTAGTTTTTACACTTGGCGGGAGGTGGTGTGAGAGAGCAGTCATTTTGCATTTTTATTGCATTCACGACAAATGCCACTAGCAGCATGGCTTTACAGATGGCAATGTTGGAGTGTCAATTGGTCTAACTCTTTGGCCCCAAATTTAAATATGTCATCCTCTGGGGACATTCATACATTTATGTCTTTTTTCATACAGCACCTTCATCAGGTCTTGATACTTTTCAATGCAGATGTGATGATTTTGGGATGGATTGTATAACTCAAACAAGAGTCCATTAGCTATGTGTAACTTTTTTTACAGCATATGTTGTAAAATGGTCAGCTGGCATATGGCGTATTATTTGTAAACAGCTAAAACATGCGGAAACACCCTATAATTTTTTAATAATGACCAGCAAACAACTAACCAAAATTTGAAAGAGTTCATTTCCTGAGAACAAATTGTACCCCTGTAGGAATCATGTATCTCCCCAAATCCCTTGCTCTGCAGTTTTTAGCTTCACATGTGGGACATGAGGTCCACAAATCTGTCTGACTCTTAATGTCAGTGTAGGACGGATTGATTGTTTTCAGCAACACTGTAATCACCACAAAAACAGAGGACAAAATCAATGAGTAATTCCCAGCAGATGTTAATCAAAATCCTGTTTACCTCCTGCTGTAAAAAGGCACAATTTTCAGACCGTCATTAACAAAGGCCATATTATCCAGCCATACTGGCCTGTATGCCGGATTTCACGGGGAGGCCCTGCAGGAATATGAATCAATGAATGAAAGAATGCATCCACAGTAACACTATTGAATGTTTATTCTGTGGTGTGTGTGTGGGTGTGTGTGTGTGTGTGTGTGTGTGTGTGTGTGTGTGTGTGTGTGTGTGTGTGTGTGTGAGTGACCTCCTCAGAGCTGAACCCTGTCGGCCTGCCCAACAGTCCCTATGGCCATATGGCTGACTGTACTCATACATAATGTACTTCTCTGTCAGGTTGGGGTTTGTTTGGAGTGTGCATGTTGGTGAGTGTGCGCTCATTCTGTGTATGTTTGAAACTGTCAGAGTGTGTGTTTTCCTCTCTGCATAAGTGTGTGGGCATGCATGCATGTATGCCTGTGGTTAATATGTTGCCAGATGGATATTACAGCATTCTTGATTTGGATGTTATGCTTCTAATAAAAGATATTAAAATAATGACATTAGTTTGTACAAACCTATTATTTACCTAGCAGTTATGTGATGGAAGATTATAACAAACATCTCTAGTTCACCTTCAGTTCTAAGTAATTGTTCTTAACCCTGTTTAAAAAATAAACTGCTTTTGTTGGTTGCCCATTCAAGGGAGTTTTATCAGATTTGCAACCCAAGATAATTTTTCTTAATCTTAGTACTTTTCACTAATCAAAACAAACGGAATATTTGAGCATGCAGAAGACCTATATAATCACAAATGTATCTGCAACAATTTGTGAGTGGCAGTTGGATGAAATATAACAGTATTCCCTCCCTAAAAAGAAAACACATAACAGTTTTACTAATCCCCCAGATTCTGTGTGTGTGTGTGTGTGTGTGTGTGTGTGTGTGTTTTACCCATCTTGTGAGGACATAAATTGCCACATAAAACATTGTGGGGACACACCGTTACCATAATGTAAATCATACAGGATTATCATACAGGATGTATTATCATACAGGCCGGTAGCGGTTATGGTTAATGCAAGTTTTCAGGAAATAAATGTAAATCAATGTTATCTTCCCAAAAGTCATGAAACACAAATATGTCTGTGAGTATGTATGCGATGCTGTATATGCTTCAAAACATCACTGTTTTAATACAACTTTTTTTCATAGTTTTAGCCATCATTTAAGAGACATTGCTACAATGGAGTCTGATGCGGCAAGAACACATGCAATCATACAGGTTGTAAAAAAGCCAAAACAGTTTCTTATTAAAACTACAGATATAATGCCTCATTGCATAGGAATTGTCTGTTAATGCACAACTATGGTATGTACAGGGTATGTACAGTGTAGTGGGTCAAAGAACCAGCAAACTGGGATGACAGTTTGGAAAATAATTTTGGCTGAACCCAGGGCTTTGTAGAAATCCGTTGGACGTTGTTGCACTGACATCACATTCCCACATTTCAACATTTACTTCAACCCAACCAATAGAAATGATAGCCAAAATAAATTTTAAAAAATAGGACCCAAGTCCTTGTCATTAACCACAATTATGGTAACGCTGATTATTGCTAGCTGTCCTGAAACAACACAGGGACAATCACTGCCATCGTTTGAAAGGTTTCTCTTGATGGCAATGATCTGGTCTGTCTCATGCTGACATTTTGTAGTCTGTCATCCAGTATTTACCTGAGCTGGACAGCAGCTACCTGGCATGAGGCGAAGGATAAGTGGATAAATATAAAGGAGGGTGGTGAGGGTGAGAGGATAATCATAGAAGACTACTGGATGGTGGAAATTAAATTGACAAGCACTCTGCCTCCCAAACTACCCCCTCTACCCCTGCCACTCACATACCCTCTCCCTTTTGTGTTTTATCAACATGGCTGTGTGCACAAGCATGTGTGTGTGTATCTGTGCGTTATGTATGACTGCATATATTTTATACGACTCCACGTGTGTATGGCTTTTATGTGATTTTGGCTGTAGCCTCTTTAGAGAGAGAGAGAGAGAGAGAGAGAGAGAGAGAGAGAGAGAGAGAGAGAGAGAGTGTGTGTGTGTGTGTGTGTGTGTGTGAGGATGATGAGTTGTGACAGGTGTTGTGGCCGCTAGTGCTGTAGGAGAAGGCGGAGGAGGTAGAGGGGAGGGAGTAAACGAGAACCACACAGATGATTATTTAATTACTGTCTAATACTGTGTACCCCCCTACCCAACCTTCCTCTCTCTCTTCCCCTTCTCTTTCTCTCCAACTCTCCTTGCCCTCCTCACTACACAGACACAAACACACGCACACACATACACACACACTAACACACACCCTTCCGCCTCCCCCTCCTCGTTTTCATCCTTTCTTTATTAATGAATAATCTGGGCCTTTCGACAAATCCGCCAGGGCTTAATGTACCCCCCAGACACTGTGCATGTATTTGTGTGTGTGCGTGTGTGTGTGTGTGTGTGTGTGTGTGTGTGTGTGTGTGTGTGTATGTGTGTGCATGTTGTGTTTTGTTTTGGGCATTTTTCTTTATGCATAGATGTGTAAAAGTAGTCTTCATATACAGTACAGTTTCATAGCATTTTATATCACAAGTTACAGAGTAGCTCTGTGTGTGTGTGTGTGTGTGTGTGTGTGTGTGTGTGTGTGTGTGTGTGTGTGTGTGTGCTTTTTGTACTCAACTAACTCTCACTATGTAATGATGTCGCAGACACTGTCGGGGTGTGTTGCATCACTGTCGCCCAATCCTTATCACAGGTGTAGAGTAGAACAGACAGTGTTGTGAGTGTGTGACGTTCTCCCACAGGAACAATAGAGATGTGATCACTCTGAGAATGTACAGTGAAAGGCAGTTGGTCACTGAGGAGTAGAGTATCACTTTTCAACACCATCTATGCCACCACTGTACTGTCATAGGAGGGGCTTTCTAAAGTCTGATGAAAGGAACTTTACTATGTAACCAGAGTTATCTTGATTTTGTCTTGGGTTTGAAAAAGGGTTTAAAATATAGCATTTGGGGAAATGTAGGATCTAAGGTTAACTAAAAGCATCGAGTGTATATAAGAAGTGGACATAGTCATTGTGGCGCCACCTATTGGTTTATAGACAACAGTTTTGAAGCCTTGAGTTGGGCATTTTTTGATCGTAGCCATCTTTTTTCTGCAACCAGTGAAAAGTGACGCGGTAACGTCCAATCAATCACAAGTTAGCCATGCCCTAGAGTCTGCTTTATTGTCTATTTTACTCTATATGGGAATATGATTTACTAAATGAACATCATGTTGTATTAAAGAAGACTTGAAACTAGCACTTGAGGCCATAAACTCATGTTTATATTGTTTAATGAGGTAATAAATCATATGCGCAGTACGGTCATTTTCTCAAAGACTTCTATGTAATCTGACATTCTTTTGCGACTACATGAGGTGCCCCTGTTGGAAGGTTTAAGGCACTTCTGCATTGGCTTCACTTGCATAAGGAGGTTGCTGCCTAGCTAAAAAGTTAATAATTGTTTCATAGTTTTAAATGACATCTGTCCACATTATTGCTTTTCTTTGATAGAAAATGCATCACATTATGAAGCCAAATGTCTAACACAAAGCCCTTTTAGGTCTGAGCTAAACTGAGCTAGATTATGCATGAGCTGCCATCTAAAGTAAATAGAGAAAACATTTGTCCCAGCATTACTGGACAAGAGATAGACTTTGCACCAGTGACTCTATTTAAATTATAGCTTAGTTTTGAGAAAATTATTCCTAAAACATTATGATTTAGACATTTTTCATGAAGGACAACATATTATATATCAGGTCTGTGTGCAAATGAGATCACTGTTTTAAATGGGAACGATGATGGTAGCTGTAGATGTGAGCTGCAGCTTCTACGAAAGGCATAGACTTAATACACACAATGACAATATTATCTTTTTACACACTGATGCTCAGAAGATGTTTCTATATTTCAGATTATATGACCACTTAACATGTATGTAAACTTGTGGCTTGTTTTAATTCTAAATTGCTGCTGTGTTTAACTAAACTCTTCTTCATTCAAAACATCATGACATTTTTGAGTTTTTTTTATTTGAACCCCAAATGAGCTTTTACAAGCTGTACAGTGAACACGTGGTTTATTGAAGCATATATAAAAACATTTTAAACTTGTTATTACTTTATATGTCAACAACTATCACTCTCCTGGTTAAACATCTCAAAAAAATCTTGTTTATTAGTGCGCAGTTAATGAATGGTTGAGGATATAATATAACACATAACTGTATTCATCATGAAACATTACGTTTGAATATCAAACATTATTTGTGTATTACATTTAATACTAAGATTATTTATATGTATATGTGAAGTAGTGTCATCTTCATATGGTATAGTAATACAAACCATTCCTACACCAGTTATGGATGCTTCATAGCATCATTTATAGTTGTTGACAAATAAATTAATAATACATACTTAAAAATGCCCTCGTTTAAAATTGCATTAAAGTGTGTTATAACAATTCGTTAACTGTCCAGTCTTCACCCTCTGCCTTCTCTCACCCTTCCTCCATCTCTCTCCCACCTCCATTCGCTCTTCTCACCTCGTTTTTTCTGACCCCCTTCACCCTCACCTCATCTCCACACCTCTCCCCTCACTGCCACACTCAGAGCTCCCTTCTCACTTCTCCTCTCCCCCCCTGCACCTCCTCCTCATCTCACCTCCCTCTCTCCCTCCTATCCTCTCCATCTTCCCATCGCCTCCCTCTTCTCTTATCGCTCTCGTTAATAATTCAACAGCAGTGCACACATGAGTGGTCATCGCGGAGCTTCACATGGGGGATCTGGAGGACAAATGAACCATAAGGGTGGAGGAATTAAAAACTTCCCCACGGCTCCACTACAGGGCCAGAGGAATCTGCCGCCTGCCTGCCTAGCTGAAGCCCGTCTGTGCGTCCTTTCTCTCTCTCTTTCCCCCCGCCGCTAAATGTTAGCACGCCTATTTCAGGGTGGAGTGGGAGGGGTGGGGGGGGCTTTAAATGCTAAGTATGCCCTGAGTAAGGGACCGCCTGGTGACATTTTGTCTCTTCACACAGCTTGTTCTCCCATTAGAGAGTTGCAGAGACACTCTTTGTGTCAGTGAGGACGCACTAGTTTGTGCATCTAAAAAGACAATGGGATGCAAACACAAAAATGTAAATTATAGATACTGACACATTCCACGACATTTACTCATGTGAATGTAGCAGCTAGTGAATAAAGCCACTATTGGAAAAAACATGATATATCCATTATGTCTACATGTTTATTAAATCTGCAAGAATAACTGCACAATAATAACTTAATAAACTACATATTTTCTGGATTTCTTTTTCCTCACCATGTATCTTCCAACATTGGGGTTGAAAAATGAACAATATCTCGAATTCAATTGCCAGTTGTAATCATTTTTATCAATTTTTAAAGTATGTTTGTTGACAAGATGCTGTGATTGTGCTGCAGTCTTACTCTGTACTCTTGTCTACATCAGTTTAAGTAACATTCTTCTGAGAAAGATAGATTCATTTTATGGTATTCTATTCATTGAAATGATACCCGATTGTTGGATTTTAAATGTTGTACGTGGTAAATATTGTAAATGTTCTGAAGGAATTATGTTCTGATTAGAATCAAGTTAAATCTCTGTTGATCCTTTCATTTGTTGAGAACACATAATGAATGTATACAAAATGTAATATCGATACGTTGCTGCGGGCGCCTTTTCTAGAATGATCTTTGTCTCTTTGTCAATACAACTGACACGACATGAGAATGTGCATACAGCATGTTGTAGCTTTCACTCAGTTTCTAATACTGATGTGAAGCAGAGTCATTTCAGGGCTAAGTGCATTTCTCTAATAGTCACTCTCTCCAATAAGTTGTTGTGATCCAATAAAAGTACCAAACACAGTAGAAACAATTAACATTTCCTCCATTCCACACAAACAAATCAAGTGGCCTTGGTGCAAAACCACATCAGTATTTGTCATGTTATTCTAAAGCATTGTAAGTTTCACGAGCCCATTAAATATGTATTATGGAGTTTATTTAGAATGTATATGATCTTCCTTGCTTATGTGTTGAGAGATCTTAATGTTTAATTTAGTTGCACATACTGTAATGACAGTGAATGAAGTAATATAAATATCTTCTTCTTTTTTAAAGAAATCTAGACCTTTTCTACGACAACTGGGCAAATCCCATTTTCCAATGAAGATTGTGCAATATTTTGGCACGGTCAAGATTTAACTTAAAACTGTTTATGTGTGTAAGTGTAGCATACTGACTGCATCATGAAATGTAACACTTATCGAAGTATATTCAGGAATAATGTCATAGCCTTTTACATGTACTGTAATAACATTGCAAAAATATTAATCCCACTGGATGGAAAAATACATAGTTTCTATTGTAAGCTGTAAAACATTTCTCATCAACAACCCACAAGCTTCTGACCTCGAGTTTTGAAGCATTCATAAGTTTCACACAATATGTGAGAGTTTGGTTGAATCTTAGTCGGAACGAAAAGGCCAAATAACTTCTGTTTACGGACTGTTTTGACTGCACTTACTTTTTAATATAGAAATATTTTATATTTAAATTAAAACACCTTTTCAACACTCAGCCTGTGAATGTGTAATGTTCCCTAGTCAAAGAAACAGTCTGGACACACATCTGAAAAGTTGCTAAAGATAATAAGCAGCCATCTCAGCCGAGTTACATGTATTGATGCTCTCACCTCCAAGGTAACAACTTGCAACTGCATTAGGGCTCAGAGTTTACACCAGATCCTGAGAAGCATGTTAACTTTCTCAGAAATAATCCTCTTTTATCAACAGAATACATCCACATCTCTCGATTTCCCATAGTTCAGCTCTGTCTGCACAATCTCTGTTGTCTTACGAGCAGAAACAAGTTTGTTGTTTTGTTCTTCAGGAGACGTGTTTTGAAACAAAGAAATTCACTCAGTGTGAAATCAATTGTGAACAAGTGTCGGGATGCTCTGTACGGTTACTGCTCCGGTGTTGTTCAAGTACAGAGGCATGACTCCTCAGAACTCAGGATCCCAGTGGGGAGAAATATGTACATCACGGTGAGCGCAGACAGACAAACACAGTCACTTGTAGCTTCTTTTTTTTGAAAACAAGGGAAACAAAAAAGATCGTTGACTTCTTCTGCATATACCATCAACTGTAGCATTTCCATCATCTCCGCTTGGTCAGTCTAAAAAGGAGGAGAGCATCTTGTTGTCTGTAGAACATGCCCTGTCTTTCCTTTACTAAAGCTTGTAGTAAATAAACTGAACAAGAGAGGAAGAGATGAGCGGAAGGAAGCGGGCGAGGTGTGATTTGCTCCAACATCCCTCTGATTTCACCACAGCAACAGTTCTGTCAGTCGAGCCGAGAAGTGGGCATATGTCACAGCATGGTTGCTATGGTAATGACAGGCACACTGATGACTCAATGTGACACATGGAAATACAACAAACAGACTGCCGGCCAACACACACACACACACACACAACTGAGTCAGCGAGGCTATGTGCAAGAAAAAATTATGCCTGACAACAAAAACACTGTGGCAGAAATACCACACACAAACAACATTACATATTGTGTACAAAGGCTGGAAACACAGGCAGGTACAAGTTCAATGAAAACAATACTCATCAGAGAGACATTAACAGTAGCAGTCCTGAACTGACAACACTGGGAGGCATCACGTGACATCACAGGGCAGAGCAGACGGAGCCACATATCAATGAAGCAACTGCATCTATAGACCATCAAATAGTTCAGCCTGAATGAACACCCTGAGGATACACACTGCTCACATGTGCACCTATATGTGTGCAGTTGTGGGGCGGTTGGGGTTGGAGACAGAAACTACAGAAAGTGGACGGCTGAAATTACATTTAAAAGATTAGTAAGACACCACATCAGAAATGGATGTGAACTCATTTATCATTTGATACTGTAAACCGAGCTCAAACTCTGTGATTGATGAACATTTACTAGTCTATTTCAATCTGTATGAACTGAACTTTGAACTAGCTCTTGTTAAGATTGACCTTGCACATTACTGGCTCAACACACCTCTTGTCGCTTTAAATTGAAGAAAGTGGACAGATCTCATATAACTCTCGGCAAGAAAACAAATTGGCATATTTCTCAATTTGTAGGACTATTCCTTTAATCATGCTTTAGCCAGAAGTTGTTATAATATGAGAAACAACATATATACTTCATAGCAAACTTGTCACAGTAACATTAGTTCGGATCATTTTCCATTGGCAGTAAAGTAGTGATAGGTATGGTTAATATTTTTTAAATCAACATTACCTCAATAGATTAATAAAATGATAATCCATGCGGCTTTATTATGTTCCCTACAAACTATATTTGCTAATACAAACCAATCGTAGATAATTTTAGGAGACAGGGTTGAACAGTGGTATCATAGAGCATCTGAAAAGGTAATATGAGCACAGGTTGGCTATTTCTTACAAAACATGAACAAACGCAGCATTAGGTAAGAGAGATGATAGTGTATGAAAGAAAACACTCTGTTTTTCTTGTTTGTGTGCCTGTGAATGCAGTGTCTGTAACAGTTATGCCTGTGTAGTAGTATGTACATGGATATGTGTTTTTTCAATATTGAATAATATAATAAGATAATCTAAAGACACCTGCCCAAATAGTAGTGAGGTGCAGAGGAGCCAAATAACTCCAAATGTCCACTTTACTCCCAAAAAAAGTGGAAGTGGAAGAAAAGGTAGTTTCTGGTCCATTTGGGTGGAAAACTATTTCGCAATCCCTTTCCGGAAAGGTGGTTTGTGAAAGGATGTTAGTAAATGAAAGAACAATAAATGTGTTTTAAATGTTTCAGTCGCTCTAAAGCTTTTCTTGGGGTTTGGTTCAAATATACATCCAGCAGTTTCTAAGTATGAGTGTGTGTGGTCTGTCTGGCAAAGCTGTAGTGAAGGTAGACACTCGTAAGCGTTGCCTTCAGCCCCGAGGCCACAGAGTGCTGTCTAGAAGGAGAAACATACCAGACTTGATGCAGGAGGGAAGAAAAAAAGGAAAAAGAGATACTGTAAGATGGAGAAAAAACACACCAAAATAATAGTAAATCTTTCTTTTCCAACAAACAAGTTTGAAGATATATGAGCACTTAAATTATATTGTGATATTTCACTTAACCATTCAACATCATGCAGAAATACTTGCTGTGGTTTGAAGAGAAGCGGCTTCATTTAAATTTTATGGCATCTAAGTACAGTAGGGCTTACTGTACTCAAGCTCGGAGAGAGAGCGAGAGAGAGAGAGAGATGGAGGGGAAGCGAGGGAGCAACTCAGACCATCAGGGAGAAAAGGAGGTTCACATAAGAGCACACGAATGAGCTTTACATGTAGGTTTGTCTAGACACTCAGGACACCTCTGTGCACAAATGGAGCACTTTACAAGAAAGACCCATCTACCAGTCTCATCCTCTAAGACTCCTCTCCATCCTCATCAACACACACGCACATATCTTTCTCTTACCAAAACACACATCTTCATCATCGTGATCTGTCGGTTTCAGACTGTTTCCTTAGGCGGCGAGGGGGAGGGGCGGGAGAGGAGAGGAAGACAGCAGCAGCAAACTAAAATTACTTTACTAACACGATTCATAGTGGCTTCGTCATTTTGTGGTGTCAGTGCCTCTTAGCTCAAGAGAAATAATTTAGAGTTTTTCCTGTTTCGTGTAGTTTAAATATCTCTATCATTGAAATTAGAACTAATATATATTATATTAGAATAGAGCAGATTAAATAGGTCAAGTACAAAAAATTCTAAAAAAGTGACCCATTGTTTACCTCAACTGCAGAGTGAACCTGGCCTTTATAATGCTGGCAGGGCTTTTTTTCCTAATTGTGTGTTTTATCAAGCATAATTATCATATTTGAATAAGCTTTACCTGCAGAGTGCAGGTTTAAATGCTGTTCCCAATTTGGTGTTAAGCGGCTGTTAATGGAGCCCAACACTTCCTGCACTGATATTTCACTGAAAAGCCTTCTTATGGCTCAAAGAGCATTATTGCTTGCAACCCATGTTGGCCTGGATCTAAATGATATCCAGTCGTATCCAGCTCGATAGAATCCCATCGTATTGCAACGGATCTGTATGTATCTTATACCCACACAGATCCATCTGACTAGACTAACTAACAGCTCTGATCAGATGCTAAAATTTAATAATTGAAGGATGCATTTG
Organism: Clinocottus analis; assembly: GCF_023055335.1. NCBI lineage: Eukaryota > Metazoa > Chordata > Actinopteri > Perciformes > Cottidae > Clinocottus > Clinocottus analis. Next base: position 11,601,397 of record NW_027176229.1, on the reverse strand, counting down.
TGGTTTGTGACTTTAATCATGGAATGATTGTTGGTGCCAGATGGAATAAACAACATGACTCCATGGATCAAACCAGTTGTATGTCAACATTTCAGGCTGCTGGTGGTGGTCTAACAATATGGGGAATATTTTCTTGGCAAAAGTGGAGTTTTCACACTAATGCTCCTCGTTTACCCACATCATCAATGTTTACTTCCTCCTTATTTCCTGTTGTTACAAGAAATGCATGCCTTTAGGTAACTATTGTGTTATTTGTTTGGCTATACGCTGCATCTGCCATCCCAACAAGAAAAGTCAGCAGATTATTTTTTCCTTCTATA